>NC_136919.1:98129229-98701933 GCF_949752795.1 Hyperoodon ampullatus
CATTGATAAAGCTAAATACTCAAAGGTTGTGTAATACAACAGATTAATCATTGAGAAGAGTGAAATTATGCTGTTTTGAAAACTATGGCAGGTCAGATTTTCTGCCTAATGATATAAGAAGATTTCTCTCAAAAATACACATTATTTCAAAAGACTTATTGGCTGTGAAATAAGTGAAGGGTATTTCAAATGGCTTGTCTGCAAAGAAAGGTGAGATGTAGGGAATCACAGAAAGTCGAGGGGAAAATATGTCAATATATACATTGCTATATGGTGAACTAAGCCTTAGGCCAGCAACAATGGAGAGGACCTGACCCTTAGAAACTTACAAGTAAGCTGGAATCTTCAAAAGTTCAAATCTTTATAAGTAAAAAGATTTATTAAAATGAATAACCAAGTGTTTTAAATTGACATCAGATGATCAAAACAACAAACCCTGAGAACATAGAAAAAAATATAAATAAAGATATGAGCAGAACTTAATACAACAGAAAACGTATAAAATAGAGGTGATTTAGTAAGTCCAAAGAATATTCTTTGAAAAGATTTAAAAGACACACTTTGATTAAGGAAAACATAAACATATGTAAAGAATATACAGAAAGAATCAGGACAATGTTATAGCAGAGAATATATGAAATGCCAGTAAATTTGAACATTTCTGTAAAGGGGACCATTTCCTAGCTCCTAAAGTTGACCAAAACTGACACAAGAGGAAATCATTGAAGGTCATCATGTCTGCCCTTGGCATTCTTGGAACGCCCTGGCCTCAGAATGCAGCATCGGTAGTCCATGGTAACCTGCGGAGAGGGGGTGGGGCTGAAGGAGGTTGGAACACTGCCCTCCACTGAGGGAGTGGGTGTGGCCATCTCTGCTGTGACTGAACAAAGGCAGGGGAGCAGGGGGCCCAGGGCAGGGCCCTCAGAGCCCGGCAGGACCAGGGGAGTGTCACAAGCATTTGGCCCAGGCCAAAGGGCGCCTTCTTTGTCTGCACAGCTTCCCAAACACTCACATTTCCACTCAGGCCGCCCTCTTTGTTGAAGTGTGTGTGGAACGTGTCCTCGCAGTACACCTCGCTGCACAGCTAACCATAGGACTGGGCATCGTACCTTCCTGCCAGGTGACCGAAGTTCGCAGGCAGATGGGTCACTGGGACCAACGCGGAGAGGCTCCTGCCCTGACCACAGGTCGACACAGCCGCTGCCCCCAGATCGGGGGTTGCAAAGCAGCCCTGTCTGAATCCCCTGCCTCTAGAGGGAGTATTGGACCAACACTTCTAAAAAATGGGGTCCTTGCGGGCAACTCATCGGAGGGACACAAAAAACTCTTTGCCGACTTTCTCCTGAAGCTTACGAGCGTTCACACTTAAGCCTTTTACAATGTCAGCTGTTTAGCTAAACATGAGCTCATGATCTAAATTTACACAATAATGAAGAAATCAGCTACAAGGGGAGACAATCAGCAAAAACAATCAATATGAGAATTAGTTTCCCAAGGCCACCCATCAGATGTTGGAATAATCAGGTTCAAGGCAGAATATATACATAAAACTGGAACTGGAACAAGGAACAAGGATGTTTTCAAAGACTGGTAGGATCTCTAAAACATTTGTAAAGTACATGTCATTGATAAAGCTAAATACTCAAAGGTTGTGTAATACAACAGATTAATCATTGAGAAGAGTGAAATTATGCTGTTTTGAAAACTATGGCAGGTCAGATTTTCTGCCTAATGATATAAGAAGATTTCTCTCAAAAATACACATTATTTCAAAGACTTATTGGCTGTGAAATAAGTGAAGGGTATTTCAAATGGCTTGTCTGCAAAGAAAGGTGAGATGTAGGGAATCACAGAAAGTCGAGGGGAAAATATGTCAATATATACATTGCAATATGGTGAACTAAGCCTTAGGCCAGCAACAATGGAGAGGACCTGACCCTTAGAAACTTACAAGTAAGCTGGAATCGTTCAAAAGTTCAAATCTTTATAAGTAAAAAGATTTTATTAAAATGAATAACCAAGTGTTTTAATTGACATCAGATGATCAAAACAACAAACCCTGAGAACATAGAAAAAAATATAAATAAAGATATGAGCAGAACTTAATACAACAGAAACGTATAAATTGAGGTGATTTAGTAAGTCCAAAGAATATTCTTTGAAAAGATTTAAAAGACACACTTTGATTAAGGAAAACATAAACATATGTAAAGAATATACAGAAAGAATCAGGACAATGTTTATAGCAGAGAATATATGAAATGCCAGTAAATTTGAACATTTCTGTAAAGGGGACCATTTCCTAGCTCCTAAAGTTGACCAAAACTGACACAAGAGGAAATCATTGAAGGTCATCATGTCTGCCCTTGGCATTCTTGGAACGCCCTGGCCTCAGAATGCAGCATCGGTAGTCCATGGTAACCTGCGGAGAGGGGGTGGGGCTGAAGGAGGTTGGAACACTGCCCTCACTGAGGGAGTGGGTGTGGCCATCTCCGCTGTGACTGAACAAAGGGCAGGGGAGCAGGGGGCCCAGGGCAGGGCCCTCAGAGCCCGGCAGGACCAGGGGAGTGTCACAAGCATTTGGCCCAGGCCAAAGGGCGCCTTCTTTGTCTGCACAGCTTCCCAAACACTCACATTTCCACTCAGGCCGCCCTCTTTTGTTGAAGTGTGTGTGGAACGTGTCCTCACAGTACACCTCGCTGCACAGCTAACCATAGGACTGGGCATCGTACCTTCCTGCCAGGTGACCGAAGTTCGCAGGCAGATGGGTCACTGGGACCAACGCGGAGAGGCTCCTGCCCTGACCACAGGTCGACCACAGCCGCTGCCCCAGATCGGGGGTTGCAAAGCAGCCCTGTCTGAATCCCCTGCCTCTAGAGGGAGTATTGGACCAACACTTCTAAAAAATGGGGTCCTTGCGGGCAACTCATCGGAGGGACACAAAAAATCTTTGCCGACTTTCTCCTGAAGCTTACGAGCGTTCACACTTAAGCCTTTTACAGTGTCAGCTGTTTAGCTAAACATGAGCTCATGATCTAAATTTTACACAATAATGAAGAAATCAGCTACAAGGGGAGACAATCAGCAAAAACAATCAATATGAGAATTACTTTCCCAAGGCCACCCATCAGATGTTGGAATAATCAGGTGCAAGGCAGAATATATACATAAAACTGGAAACTGGAACAAGGAACAAGATGTTTTCAAAGACTGGTAGGATCTCTAAAAACATTTGTAAAGTACATGTCATTGATAAAGCTAAATACTCGAAAGGTTGTGTAATACAACAGATTAATCATTGAGAAGAGTGAAATTATGCTGTTTTGAAAACTATGGCAGGTCAGATTTTCTGCCTAATGATATAAGAAGATTTCTCTCAAAAAATACACATTATTTCAAAGACTTATTGGCTGTGAAATAAGTGAAGGGTATTTCAAATGGCTTGTCTGCAAAGAAAGGTGAGATGTAGGGAATCACAGAAAGTCGAGGGGGAAAATATGTCAATATATACATTGCTATAGGGTGAACTAAGCCTTAGGCCAGCAACAATGGAGAGGACCTGACCCTTAGAAACTTACAAGTAAGCTGGAATCTTCAAAAGTTCAAATCTTTATAAGTAAAAAGATTTATTAAAATGAATAACCAAGTGTTTTAATTGACATCAGATGATCCAAACAACAAACCCTGAGAACATAGAAAAAATATAAATAAAGATATGAGCAGAACTTAATACAACAGAAAACGTATAAAATTGAGGTGATTTAGTAAGTCCAAAGAATATTCTTTGAAAAGATTTAAAAGACACACTTTGATTAAGGAAAACAAAAACATAAGTAAAGAATATACAGAAAGAATCAGGACAATGTTATAGCAGAGAATATATGAAATGCCAGTAAATTTGAACATTTCTGTAAAGGGGACCATTTCCTAGCTCCTAAAGTTGACCAAAACTGACACAAGAGGAAATCATTGAAGGTCATCATGTCTGCCCTTGGCATTCTCGGAATGCCCTGGCCTCAGAATGCAGCATCGGTAGTCCATGGTAACCTGCGGAGAGGGGGCGGGGGCTGAAGGATGTTGGAACACTGCCCTCACTGAGGGAGTGGGTGTGGCCATCTCTGCTGTGACTGAACAAAGGGCAGGGGAGCAGGGGGCCCAGGGGCAGGGCCCTCAGAGGCCAGCAGGCCCAGTGGTGTGTCACAAGCGTTTGGCCCAGGCCAAAGGGCACCTTCTTTGTCCGCACAGCTTCCCAAACACTCACCTTTCCACTCAGGCCGCCCTCTTTGTTGAAGTGTGTGTGGAACGTGTCCTCGCAGTACACCTCGCTGCACAGCTAACCATAGGACTGGGCATCGTACCTTCCTGCCAGGTGACTGAAGTTCACAGGCAGATGGGTCCCTGGGACCAACGCAGAGAGGCTCCTGCCCTGACCACAGGTCGACCACAGCCGCTGCCCCCCGATCGGGGGCCGCAAAGCAGCCCTGTCTGAATCCCCTGCCTCTAGAGGGAGTATTGGACCAACACTTCTAAAAAAATGGGGTCCTTGCGGGCAACTCATCGGAGGGACACAAATAAATCGTTGCCGACTTTCTCCTGGAGCTTACGAGCGTTCCACACTTAAGCCTTTTACAATGTCAGCTGTTTAGCTAAACATGAGCTCATGATCTAAATTTACACAATAATGAAGAAATCAGCTACAAGGGGAGACAATCAGCAAAAACAATCCATATGAGAATTAGTTTCCCAAGGCCATCCATCAGATGTTGGAATAATCAGGTGCAAGGCAGAATATATACATAAAACTGGAACTGGAACAAGGAACAAGGATGTTTTCAAAGACTGGTAGGATCTCTAAAACATTTGTAAAGTACATGTCATTGATAAAGCTAAATACTCAAAGGTTGTGTAATACAACAGATTAATCATTGAGAAGAGTGAAATTATGCTGTTTTGAAAACTATGGCAGGTCAGATTTTCTGCCTAATGATATAAGAAGATTTCTCTCAAAAATACACATTATTTCAAAGACTTATTGGCTGTGAAATAAGTGAAGGGTATTTCAAATGGCTTGTCTGCAAAGAAAGGTGAGATGTAGGGAATCACAGAAAGTCGAGGGGAAAATATGTCAATATATACATTGCTATATGGTGAACTAAGCCTTAGGCCAGCAACAATGGAGAGGACCTGACCCTTAGAAACTTACAAGTAAGCTGGAATCTTCAAAAGTTCAAATCTTTATAAGTAAAAAGATTTACTAAAATGAATAACCAAGTGTTTTAATTGACATCAGATGATCCAAACAACAAACCCTGAGAACATAGAAAAAATATAAATAAAGATATGAGCAGAACTTAATACAACAGAAAACGTATAAAATTGAGGTGATTTAGTAAGTCCAAAGAATATTCTTTGAAAAGATTTAAAAGACACACTTTGATTAAGGAAAACATAAACATATGTAAAGAATATACAGAAAGAATCAGGACAATGTTATAGCAGAGAATATATGAAATGCCAGTAAATTTGAACATTTCTGTAAAGGGGACCATTTCCTAGCTCCTAAAGTTGACCAAAACTGACACAAGAGGAAATCATTGAAGGTCATCATGTCTGCCCTTGGCATTCTTGGAACGCCCTGGCCTCAGAATGCAGCATCGGTAGTCCATGGTAACCTGCGGAGAGGGGGTGGGGCTGAAGGAGGTTGGAACACTGCCCTCACTGAGGGAGTGGGTGTGGCCATCTCTGCTGTGACTGAACAAAGGGCAGGGGAGCAGGGGGCCCAGGGCAGGGCCCTCAGAGCCCGGCAGGACCAGGGGAGTGTCACAAGCATTTGGCCCAGGCCAAAGGGCGCCTTCTTTGTCTGCACAGCTTCCCAAACACTCACATTTCCACTCAGGCCGCCCTCTTTGTTGAAGTGTGTGTGGAACGTGTCCTCGCAGTACACCTCGCTGCACAGCTAACCATAGGACTGGGCATCGTACCTTCCTGCCAGGTGACCGAAGTTCGCAGGCAGATGGGTCACTGGGACCAACGCGGAGAGGCTCCTGCCCTGACCACAGGTCGACCACAGCCACTGCCCCAGATCGGGGGTTGCAAAGCAGCCCTGTCTGAATCCCCTGCCTCTAGAGGGAGTATTGGACCAACACTTCTAAAAAATGGGGTCCTTGCGGGCAACTCATCGGAGGGACACAAAAAAATCTTTGCCGACTTTCTCCTGAAGCTTACGAGCGTTCACACTTAAGCCTTTTACAATGTCAGCTGTTTAGCTAAACATGAGCTCATGATCTAAATTTACACAATAATGAAGAAATCAGCTACAAGGGGAGACAATCAGCAAAAACAATCCATATGAGAATTAGTTTCCCAAGGCCACCCATCAGATGTTGGAATAATCAGGTGCAAGGCAGAATATATACATAAAACTGGAACTGGAACAAGGAACAAGGATGTTTTCAAAGACTGGTAGGATCTCTAAAACATTTGTAAAGTACATGTCATTGATAAAGCTAAATACTCAAAGGTTGTGTAATACAACAGATTAATCATTGAGAAGAGTGAAATTATGCTGTTTTGAAAACTATGCCAGGTCAGATTTTCTGCCTAATGATATAAGAAGATTTCTCTCAAAAATACACATTATTTCAAAGACTTATTGGCTGTGAAATAAGTGAAGGGTATTTCAAATGGCTTGTCTGCAAAGAAAGGTGAGATGTAGGGAATCACAGAAAGTCGAGGGGAAAATATGTCAATATATACATTGCTATAGGGTGAACTAAGCCTTAGGCCAGCAACAATGGAGAGGACCTGACCCTTAGAAACTTACAAGTAAGCTGGAATCTTCAAAAGTTCAAATCTTTATAAGTAAAAAGATTTATTAAAATGAATAACCAAGTGTTTTAATTGACATCAGATGATCCAAACAACAAACCCTGAGAACATAGAAAAAATATAAATAAAGATATGAGCAGAACTTAATACAACAGAAAACGTATAAAATTGAGGTGATTTAGTAAGTCCAAAGAATATTCTTTGAAAAGATTTAAAAGACACACTTTGATTAAGGAAAACAAAAACATAAGTAAAGAATATACAGAAAGAATCAGGACAATGTTATAGCAGAGAATATATGAAATGCCAGTAAATTTGAACATTTCTGTAAAGGGGACCATTTCCTAGCTCCTAAAGTTGACCAAAACTGACACAAGAGGAAATCATTGAAGGTCATCATGTCTGCCCTTGGCATTCTCGGAACGCCCTGGCCTCAGAATGCAGCATGGGTAGTCCATGGTAACCTGCGGAGAGGGGGTGGGGCTGAAGGAGGTTGGAACACTGCCCTCACTGAGGGAGTGGGTGTGGCCATCTCTGCTGTGACTGAACAAAGGGCAGGGGAGCAGGGGGCCCAGGGCAGGGCCCTCAGAGCCCGGCAGGACGAGGGGAGTGTCACAAGCATTTGGCCCAGGCCAAAGGGCGCCTTCTTTGTCTGCACAGCTTCCCAAACACTCACATTTCCACTCAGGCCGCCCTCTTTGTTGAAGTGTGTGTGGAACGTGTCCTCGCAGTACACCTCGCTGCACAGCTAACCATAGGACTGGGCATCGTACCTTCCTGCCAGGTGACCGAAGTTCGCAGGCAGATGGGTCACTGGGACCAACGCGGAGAGGCTCCTGCCCTGACCACAGGACGACCACAGCCGCTGCCCCAGATCGGGGGTTGCAAAGCAGTCCTGTCTGAATCCCCTGCCTCTAGAGGGAGTATTGGACCAACACTTCTAAAAAATGGGGTCCTTGCGGGCAACTCATCGGAGGGACACAAAAAAATCTTTGCCGACTTTCTCCTGAAGCTTACGAGCGTTCACACTTAAGCCTTTTACAATGTCAGCTGTTTAGCTAAACATGAGCTCATGATCTAAATTTACACAATAATGAAGAAATCAGCTACAAGGGGAGACAATCAGCAAAAACAATCCATATGAGAATTAGTTTCCCAAGGCCACCCATCAGATGTTGGAATAATCAGGTGCAAGGCAGAATATATACATAAAACTGGAACTGGAACAAGGAACAAGGATGTTTTCAAAGACTGGTAGGATCTCTAAAACATTTGTAAAGTACATGTCATTGATAAAGCTAAATACTCAAAGGTTGTGTAATACAACAGATTAATCATTGAGAAGAGTGAAATTATGCTGTTTTGAAAACTATGGCAGGTCAGATTTTCTGCCTAATGATATAAGAAGATTTCTCTCAAAAATACACATTATTTCAAAGACTTATTGGCTGTGAAATAAGTGAAGGGTATTTCAAATGGCTTGTCTGCAAAGAAAGGTGAGATGTAGGGAATCACAGAAAGTCGAGGGGAAAATATGTCAATATATACATTGCTATATGGTGAACTAAGCCTTAGGCCAGCTAAAATGGAGAGGACCTGACCCTTAGAAACTTACAAGTAAGCTGGAATCTTCAAAAGTTCAAATCTTTCTAAGTAAAAAGGTTTATTAAAATGAATAACCAAGTGTTTTAATTGACATCAGATGATCAAAACAACAAACCCTGAGAACATAGAAAAAATATAAATAAAGATATGAGCAGAACTTAATACAACAGAAAACGTATAAAATTGAGGTGATTTAGTAAGTCCAAAGAATATTCTTTGAAAAGATTTAAAAGACACACTTTGATTAAGGAAAACATAAACATATGTAAAGAATATACAGAAAGAATCAGGACAATGTTATAGCAGAGAATATATGAAATGCCAGTAAATTTGAACATTTCTGTAAAGGGGACCATTTCCTAGCTCCTAAAGTTGACCAAAACTGACACAAGAGGAAATCATTGAAGGTCATCATGTCTGCCCTTGGCATTCTTGGAATGCCCTGGCCTCAGAATGCAGCATCGGTAGTCCATGGTAACCTGCGGAGAGGGGGTGGGGCTGAAGGAGGTTGGAACACTGCCCTCACTGAGGGAGTGGGTGTGGCCATCTCTGCTGTGACTGAACAAAGGCCAGGGGAGCAGGGGGCCCAGGGCAGGGCCCTCAGAGCCCGGCAGGACCAGGGGAGTGTCACAAGCATTTGGCCCAGGCCAAAGGGCGCCTTCTTTGTCTGCACAGCTTCCCAAACACTCACATTTCCACTCAGGCCGCCCTCTTTGTTGAAGTGTGTGTGGAACGTGTCCTCGCAGTACACCTCGCTGCACAGCTAACCATAGGACTGGGCATCGTACCTTCCTGCCAGGTGACCGAAGTTCGCAGGCAGATGGGTCACTGGGACCAACGCGGAGAGGCTCCTGCCCTGACCACAGGTCGACCACAGCCGCTGCCCCAGATCGGGGGTTGCAAAGCAGCCCTGTCTGAATCCCCTGCCTCTAGAGGGAGTATTGGACCAACACTTCTAAAAAATGGGGGCCTTGCGGGCAACTCATCGGAGGGACACAAAAAAATCTTTGCCGACTTTCTCCTGAAGCTTACGAGCGTTCACACTTAAGCCTTTTACAATGTCAGCTGTTTAGCTAAACATGAGCTCATGATCTAAATTTACACAATAATGAAGAAATCAGCTACAAGGGGAGACAATCAGCAAAAACAATCCATATGAGAATTAGTTTCCCAAGGCCACCCATCTGATGTTGGAATAATCAGGTGCAAGGCAGAATATATACATATAACTGGAACTGGAACAAGGAACAAGGATGTTTTCAAAGACTGGTAGGATCTCTAAAACATTTGTAAAGTACATGTCATTGATAAAGCTAAATACTCAAAGGTTGTGTAATACAACAGATTAATCATTGAGAAGAGTGAAATTATGCTGTTTTGAAAACTATGGCAGGTCAGATTTTCTGCCTAATGATATAAGAAGATTTCTCTCAAAAATACACATTATTTCAAAGACTTATTGGCTGTGAAATAAGTGAAGGGTATTTCAAATGGCTTGTCTGCAAAGAAAGGTGAGATGTAGGGAATCACAGAAAGTCGAGGGGAAAATATGTCAATATATACATTGCTATATGGTGAACTAAGCCTTAGGCCAGCAACAATGGAGAGGACCTGACCCTTAGAAACTTACAAGTAAGCTGGAATCTTCAAAAGTTCAAATCTTTATAAGTAAAAAGATTTATTAAAATGAATAACCAAGTGTTTTAATTGACATCAGATGATCAAAACAACAAACCCTGAGAACATAGAAAAAATATAAATAAAGATATGAGCAGAACTTAATACAACAGAAAACGTATAAAATTGAGGTGATTTAGTAAGTCCAAAGAATATTCTTTGAAAAGATTTAAAAGACACACTTTGATTAAGGAAAACATAAACATATGTAAAGAATATACAGAAAGAATCAGGACAATGTTATAGCAGAGAATATATGAAATGCCAGTAAATTTGAACATTTCTGTAAAGGGGACCATTTCCTAGCTCCTAAAGTTGACCAAAACTGACACAAGAGGAAATCATTGAAGGTCATCATGTCTGCCCTTGGCATTCTTGGAACGCCCTGGCCTCAGAATGCAGCATCGGTAGTCCATGGTAACCTGCGGAGAGGGGGTGGGGCTGAAGGAGGTTGGAACACTGCCCTCACTGAGGGAGTGGGTGTGGCCATCTCTGCTGTGGCTGAACAAAGGGCAGGGGAGCAGGGGGCCCAGGGCAGGGCCCTCAGAGCCCGGCAGGACCAGGGGAGTGTCACAAGCATTTGGCCCAGGCCAAAGGGCGCCTTCTTTGTCTGCACAGCTTCCCAAACACTCACATTTCCACTCAGGCCGCCCTCTTTGTTGAAGTGTGTGTGGAACGTGTCCTCGCAGTACACCTCGCGGCACAGCTAACCATAGGACTGGGCATCGTACCTTCCTGCCAGGTGACCGAAGTTCGCAGGCAGATGGGTCACTGGGACCAACGCGGAGAGGCTCCTGCCCTGACCACAGGTCGACCACAGCTGCTGCCCCAGATCGGGGGTTGCAAAGCAGCCCTGTCTGAATCCCCTGCCTCTAGAGGGAGTATTGGACCAACACTTCTAAAAAATGGGGGCCTTGCGGGCAACTCATCGGAGGGACACAAAAAAATCTTTGCCGACTTTCTCCTGAAGCTTACGAGCGTTCACACTTAAGCCTTTTACAATGTCAGCTGTTTAGCTAAACATGAGCTCATGATCTAAATTTACACAATAATGAAGAAATCAGCTACAAGGGGAGACAATCAGCAAAAACAATCCATATGAGAATTAGTTTCCCAAGGCCACCCATCAGATGTTGGAATAATCAGGTGCAAGGCAGAATATATACATAAAACTGGAACTGGAACAAGGAACAAGGATGTTTTCAAAGACTGGTAGGATCTCTAAAACATTTGTAAAGTACATGTCATTGATAAAGCTAAATACTCAAAGGTTGTGTAATACAACAGATTAATCATTGAGAAGAGTGAAATTATGCTGTTTTGAAAACTATGGCAGGTCAGATTTTCTGCCTAATGATATAAGAAGATTTCTCTCAAAAATACACATTATTTCAAAGACTTATTGGCTGTGAAATAAGTGAAGGGTATTTCAAATGGCTTGTCTGCAAAGAAAGGTGAGATGTAGGGAATCACAGAAAGTCGAGGGGAAAATATGTCAATATATACATTGCTATATGGTGAACTAAGCCTTAGGCCAGCAACAATGGAGAGGACCTGACCCTTAGAAACTTACACGTAAGCTGGAATCTTCAAAAGTTCAAATCTTTATAAGTAAAAAGATTTATTAAAATGAATAACCAAGTGTTTTAATTGACATCAGATGATCAAAACAACAAACCCTGAGAACATAGAAAAAATATAAATAAAGATATGAGCAGAACTTAATACAACAGAAAACGTATAAAATTGAGGTGATTTAGTAAGTCCAAAGAATATTCTTTGAAAAGATTTAAAAGACACACTTTGATTAAGGAAAACATAAACATATGTAAAGAATATACAGAAAGAATCAGGACAATGTTATAGCAGAGAATATATGAAATGCCAGTAAATTTGAACATTTCTGTAAAGGGGACCATTTCCTAGCTCCTAAAGTTGACCAAAACTGACACAAGAGGAAATCATTGAAGGTCATCATGTCTGCCCTTGGCATTCTTGGAATGCCCTGGCCTCAGAATGCAGCATCGGTAGTCCATGGTAACCTGCGGAGAGGGGGTGGGGCTGAAGGAGGTTGGAACACTGCCCTCACTGAGGGAGTGGGTGTGGCCATCTCTGCTGTGACTGAACAAAGGGCAGGGGAGCAGGGGGCCCAGGGCAGGGCCCTCAGAGCCCGGCAGGACCAGGGGAGTGTCACAAGCATTTGGCCCAGGCCAAAGGGCGCCTTCTTTGTCTGCACAGCTTCCCAAACACTCACATTTCCACTCAGGCCGCCCTCTTTGTTGAAGTGTGTGTGGAACGTGTCCTCGCAGTACACCTCGTTGCACAGCTAACCATAGGACTGGGCATCGTACCTTCCTGCCAGGTGACCGAAGTTCGCAGGCAGATGGGTCACTGGGACCAACGCGGAGAGGCTCCTGCCCTGACCACAGGTCGACCACAGCCGCTGCCCCAGATCGGGGGTTGCAAAGCAACCCTGTCTGAATCCCCTGCCTCTAGAGGGAGTATTGGACCAACACTTCTAAAAAATGGGGTCCTTGCGGGCAACTCATCGGAGGGACACAAAAAAATCTTTGCCGACTTTCTCCTGAAGCTTACGAGCGTTCACACTTAAGCCTTTTACAATGTCAGCTGTTTAGCTAAACATGAGCTCATGATCTAAATTTACACAATAATGAAGAAATCAGCTACAAGGGGAGACAATCAGCAAAAACAATCCATATGAGAATTAGTTTCCCAAGGCCACCCATCAGATGTTGGAATAATCAGGTGCAAGGCAGAATATATACATAAAACTGGAACTGGAACAAGGAACAAGGATGTTTTCAAAGACTGGTAGGATCTCTAAAACATTTGTAAAGTACATGTCATTGATAAAGCTAAATACTCAAAGGTTGTGTAATACAACAGATTAATCATTGAGAAGAGTGAAATTATGCTGTTTTGAAAACTATGCCAGGTCAGATTTTCTGCCTAATGATATAAGAAGATTTCTCTCAAAAATACACATTATTTCAAAGACTTATTGGCTGTGAAATAAGTGAAGGGTATTTCAAATGGCTTGTCTGCAAAGAAAGGTGAGATGTAGGGAATCACAGAAAGTCGAGGGGAAAATATGTCAATATATACATTGCTATATGGTGAACTAAGCATTAGGCCAGCAACAATGGAGAGGACCTGACCCTTAGAAACTTACAAGTAAGCTGGAATCTTCAAAAGTTCAAATCTTTATAAGTAAAAAGATTTATTAAAATGAATAACCAAGTGTTTTAATTGACATCAGATGATCAAAACAACAAACCCTGAGAACATAGAAAAAATATAAATAAAGATATGAGCAGAACTTAATACAACAGAAAACGTATAAAATTGAGGTGATTTAGTAAGTCCAAAGAATATTCTTTGAAAAGATTTAAAAGACACACTTTGATTAAGGAAAACAAAAACATAAGTAAAGAATATACAGAAAGAATCAGGACAATGTTATAGCAGAGAATATATGAAATGCCAGTAAATTTGAACATTTCTGTAAAGGGGACCATTTCCTAGCTCCTAAAGTTGACCAAAACTGACACAAGAGGAAATCATTGAAGGTCATCATGTCTGCCCTTGGCATTCTCGGAACGCCCTGGCCTCAGAATGCAGCATCGGTAGTCCATGGTAACCTGCGGAGAGGGGGTGGGGCTGAAGGAGGTTGGAACACTGCCCTCACTGAGGGAGTGGGTGTGGCCATCTCTGCTGTGACTGAAAAAAGGGCAGGGGAGCAGGGGGCCCAGGGCAGGGCCCTCAGAGCCCGGCAGGACGAGGGGAGTGTCACAAGCATTTGGCCCAGGCCAAAGGGCGCCTTCTTTGTCTGCACAGCTTCCCAAACACTCACATTTCCACTCAGGCCGCCCTCTTTGTTGAAGTGTGTGTGGAACGTGTCCTCGCAGTACACCTCGCTGCACAGCTAACCATAGGACTGGGCATCGTACCTTCCTGCCAGGTGACCGAAGTTCGCAGGCAGATGGGTCACTGGGACCAACGCGGAGAGGCTCCTGCCCTGACCACAGGACGACCACAGCCGCTGCCCCAGATCGGGGGTTGCAAAGCAGTCCTGTCTGAATCCCCTGCCTCTAGAGGGAGTATTGGACCAACACTTCTAAAAAATGGGGTCCTTGCGGGCAACTCATCGGAGGGACACAAAAAAATCTTTGCCGACTTTCTCCTGAAGCTTACGAGCGTTCACACTTAAGCCTTTTACAATGTCAGCTGTTTAGCTAAACATGAGCTCATGATCTAAATTTACACAATAATGAAGAAATCAGCTACAAGGGGAGACAATCAGCAAAAACAATCCATATGAGAATTAGTTTCCCAAGGCCACCCATCAGATGTTGGAATAATCAGGTGCAAGGCAGAATATATACATAAAACTGGAACTGGAACAAGGAACAAGGATGTTTTCAAAGACTGGTAGGATCTCTAAAACATTTGTAAAGTACATGTCATTGATAAAGCTAAATACTCAAAGGTTGTGTAATACAACAGATTAATCATTGAGAAGAGTGAAATTATGCTGTTTTGAAAACTATGGCAGGTCAGATTTTCTGCCTAATGATATAAGAAGATTTCTCTCAAAAATACACATTATTTCAAAGACTTATTGGCTGTGAAATAAGTGAAGGGTATTTCAAATGGCTTGTCTGCAAAGAAAGGTGAGATGTAGGGAATCACAGAAAGTCGAGGGGAAAATATGTCAATATATACATTGCTATATGGTGAACTAAGCCTTAGGCCAGCAACAATGGAGAGGACCTGACCCTTAGAAACTTACAAGTAAGCTGGAATCTTCAAAAGTTCAAATCTTTATAAGTAAAAAGATTTATTAAAATGAATAACCAAGTGTTTTAATTGACATCAGATGATCAAAACAACAAACCCTGAGAACATAGAAAAAATATAAATAAAGATATGAGCAGAACTTAATACAACAGAAAACGTATAAAATTGAGGTGATTTAGTAAGTCCAAAGAATATTCTTTGAAAAGATTTAAAAGACACACTTTGATTAAGGAAAACATAAACATATGTAAAGAATATACAGAAAGAATCAGGACAATGTTATAGCAGAGAATATATGAAATGCCAGTAAATTTGAACATTTCTGTAAAGGGGACCATTTCCTAGCTCCTAAAGTTGACCAAAACTGACACAAGAGGAAATCATTGAAGGTCATCATGTCTGCCCTTGGCATTCTTGGAACGCCCTGGCCTCAGAATGCAGCATCGGTAGTCCATGGTAACCTGCGGAGAGGGGGTGGGGCTGAAGGAGGTTGGAACACTGCCCTCACTGAGGGAGTGGGTGTGGCCATCTCTGCTGTGACTGAACAAAGGGCAGGGGAGCAGGGGGCCCAGGGCAGGGCCCTCAGAGCCCGGCAGGACCAGGGGAGTGTCACAAGCATTTGGCCCAGGCCAAAGGGCGCCTTCTTTGTCTGCACAGCTTCCCAAACACTCACATTTCCACTCAGGCCGCCCTCTTTGTTGAAGTGTGTGTGGAACGTGTCCTCGCAGTACACCTCGCTGCACAGCTAACCATAGGACTGGGCATCGTACCTTCCTGCCAGGTGACCGAAGTTCGCAGGCAGATGGGTCACTGGGACCAACGCGGAGAGGCTCCTGCCCTGACCACAGGTCGACCACAGCCGCTGCCCCAGATCGGGGGTTGCAAAGCAGCCCTGTCTGAATCCCCTGCCTCTAGAGGGAGTATTGGACCAACACTTCTAAAAAATGGGGTCCTTGCGGGCAACTCATCGGAGGGACACAAAAAAATCTTTGCCGACTTTCTCCTGAAGCTTACGAGCGTTCACACTTAAGCCTTTTACAATGTCAGCTGTTTAGCTAAACATGAGCTCATGATCTAAATTTACACAATAATGAAGAAATCAGCTACAAGGGGAGACAATCAGCAAAAACAATCAATATGAGAATTAGTTTCCCAAGGCCACCCATCAGATGTTGGAATAATCAGGTGCAAGGCAGAATATATACATAAAACTGGAACTGGAACAAGGAACAAGGATGTTTTCAAAGACTGGTAGGATCTCTAAAACATTTGTAAAGTACATGTCATTGATAAAGCTAAATACTCAAAGGTTGTGTAATACAACAGATTAATCATTGAGAAGAGTGAAATTATGCTGTTTTGAAAACTATGGCAGGTCAGATTTTCTGCCTAATGATATAAGAAGATTTCTCTCAAAAATACACATTATTTCAAAGACTTATTGGCTGTGAAATAAGTTAAGGGTATTTCAAATGGCTTGTCTGCAAAGAAAGGTGAGATGTAGGGAATCACAGAAAGTCGAGGGGAAAATATGTCAATATATACATTGCTATATGGTGAACTAAGCCTTAGGCCAGCAACAATGGAGAGGACATGACCCTTAGAAACTTACAAGTAAGCTGGAATCTTCAAAAGTTCAAATCTTTATAAGTAAAAAGATTTATTAAAATGAATAACCAAGTGTTTTAATTGACATCAGATGATCAAAACAACAAACCCTGAGAACATAGAAAAAATATAAATAAAGATATGAGCAGAACTTAATACAACAGAAAACGTATAAAATTGAGGTGATTTAGTAAGTCCAAAGAATATTCTTTGAAAAGATTTAAAAGACACACTTTGATTAAGGAAAACAAAAACATAAGTAAAGAATATACAGAAAGAATCAGGACAATGTTATAGCAGAGAATATATGAAATGCCAGTAAATTTGAACATTTCTGTAAAGGGGACCATTTCCTAGCTCCTAAAGTTGACCAAAACTGACACAAGAGGAAATCATTGAAGGTCATCATGTCTGCCCTTGGCATTCTCGGAACGCCCTGGCCTCAGAATGCAGCATGGGTAGTCCATGGTAACCTGCGGAGAGGGGGCGGGGCTGAAGGAGGTTGGAACACTGCCCTCACTGAGGGAGTGGGTGTGGCCATCTCTGCTGTGACTGAACAAAGGGCAGGGGAGCAGGGGGCCCAGGGCAGGGCCCTCAGAGCCCGGCAGGACCAGGGGAGTGTCACAAGCATTTGGCCCAGGCCAAAGGGCGCCTTCTTTGTCTGCACAGCTTCCCAAACACTCACATTTCCACTCAGGCCGCCCTCTTTGTTGAAGTGTGTGTGGAACGTGTCCTCGCAGTACACCTCGCTGCACAGCTAACCATAGGACTGGGCATCGTACCTTCCTGCCAGGTGACCGAAGTTCGCAGGCAGATGGGTCACTGGGACCAACGCGGAGAGGCTCCTGCCCTGACCACAGGTCGACCACAGCCGCTGCCCCAGATCGGGGGTTGCAAAGCAGCCCTGTCTGAATCCCCTGCCTCTAGAGGGAGTATTGGACCAACACTTCTAAAAAATGGGGTCCTTGCGGGCAACTCATCGGAGGGACACAAAAAACTCTTTGCCGACTTTCTCCTGAAGCTTACGAGCGTTCACACTTAAGCCTTTTACAATGTCAGCTGTTTAGCTAAACATGAGCTCATGATCTAAATTTACACAATAATGAAGAAATCAGCTACAAGGGGAGACAATCAGCAAAAACAATCAATATGAGAATTAGTTTCCCAAGGCCACCCATCAGATGTTGGAATAATCAGGTGCAAGGCAGAATATATACATAAAACTGGAACTGGAACAAGGAACAAGGATGTTTTCAAAGACTGGTAGGATCTCTAAAACATTTGTAAAGTACATGTCATTGATAAAGCTAAATACTCAAAGGTTGTGTAATACAACAGATTAATCATTGAGAAGAGTGAAATTATGCTGTTTTGAAAACTATGGCAGGTCAGATTTTCTGCCTAATGATATAAGAAGATTTCTCTCAAAAATACACATTATTTCAAAGACTTATTGGCTGTGAAATAAGTGAAGGGTATTTCAAATGGCTTGTCTGCAAAGAAAGGTGAGATGTAGGGAATCACAGAAAGTCGAGGGGAAAATATGTCAATATATACATTGCTATATGGTGAACTAAGCCTTAGGCCAGCAACAATGGAGAGGACCTGACCCTTAGAAACTTACAAGTAAGCTGGAATCTTCAAAAGTTCAAATCTTTATAAGTAAAAAGATTTATTAAAATGAATAACCAAGTGTTTTAATTGACATCAGATGATCAAAACAACAAACCCTGAGAACATAGAAAAAATATAAATAAAGATATGAGCAGAACTTAATACAACAGAAAACGTATAAAATTGAGGTGATTTAGTAAGTCCAAAGAATATTCTTTGAAAAGATTTAAAAGACACACTTTGATTAAGGAAAACAAAAACATAAGTAAAGAATATACAGAAAGAATCAGGACAATGTTATAGCAGAGAATATATGAAATGCCAGTAAATTTGAACATTTCTGTAAAGGGGACCATTTCCTAGCTCCTAAAGTTGACCAAAACTGACACAAGAGGAAATCATTGAAGGTCATCATGTCTGCCCTTGGCATTCTCGGAACGCCCTGGCCTCAGAATGCAGCATCGGTAGTCCATGGTAACCTGCGGAGAGGGGGCGGGGCTGAAGGAGGTTGGAACACTGCCCTCACTGAGGGAGTGGGTGTGGCCATCTCTGCTGTGACTGAACAAAGGGCAGGGGAGCAGGGGGCCCAGGGCAGGGCCCTCAGAGTCTGGCAGGCCCAGGGGTGTGTCACAAGCATTTGGCCCAGGCCAAAGGGCGCCTTCTTTGTCTGCACAGCTTCCCAAACACTCACCTTTCCACTCAGGCCGCCCTCTTTGTTGAAGTGTGTGTGGAACGTGTCCTCGCAGTACACCTCGCTGCACAGATAACCATAGGACTGGGCATCGTACCTTCCTGCCAGGTGACCGAAGTTCGCAGGCAGATGGGTCCCTGGGACCAATGCGGAGAGGCTCCTGCCCTGACCACAGGTCGACCAGAGCCGCTGCCCCCGATCGGGGGCCGCAAAGCAGCCCTGTCTGAATCCCCTGCCTCTAGAGGGAGTATTGGACCAACACTTCTAAAAAATGGGGTCCTTGCGGGCAACTCATCGGAGGGACACAAATAAATCTTTGCCGACTTTCTCCTGAAGCTTACGAGCGTTCACACTTAAGCCTGTTACAATATCAGCTGTATAGCTAAACATGAGCTCATGATCTAAATTTACACAATAATGAAGAAATCAGCTACAAGTGGAGACCATCAGCAAAAACAATCAATATGAGAATTAGTTTCCCAAGGCCATCCATCAGATGTTGGAATAATCAGGTGCAAGGCAGAAAATATACATAAAACTGGAACTGAAACAAGGAACAAGGATGTTTACTAAGACTGGTAGGATCTCTAAAACATTTGTAAAGTACATGTCATTGATAAAGCTAAATACTCAAAGGTTGTGGAATACAACAGATTAATCATTGAGAAGAGTGAAATTATGCTGTTTTGAAAACTATGGCAGGTCAGATTTTCTGCCTAATGATATAAGAAGATTTCTCTCAAAAATACACATTATTTCAAAGACTTATTGGCTGTGAAATAAGTGAAGGGTATTTCAAATGGCTTGTCTACAAAGAAAGGTGAGATGTAGGGAATCACAGAAAGTCGAGGGGAAAATATGTCAATATATACATTGCTATATGGTGAACTAAGCCTTAGGCCAGCAACAATGGAGAGGACCTGACCCTTAGAAACTTACAAGTAAGCTGGAATCTTCAAAAGTTCAAATCTTTATAAGTAAAAAGATTTATTAAAATGAATAACCAAGTGTTTTAATTGACATCAGATGATCCAAACAACAAACCCTGAGAACATAGAAAAAATATAAATAAAGATATGAGCAGAACTTAATACAACAGAAAACGTATAAAATTGAGGTGATTTAGTAAGTCCAAAGAATATTCTTTGAAAAGATTTAAAAGACACACTTTGATTAAGGAAAACATAAACATATGTAAAGAATATACAGAAAGAATCAGGACAATGTTATAGCAGAGAATATATGAAATGCCAGTAAATTTGAACATTTCTGTAAAGGGGACCATTTCCTAGCTCCTAAAGTTGACCAAAACTGACACAAGAGGAAATCATTGAAGGTCATCATGTCTGCCCTTGGCATTCTTGGAACGCCCTGGCCTCAGAATGCAGCATCGGTAGTCCATGGTAACCTGCGGAGAGGGGGTGGGGCTGAAGGAGGTTGGAACACTGCCCTCACTGAGGGAGTGGGTGTGGCCATCTCTGCTGTGACTGAACAAAGGGCAGGGGAGCAGGGGGCCCAGGGCAGGGCCCTCAGAGCCCGGCAGGACCAGGGGAGTGTCACAAGCATTTGGCCCAGGCCAAAGGGCGCCTTCTTTGTCTGCACAGCTTCCCAAACACTCACATTTCCACTCAGGCCGCCCTCTTTGTTGAAGTGTGTGTGGAACGTGTCCTCGCAGTACACCTCGCTGCACAGCTAACCATAGGACTGGGCATCGTACCTTCCTGCCAGGTGACCGAAGTTCGCAGGCAGATGGGTCACTGGGACCAACGCGGAGAGGCTCCTGCCCTGACCACAGGTCGACCACAGCCGCTGCCCCAGATCGGGGGTTGCAAAGCAGCCCTGTCTGAATCCCCTGCCTCTAGAGGGAGTATTGGACCAACACTTCTAAAAAATGGGGGCCTTGCGGGCAACTCATCGGAGGGACACAAAAAAATCTTTGCCGACTTTCTCCTGAAGCTTACGAGCGTTCACACTTAAGCCTTTTACAATGTCAGCTGTTTAGCTAAACATGAGCTCATGATCTAAATTTACACAATAATGAAGAAATCAGCTATAAGGGGAGACAATCAGCAAAAACAATCCATATGAGAATTAGTTTCCCAAGGCCACCCATCAGATGTTGGAATAATCAGGTGCAAGGCAGAATATATACATAAAACTGGAACTGGAACAAGGAACAAGGATGTTTTCAAAGACTGGTAGGATCTCTAAAACATTTGTAAAGTACATGTCATTGATAAAGCTAAATACTCAAAGGTTGTGTAATACAACAGATTAATCATTGAGAAGAGTGAAATTATGCTGTTTTGAAAACTATGGCAGGTCAGATTTTCTGCCTAATGATATAAGAAGATTTCTCTCAAAAATACACATTATTTCAAAGACTTATTGGCTGTGAAATAAGTGAAGGGTATTTCAAATGGCTTGTCTGCAAAGAAAGGTGAGATGTAGGGAATCACAGAAAGTCGAGGGGAAAATATGTCAATATATACATTGCTATATGGTGAACTAAGCCTTAGGCCAGCAACAATGGAGAGGACCTGACCCTTAGAAACTTACAAGTAAGCTGGAATCTTCAAAAGTTCAAATCTTTATAAGTAAAAAGATTTATTAAAATGAATAACCAAGTGTTTTAATTGACATCAGATGATCCAAACAACAAACCCTGAGAACATAGAAAAAATATAAATAAAGATATGAGCAGAACTTAATACAACAGAAAACGTATAAAATTGAGGTGATTTAGTAAGTCCAAAGAATATTCTTTGAAAAGATTTAAAAGACACACTTTGATTAAGGAAAACATAAACATATGTAAAGAATATACAGAAAGAATCAGGACAATGTTATAGCAGAGAATATATGAAATGCCAGTAAATTTGAACATTTCTGTAAAGGGGACCATTTCCTAGCTCCTAAAGTTGACCAAAACTGACACAAGAGGAAATCATTGAAGGTCATCATGTCTGCCCTTGGCATTCTTGGAACGCCCTGGCCTCAGAATGCAGCATCGGTAGTCCATGGTAACCTGCGGAGAGGGGGTGGGGCTGAAGGAGGTTGGAACACTGCCCTCACTGAGGGAGTGGGTGTGGCCATCTCTGCTGTGACTGAACAAAGGGCAGGGGAGCAGGGGGCCCAGGGCAGGGCCCTCAGAGCCCGGCAGGACCAGGGGAGTGTCACAAGCATTTGGCCCAGGCCAAAGGGCGCCTTCTTTGTCTGCACAGCTTCCCAAACACTCACATTTCCACTCAGGCCGCCCTCTTTGTTGAAGTGTGTGTGGAACGTGTCCTCGCAGTACACCTCGCTGCACAGCTAACCATAGGACTGGGCATCGTACCTTCCTGCCAGGTGACCGAAGTTCGCAGGCAGATGGGTCACTGGGACCAACGCGGAGAGGCTCCTGCCCTGACCACAGGTCGACCACAGCCGCTGCCCCAGATCGGGGGTTGCAAAGCAGCCCTGTCTGAATCCCCTGCCTCTAGAGGGAGTATTGGACCAACACTTCTAAAAAATGGGGGCCTTGCGGGCAACTCATCGGAGGGACACAAAAAAATCTTTGCCGACTTTCTCCTGAAGCTTACGAGCGTTCACACTTAAGCCTTTTACAATGTCAGCTGTTTAGCTAAACATGAGCTCATGATCTAAATTTACACAATAATGAAGAAATCAGCTATAAGGGGAGACAATCAGCAAAAACAATCCATATGAGAATTAGTTTCCCAAGGCCACCCATCAGATGTTGGAATAATCAGGTGCAAGGCAGAATATATACATAAAACTGGAACTGGAACAAGGAACAAGGATGTTTTCAAAGACTGGTAGGATCTCTAAAACATTTGTAAAGTACATGTCATTGATAAAGCTAAATACTCAAAGGTTGTGTAATACAACAGATTAATCATTGAGAAGAGTGAAATTATGCTGTTTTGAAAACTATGGCAGGTCAGATTTTCTGCCTAATGATATAAGAAGATTTCTCTCAAAAATACACATTATTTCAAAGACTTATTGGCTGTGAAATAAGTGAAGGGTATTTCAAATGGCTTGTCTGCAAAGAAAGGTGAGATGTAGGGAATCACAGAAAGTCGAGGGGAAAATATGTCAATATATACATTGCTATATGGTCAACTAAGCCTTAGGCCAGCAACAATGGAGAGGACCTGACCCTTAGAAACTTACAAGTAAGCTGGAATCTTCAAAAGTTCAAATCTTTATAAGTAAAAAGATTTATTAAAATGAATAACCAAGTGTTTTAATTGACATCAGATGATCAAAACAACAAACCCTGAGAACATAGAAAAAATATAAATAAAGATATGAGCAGAACTTAATACAACAGAAAACGTATAAAATTGAGGTGATTTAGTAAGTCCAAAGAATATTCTTTGAAAAGATTTAAAAGACACACTTTGATTAAGGAAAACATAAACATATGTAAAGAATATACAGAAAGAATCAGGACAATGTTATAGCAGAGAATATATGAAATGCCAGTAAATTTGAACATTTCTGTAAAGGGGACCATTTCCTAGCTCCTAAAGTTGACCAAAACTGACACAAGAGGAAATCATTGAAGGTCATCATGTCTGCCCTTGGCATTCTTGGAACGCCCTGGCCTCAGAATGCAGCATCGGTAGTCCATGGTAACCTGCGGAGAGGGGCTGGGGCTGAAGGAGGTTGGAACACTGCCCTCACTGAGGGAGTGGGTGTGGCCATCTCTGCTGTGACTGAACAAAGGGCAGGGGAGCAGGGGGCCCAGGGCAGGGCCCTCAGAGCCCGGCAGGACCAGGGGAGTGTCACAAGCATTTGGCCCAGGCCAAAGGGCGCCTTCTTTGTCTGCACAGCTTCCCAAACACTCACATTTCCACTCAGGCCGCCCTCTTTGTTGAAGTGTGTGTGGAACGTGTCCTCGCAGTACACCTCGCTGCACAGCTAACCATAGGACTGGGCATCGTACCTTCCTGCCAGGTGACCGAAGTTCACAGGCAGATGGGTCACTGGGACCAACGCGGAGAGGCTCCTGCCCTGACCACAGGTCGACCACAGCCGCTGCCCCAGATCGGGGGTTGCAAAGCAGCCCTGTCTGAATCCCCTGCCTCTAGAGGGAGTATTGGACCAACACTTCTAAAAAATGGGGGCCTTGCGGGCAACTCATCGGAGGGACACAAAAAAATCTTTGCCGACTTTCTCCTGAAGCTTACGAGCGTTCACACTTAAGCCTTTTACAATGTCAGCTGTTTAGCTAAACATGAGCTCATGATCTAAATTTACACAATAATGAAGAAATCAGCTATAAGGGGAGACAATCAGCAAAAACAATCCATATGAGAATTAGTTTCCCAAGGCCACCCATCAGATGTTGGAATAATCAGGTGCAAGGCAGAATATATACATAAAACTGGAACTGGAACAAGGAACAAGGATGTTTTCAAAGACTGGTAGGATCTCTAAAACATTTGTAAAGTACATGTCATTGATAAAGCTAAATACTCAAAGGTTGTGTAATACAACAGATTAATCATTGAGAAGAGTGAAATTATGCTGTTTTGAAAACTATGGCAGGTCAGATTTTCTGCCTAATGATATAAGAAGATTTCTCTCAAAAATACACATTATTTCAAAGACTTATTGGCTGTGAAATAAGTGAAGGGTATTTCAAATGGCTTGTCTGCAAAGAAAGGTGAGATGTAGGGAATCACAGAAAGTCGAGGGGAAAATATGTCAATATATACATTGCTATATGGTCAACTAAGCCTTAGGCCAGCAACAATGGAGAGGACCTGACCCTTAGAAACTTACAAGTAAGCTGGAATCTTCAAAAGTTCAAATCTTTATAAGTAAAAAGATTTATTAAAATGAATAACCAAGTGTTTTAATTGACATCAGATGATCCAAACAACAAACCCTGAGAACATAGAAAAAATATAAATAAAGATATGAGCAGAACTTAATACAACAGAAAACGTATAAAATTGAGGTGATTTAGTAAGTCCAAAGAATATTCTTTGAAAAGATTTAAAAGACACACTTTGATTAAGGAAAACAAAAACATAAGTAAAGAATATACAGAAAGAATCAGGACAATGTTATAGCAGAGAATATATGAAATGCCAGTAAATTTGAACATTTCTGTAAAGGGGACCATTTCCTAGCTCCTAAAGTTGACCAAAACTGACACAAGAGGAAATCATTGAAGGTCATCATGTCTGCCCTTGGCATTCTCGGAACGCCCTGGCCTCAGAATGCAGCATGGGTAGTCCATGGTAACCTGCGGAGAGGGGGCGGGGCTGAAGGAGGTTGGAACACTGCCCTCACTGAGGGAGTGGGTGTGGCCATCTCTGCTGTGACTGAACAAAGGGCAGGGGAGCAGGGGGCCCAGGGCAGGGCCCTCAGAGCCCGGCAGGACCAGGGGAGTGTCACAAGCATTTGGCCCAGGCCAAAGGGCGCCTTCTTTGTCTGCACAGCTTCCCAAACACTCACATTTCCACTCAGGCCGCCCTCTTTGTTGAAGTGTGTGTGGAACGTGTCCTCGCAGTACACCTCGCTGCACAGCTAACCATAGGACTGGGCATCGTACCTTCCTGCCAGGTGACCGAAGTTCGCAGGCAGATGGGTCACTGGGACCAACGCGGAGAGGCTCCTGCCCTGACCACAGGTCGACCACAGCCGCTGCCCCAGATCGGGGGTTGCAAAGCAGCCCTGTCTGAATCCCCTGCCTCTAGAGGGAGTATTGGACCAACACTTCTAAAAAATGGGGGCCTTGCGGGCAACTCATCGGAGGGACACAAAAAAATATTTGCCGACTTTCTCCTGAAGCTTACGAGCGTTCACACTTAAGCCTTTTACAATGTCAGCTGTTTAGCTAAACATGAGCTCATGATCTAAATTTACACAATAATGAAGAAATCAGCTATAAGGGGAGACAATCAGCAAAAACAATCCATATGAGAATTAGTTTCCCAAGGCCACCCATCAGATGTTGGAATAATCAGGTGCAAGGCAGAATATATACATAAAACTGGAACTGGAACAAGGAACAAGGATGTTTTCAAAGACTGGTAGGATCTCTAAAACATTTGTAAAGTACATGTCATTGATAAAGCTAAATACTCAAAGGTTGTGTAATACAACAGATTAATCATTGAGAAGAGTGAAATTATGCTGTTTTGAAAACTATGGCAGGTCAGATTTTCTGCCTAATGATATAAGAAGATTTCTCTCAAAAATACACATTATTTCAAAGACTTATTGGCTGTGAAATAAGTGAAGGGTATTTCAAATGGCTTGTCTGCAAAGAAAGGTGAGATGTAGGGAATCACAGAAAGTCGAGGGGAAAATATGTCAATATATACATTGCTATATGGTGAACTAAGCCTTAGGCCAGCAACAATGGAGAGGACCTGACCCTTAGAAACTTACAAGTAAGCTGGAATCTTCAAAAGTTCAAATCTTTATAAGTAAAAAGATTTATTAAAATGAATAACCAAGTGTTTTAATTGACATCAGATGATCAAAACAACAAACCCTGAGAACATAGAAAAAATATAAATAAAGATATGAGCAGAACTTAATACAACAGAAAACGTATAAAATTGAGGTGATTTAGTAAGTCCAAAGAATATTCTTTGAAAAGATTTAAAAGACACACTTTGATTAAGGAAAACAAAAACATAAGTAAAGAATATACAGAAAGAATCAGGACAATGTTATAGCAGAGAATATATGAAATGCCAGTAAATTTGAACATTTCTGTAAAGGGGACCATTTCCTAGCTCCTAAAGTTGACCAAAACTGACACAAGAGGAAATCATTGAAGGTCATCATGTCTGCCCTTGGCATTCTCGGAACGCCCTGGCCTCAGAATGCAGCATGGGTAGTCCATGGTAACCTGCGGAGAGGGGGCGGGGCTGAAGGAGGTTGGAACACTGCCCTCACTGAGGGAGTGGGTGTGGCCATCTCTGCTGTGACTGAACAAAGGGCAGGGGAGCAGGGGGCCCAGGGCAGGCACCTCAGAGGCCGGCAGGCCCAGGGGTGTGTCACAAGCATTTGGCCCAGGCCAAAGGGCACCTTCTTTGTCCGCACAGCTTCCCAAACACTCACCTTTCCACTCAGGCCGCCCTCTTTGTTGAAGTGTGTGTGGAACGTGTCCTCGCAGTACACCTCGCTGCACAGCTAACCATAGGACTGGGCATCGTACCTTCCTGCCAGGTGACCGAAGTTCGCAGGCAGATGGGTCACTGGGACCAACGCGGAGAGGCTCCTGCCCTGACCACAGGTCGACCACAGCCGCTGCCCCAGATCGGGGGTTGCAAAGCAGCCCTGTCTGAATCCCCTGCCTCTAGAGGGAGTATTGGACCAACACTTCTAAAAATGGGGTCCTTGCGGGCAACTCATCGGAGGGACACAAAAAAATCTTTGCCGACTTTCTCCTGAAGCTTACGAGCGTTCACACTTAAGCCTTTTACAATGTCAGCTGTTTAGCTAAACATGAGCTCATGATCTAAATTTACACAATAATGAAGAAATCAGCTACAAGGGGAGACAATCAGCAAAAACAATCCATATGAGAATTAGTTTCCCAAGGCCACCCATCAGATGTTGGAATAATCAGGTGCAAGGCAGAATATATACATAAAACTGGAACTGGAACAAGGAACAAGGATGTTTTCAAAGACTGGTAGGATCTCTAAAACATTTGTAAAGTACATGTCATTGATAAAGCTAAATACTCAAAGGTTGTGTAATACAACAGATTAATCATTGAGAAGAGTGAAATTATGCTGTTTTGAAAACTATGGCAGGTCAGATTTTCTGCCTAATGATATAAGAAGATTTCTCTCAAAAATACACATTATTTCAAAGACTTATTGGCTGTGAAATAAGTGAAGGGTATTTCAAATGGCTTGTCTGCAAAGAAAGGTGAGATGTAGGGAATCACAGAAAGTCGAGGGGAAAATATGTCAATATATACATTGCTATATGGTGAACTAAGCCTTAGGCCAGCAACAATGGAGAGGACCTGACCCTTAGAAACTTACAAGTAAGCTGGAATCTTCAAAAGTTCAAATCTTTATAAGTAAAAAGATTTATTAAAATGAATAACCAAGTGTTTTAATTGACATCAGATGATCAAAACAACAAACCCTGAGAACATAGAAAAAATATAAATAAAGATATGAGCAGAACTTAATACAACAGAAAACGTATAAAATTGAGGTGATTTAGTAAGTCCAAAGAATATTCTTTGAAAAGATTTAAAAGACACACTTTGATTAAGGAAAACAAAAACATAAGTAAAGAATATACAGAAAGAATCAGGACAATGTTATAGCAGAGAATATATGAAATGCCAGTAAATTTGAACATTTCTGTAAAGGGGACCATTTCCTAGCTCCTAAAGTTGACCAAAACTGACACAAGAGGAAATCATTGAAGGTCATCATGTCTGCCCTTGGCATTCTCGGAACGCCCTGGCCTCAGAATGCAGCATGGGTAGTCCATGGTAACCTGCGGAGAGGGGGCGGGGCTGAAGGAGATTGGAACACTGCCCTCACTGAGGGAGTGGGTGTGGCCATCTCTGCTGTGACTGAACAAAGGGCAGGGGAGCAGGGGGCCCAGGGCAGGGCCCTCAGAGTCCCGCAGGCCCAGGGGTGTGTCACAAGCATTTGGCCCAGGCCAAAGGGCGCCTTCTTTGTCTGCACAGCTTCCCAAACACTCACATTTCCACTCAGGCCGCCCTCTTTGTTGAAGTGTGTGTGGAACGTGTCCTCGCAGTACACCTCGCTGCACAGCTAACCATAGGACTGGGCATCGTACCTTCCTGCCAGGTGACCGAAGTTCGCAGGCAGATGGGTCACTGGGACCAACGCGGAGAGGCTCCTGCCCTGACCACAGGTCGACCACAGCCGCTGCCCCCGATCGGGGGCCGCAAAGCAGCCCTGTCTGAATCCCCTGCCTCTAGAGGGAGTATTGGACCAACACTTCTAAAAAATGGGGTCCTTGCGGGCAACTCATCGGAGGGACACAAATAAATCTTTGCCGACTTTCTACTGAAGCTTACGAGCGTTCACACTTAAGCCTGTTACAATGGCAGCTGTATAGCTAAACATGAGCTCATGATCTAAATTTACACAATAATGAAGAAATCAGCTACAAGGGGAGACAATCAGCAAAAACAATCCATAAGAGAATTAGTTTCCCAAGGCCATCCATCAGATGTTGGAATAATCAGGTGCAAGGCAGAAAATATACATAAAACTGGAACTGAAACAAGGAACAAGGATGTTTACTAAGACTGGTAGGATCTCTAAAACATTTGTAAAGTACATGTCATTGATAAAGCTAAATACTCAAAGGTTGTGGAATACAACAGATTAATCATTGAGAAGAGTGAAATTATGCTGTTTTGAAAACTATGGCAGGTCAGATTTTCTGCCTAATGATATAAGAAGATTTCTCTCAAAAATACACATTATTTCAAAGACTTATTGGCTGTGAAATAAGTTAAGTGTATTTCAAATGGCTTGTCTACAAAGAAAGGTGAGATGTAGGGAATCACAGAAAGTCGAGGGGAAAATATGTCAATATATACATTGCTATATGGTGAACTAAGCCTTAGGCCAGCAACAATGGAGAGGACCTGACCCTTAGAAACTTACAAGTAAGCTGGAATCTTCAAAAGTTCAAATCTTTATAAGTAAAAAGATTTATTAAAATGAATAACCAAGTGTTTTAATTGACATCAGATGATCAAAACAACAAACCCTGAGAACATAGAAAAAATATAAATAAAGATATGAGCAGAACTTAATACAACAGAAAACGTATAAAATTGAGGTGATTTAGTAAGTCCAAAGAATATTCTTTGAAAAGATTTAAAAGACACACTTTGATTAAGGAAAACATAAACATATGTAAAGAATATACAGAAAGAATCAGGACAATGTTATAGCAGAGAATATATGAAATGCCAGTAAATTTGAACATTTCTGTAAAGGGGACCATTTCCTAGCTCCTAAAGTTGACCAAAACTGACACAAGAGGAAATCATTGAAGGTCATCATGTCTGCCCTTGGCATTCTCGGAACGCCCTGGCCTCAGAATGCAGCATCGGTAGTCCATGGTAACCTGCGGAGAGGGGGTGGGGCTGAAGGAGGTTGGAACACTGCCCTCACTGAGGGAGTGGGTGTGGGCATCTCTGCTGTGACTGAACAAAGGGCAGGGGAGCAGGGGGCCCAGGGCAGGGCCCTCAGAGCCCGGCAGGACCAGGGGAGTGTCACAAGCATTTGGCCCAGGCCAAAGGGCGCCTTCTTTGTCTGCACAGCTTCCCAAACACTCACATTTCCACTCAGGCCGCCCTCTTTGTTGAAGTGTGTGTGGAACGTGTCCTCGCAGTACACCTCGCTGCACAGCTAACCATAGGACTGGGCATCGTACCTTCCTGCCAGGTGACCGAAGTTCGCAGGCAGATGGGTCACTGGGACCAACGCGGAGAGGCTCCTGCCCTGACCACAGGTCGACCACAGCCGCTGCCCCAGATCGGGGGTTGCAAAGCAGTCCTGTCTGAATCCCCTGCCTCTAGAGGGAGTATTGGACCAACACTTCTAAAAATGGGGGCCTTGCGGGCAACTCATCGGAGGGACACAAAAAAATCTTTGCCGACTTTCTCCTGAAGCTTACGAGCGTTCACACTTAAGCCTTTTACAATGTCAGCTGTTTAGCTAAACATGAGCTCATGATCTAAATTTACACAATAATGAAGAAATCAGCTACAAGGGGAGACAATCAGCAAAAACAATCCATATGAGAATTAGTTTCCCAAGGCCACCCATCAGATGTTGGAATAATCAGGTGCAAGGCAGAATATATACATAAAACTGGAACTGGAACAAGGAACAAGGATGTTTTCAAAGACTGGTAGGATCTCTAAAACATTTGTAAAGTACATGTCATTGATAAAGCTAAATACTCAAAGGTTGTGTAATACAACAGATTAATCATTGAGAAGAGTGAAATTATGCTGTTTTGAAAACTATGGCAGGTCAGATTTTCTGCCTAATGATATAAGAAGATTTCTCTCAAAAATACACATTATTTCAAAGACTTATTGGCTGTGAAATAAGTGAAGGGTATTTCAAATGGCTTGTCTGCAAAGAAAGGTGAGATGTAGGGAATCACAGAAAGTCGAGGGGAAAATATGTCAATATATACATTGCTATATGGTGAACTAAGCCTTAGGCCAGCAACAATGGAGAGGACCTGACCCTTAGAAACTTACAAGTAAGCTGGAATCTTCAAAAGTTCAAATCTTTATAAGTAAAAAGATTTATTAAAATGAATAACCAAGTGTTTTAATTGACATCAGATGATCAAAACAACAAACCCTGAGAACATAGAAAAAATATAAATAAAGATATGAGCAGAACTTAATACAACAGAAAACGTATAAAATTGAGGTGATTTAGTAAGTCCAAAGAATATTCTTTGAAAAGATTTAAAAGACACACTTTGATTAAGGAAAACAAAAACATAAGTAAAGAATATACAGAAAGAATCAGGACAATGTTATAGCAGAGAATATATGAAATGCCAGTAAATTTGAACATTTCTGTAAAGGGGACCATTTCCTAGCTCCTAAAGTTGACCAAAACTGACACAAGAGGAAATCATTGAAGGTCATCATGTCTGCCCTTGGCATTCTTGGAACGCCCTGGCCTCAGAATGCAGCATCGGTAGTCCATGGTAACCTGCGGAGAGGGGGTGGGGCTGAAGGAGGTTGGAACACTGCCCTCACTGAGGGAGTGGGTGTGGCCATCTCTGCTGTGACTGAACAAAGGGCAGGGGAGCAGGGGGCCCAGGGCAGGGCCCTCAGAGCCCGGCAGGACCAGGGGAGTGTCACAAGCATTTGGCCCAGGCCAAAGGGCGCCTTCTTTGTCTGCACAGCTTCCCAAACACTCACATTTCCACTCAGGCCGCCCTCTTTGTTGAAGTGTGTGTGGAACGTGTCCTCGCAGTACACCTCGCTGCACAGCTAACCATAGGACTGGGCATCGTACCTTCCTGCCAGGTGACCGAAGTTCGCAGGCAGATGGGTCACTGGGACCAACGCGGAGAGGCTCCTGCCCTGACCACAGGTCGACCACAGCCGCTGCCCCAGATCGGGGGTTGCAAAGCAGCCCTGTCTGAATCCCCTGCCTCTAGAGGGAGTATTGGACCAACACTTCTAAAAAATGGGGGCCTTGCGGGCAACTCATCGGAGGGACACAAAAAAATCTTTGCCGACTTTCTCCTGAAGCTTACGAGCGTTCACACTTAAGCCTTTTACAATGTCAGCTGTTTAGCTAAACATGAGCTCATGATCTAAATTTACACAATAATGAAGAAATCAGCTACAAGGGGAGACAATCAGCAAAAACAATCAATATGAGAATTAGTTTCCCAAGGCCACCCATCAGATGTTGGAATAATCAGGTGCAAGGCAGAATATATACATAAAACTGGAACTGGAACAAGGAACAAGGATGTTTTCAAAGACTGGTAGGATCTCTAAAACATTTGTAAAGTACATGTCATTGATAAAGCTAAATACTCAAAGGTTGTGTAATACAACAGATTAATCATTGAGAAGAGTGAAATTATGCTGTTTTGAAAACTATGGCAGGTCAGATTTTCTGCCTAATGATATAAGAAGATTTTTCTCAAAAATACACATTATTTCAAAGACTTATTGGCTGTGAAATAAGTGAAGGGTATTTCAAATGGCTTGTCTGCAAAGAAAGGTGAGATGTAGGGAATCACAGAAAGTCGAGGGGAAAATATGTCAATATATACATTGCTATATGGTGAACTAAGCCTTAGGCCAGCAACAATGGAGAGGACCTGACCCTTAGAAACTTACAAGTAAGCTGGAATCTTCAAAAGTTCAAATCTTTCTAAGTAAAAAGGTTTATTAAAATGAATAACCAAGTGTTTTAATTGACATCAGATGATCAAAACAACAAACCCTGAGAACATAGAAAAAATATAAATAAAGATATGAGCAGAACTTAATACAACAGAAAACGTATAAAATTGAGGTGATTTAGTAAGTCCAAAGAATATTCTTTGAAAAGATTTAAAAGACACACTTTGATTAAGGAAAACAAAAACATAAGTAAAGAATATACAGAAAGAATCAGGACAATGTTATAGCAGAGAATATATGAAATGCCAGTAAATTTGAACATTTCTGTAAATGGGACCATTTCCTAGCTCCTAAAGTTGACCAAAACTGACACAAGAGGAAATCATTGAAGGTCATCATGTCTGCCCTTGGCATTCTCAGAACGCCCTGGCCTCAGAATGCAGCATCGGTAGTCCATGGTAACCTGCAGAGAGGGGGCGGGGCTGAAGGAGGTTGGAACACTGCCCTCACTGAGGGAGTGGGTGTGGCCATCTCTGCTGTGACTGAACAAAGGCCAGGGGAGCAGGGGGCCCAGGGCAGGGCCCTCAGAGCCCGGCAGGACCAGGGGAGTGTCACAAGCATTTGGCCCAGGCCAAAGGGCGCCTTCTTTGTCTGCACAGCTTCCCAAACACTCACATTTCCACTCAGGCCGCCCTCTTTGTTGAAGTGTGTGTGGAACGTGTCCTCGCAGTACACCTCGCTGCACAGCTAACCATAGGACTGGGCATCGTACCTTCCTGCCAGGTGACCGAAGTTCGCAGGCAGATGGGTCACTGGGACCAACGCGGAGAGGCTCCTGCCCTGACCACAGGTCGACCACAGCTGCTGCCCCAGATCGGGGGTTGCAAAGCAGCCCTGCCTGAATCCCCTGCCTCTAGAGGGAGTATTGGACCAACACTTCTAAAAAATGGGGGCCTTGCGGGCAACTCATCGGAGGGACACAAAAAAATCTTTGCCGACTTTCTCCTGAAGCTTACGAGCGTTCACACTTAAGCCTTTTACAATGTCAGCTGTTTAGCTAAACATGAGCTCATGATCTAAATTTACACAATAATGAAGAAATCAGCTACAAGGGGAGACAATCAGCAAAAACAATCCATATGAGAATTAGTTTCCCAAGGCCACCCATCAGATGTTGGAATAATCAGGTGCAAGGCAGAATATATACATAAAACTGGAACTGGAACAAGGAACAAGGATGTTTTCAAAGACTGGTAGGATCTCTAAAACATTTGTAAAGTACATGTCATTGATAAAGCTAAATACTCAAAGGTTGTGTAATACAACAGATTAATCATTGAGAAGAGTGAAATTATGCTGTTTTGAAAACTATGGCAGGTCAGATTTTCTGCCTAATGATATAAGAAGATTTCTCTCAAAAATACACATTATTTCAAAGACTTATTGGCTGTGAAATAAGTGAAGGGTATTTCAAATGGCTTGTCTGCAAAGAAAGGTGAGATGTAGGGAATCACAGAAAGTCGAGGGGAAAATATGTCAATATATACATTGCTATATGGTGAACTAAGCCTTAGGCCAGCAACAATGGAGAGGACCTGACCCTTAGAAACTTACAAGTAAGCTGGAATCTTCAAAAGTTCAAATCTTTATAAGTAAAAAGATTTATTAAAATGAATAACCAAGTGTTTTAATTGACATCAGATGATCAAAACAACAAACCCTGAGAACATAGAAAAAATATAAATAAAGATATGAGCAGAACTTAATACAACAGAAAACGTATAAAATTGAGGTGATTTAGTAAGTCCAAAGAATATTCTTTGAAAAGATTTAAAAGACACACTTTGATTAAGGAAAACATAAACATATGTAAAGAATATACAGAAAGAATCAGGACAATGTTATAGCAGAGAATATATGAAATGCCAGTAAATTTGAACATTTCTGTAAAGGGGACCATTTCCTAGCTCCTAAAGTTGACCAAAACTGACACAAGAGGAAATCATTGAAGGTCATCATGTCTGCCCTTGGCATTCTTGGAACGCCCTGGCCTCAGAATGCAGCATCGGTAGTCCATGGTAACCTGCGGAGAGGGGGTGGGGCTGAAGGAGGTTGGAACACTGCCCTCACTGAGGGAGTGGGTGTGGCCATCTCTGCTGTGACTGAACAAAGGGCAGGGGAGCAGGGGGCCCAGGGCAGGGCCCTCAGAGCCCGGCAGGACCAGGGGAGTGTCACAAGCATTTGGCCCAGGCCAAAGGGCGCCTTCTTTGTCTGCACAGCTTCCCAAACACTCACATTTCCACTCAGGCCGCCCTCTTTGTTGAAGTGTGTGTGGAACGTGTCCTCGCAGTACACCTCGCTGCACAGCTAACCATAGGACTGGGCATCGTACCTTCCTGCCAGGTGACCGAAGTTCGCAGGCAGATGGGTCACTGGGACCAACGCGGAGAGGCTCCTGCCCTGACCACAGGTCGACCACAGCCGCTGCCCCAGATCGGGGGTTGCAAAGCAGCCCTGTCTGAATCCCCTGCCTCTAGAGGGAGTATTGGACCAACACTTCTAAAAAATGGGGGCCTTGCGGGCAACTCATCGGAGGGACACAAAAAAATCTTTGCCGACTTTCTCCTGAAGCTTACGAGCGTTCACACTTAAGCCTTTTACAATGTCAGCTGTTTAGCTAAACATGAGCTCATGATCTAAATTTACACAATAATGAAGAAATCAGCTACAAGGGGAGACAATCAGCAAAAACAATCCATATGAGAATTAGTTTCCCAAGGCCACCCATCAGATGTTGGAATAATCAGGTGCAAGGCAGAATATATACATAAAACTGGAACTGGAACAAGGAACAAGGATGTTTTCAAAGACTGGTAGGATCTCTAAAACATTTGTAAAGTACATGTCATTGATAAAGCTAAATACTCAAAGGTTGTGTAATACAACAGATTAATCATTGAGAAGAGTGAAATTATGCTGTTTTGAAAACTATGGCAGGTCAGATTTTCTGCCTAATGATATAAGAAGATTTCTCTCAAAAATACACATTATTTCAAAGACTTATTGGCTGTGAAATAAGTGAAGGGTATTTCAAATGGCTTGTCTGCAAAGAAAGGTGAGATGTAGGGAATCACAGAAAGTCGAGGGGAAAATATGTCAATATATACATTGCTATATGGTGAACTAAGCCTTAGGCCAGCAACAATGGAGAGGACCTGACCCTTAGAAACTTACAAGTAAGCTGGAATCTTCAAAAGTTCAAATCTTTATAAGTAAAAAGATTTATTAAAATGAATAACCAAGTGTTTTAATTGACATCAGATGATCAAAACAACAAACCCTGAGAACATAGAAAAAATATAAATAAAGATATGAGCAGAACTTAATACAACAGAAAACGTATAAAATTGAGGTGATTTAGTAAGTCCAAAGAATATTCTTTGAAAAGATTTAAAAGACACACTTTGATTAAGGAAAACATAAACATATGTAAAGAATATACAGAAAGAATCAGGACAATGTTATAGCAGAGAATATATGAAATGCCAGTAAATTTGAACATTTCTGTAAAGGGGACCATTTCCTAGCTCCTAAAGTTGACCAAAACTGACACAAGAGGAAATCATTGAAGGTCATCATGTCTGCCCTTGGCATTCTTGGAACGCCCTGGCCTCAGAATGCAGCATCGGTAGTCCATGGTAACCTGCGGAGAGGGGGTGGGGCTGAAGGAGGTTGGAACACTGCCCTCACTGAGGGAGTGGGTGTGGCCATCTCTGCTGTGACTGAACAAAGGCCAGGGGAGCAGGGGGCCCAGGGCAGGGCCCTCAGAGTCTGGCAGGCCCAGGGGTGTGTCACAAGCATTTGGCCCAGGCCAAAGGGCGCCTTCTTTGTCTGCACAGCTTCCCAAACACTCACCTTTCCACTCAGGCCGCCCTCTTTGTTGAAGTGTGTGTGGAACGTGTCCTCGCAGTACACCTCGCTGCACAGCTAACCATAGGACTGGGCATCGTACCTTCCTGCCAGGTGACCGAAGTTCGCAGGCAGATGGGTCCCTGGGACCAACGCGGAGAGGCTCCTGCCCTGACCACAGGTCGACCAGAGCCGCTGCCCCCGATCGGGGGCCGCAAAGCAGCCCTGTCTGAATCCCCTGCCTCTAGAGGCAGTATTGGACCAACACTTCTAAAAAATGGGGTCCTTGCGGGCAACTCATCGGAGGGACACAAAAAAATCTTTGCCGACTTTCTCCTGAAGCTTACGAGCGTTCACACTTAAGCCTTTTACAATGTCAGCTGTTTAGCTAAACATGAGCTCATGATCTAAATTTACACAATAATGAAGAAATCAGCTACAAGGGGAGACAATCAGCAAAAACAATCCATATGAGAATTAGTTTCCCAAGGCCACCCATCAGATGTTGGAATAATCAGGTGCAAGGCAGAATATATACATAAAACTGGAACTGGAACAAGGAACAAGGATGTTTTCAAAGACTGGTAGGATCTCTAAAACATTTGTAAAGTACATGTCATTGATAAAGCTAAATACTCAAAGGTTGTGTAATACAACAGATTAATCATTGAGAAGAGTGAAATTATGCTGTTTTGAAAACTATGGCAGGTCAGATTTTCTGCCTAATGATATAAGAAGATTTCTCTCAAAAATACACATTATTTCAAAGACTTATTGGCTGTGAAATAAGTGAAGGGTATTTCAAATGGCTTGTCTGCAAAGAAAGGTGAGATGTAGGGAATCACAGAAAGTCGAGGGGAAAATATGTCAATATATACATTGCTATATGGTGAACTAAGCCTTAGGCCAGCAACAATGGAGAGGACCTGACCCTTAGAAACTTACAAGTAAGCTGGAATCTTCAAAAGTTCAAATCTTTATAAGTAAAAAGATTTATTAAAATGAATAACCAAGTGTTTTAATTGACATCAGATGATCAAAACAACAAACCCTGAGAACATAGAAAAAATATAAATAAAGATATGAGCAGAACTTAATACAACAGAAAACGTATAAAATTGAGGTGATTTAGTAAGTCCAAAGAATATTCTTTGAAAAGATTTAAAAGACACACTTTGATTAAGGAAAACATAAACATATGTAAAGAATATACAGAAAGAATCAGGACAATGTTATAGCAGAGAATATATGAAATGCCAGTAAATTTGAACATTTCTGTAAAGGGGACCATTTCCTAGCTCCTAAAGTTGACCAAAACTGACACAAGAGGAAATCATTGAAGGTCATCATGTCTGCCCTTGGCATTCTTGGAACGCCCTGGCCTCAGAATGCAGCATCCGTAGTCCATGGTAACCTGCGGAGAGGGGGTGGGGCTGAAGGAGGTTGGAACACTGCCCTCACTGAGGGAGTGGGTGTGGCCATCTCTGCTGTGACTGAACAAAGGGCAGGGGAGCAGGGGGCCCAGGGCAGGGCCCTCAGAGCCCGGCAGGACCAGGGGAGTGTCACAAGCATTTGGCCCAGGCCAAAGGGCGCCTTCTTTGTCTGCACAGCTTCCCAAACACTCACATTTCCACTCAGGCCGCCCTCTTTGTTGAAGTGTGTGTGGAACGTGTCCTCGCAGTACACCTCGCTGCACAGCTAACCATAGGACTGGGCATCGTACCTTCCTGCCAGGTGACCGAAGTTCGCAGGCAGATGGGTCACTGGGACCAACGCGGAGAGGCTCCTGCCCTGACCACAGGTCGACCACAGCCCCTGCCCCAGATCGGGGGTTGCAAAGCAGCCCTGTCTGAATCCCCTGCCTCTAGAGGGAGTATTGGACCAACACTTCTAAAAAATGGGGGCCTTGCGGGCAACTCATCGGAGGGACACAAAAAAATCTTTGCCGACTTTCTCCTGAAGCTTACGAGCGTTCACACTTAAGCCTTTTACAATGTCAGCTGTTTAGCTAAACATGAGCTCATGATCTAAATTTACACAATAATGAAGAAATCAGCTACAAGGGGAGACAATCAGCAAAAACAATCAATATGAGAATTAGTTTCCCAAGGCCACCCATCAGATGTTGGAATAATCAGGTGCAAGGCAGAATATATACATAAAACTGGAACTGGAACAAGGAACAAGGATGTTTTCAAAGACTGGTAGGATCTCTAAAACATTTGTAAAGTACATGTCATTGATAAAGCTAAATACTCAAAGGTTGTGTAATACAACAGATTAATCATTGAGAAGAGTGAAATTATGCTGTTTTGAAAACTATGGCAGGTCAGATTTTCTGCCTAATGATATAAGAAGATTTCTCTCAAAAATACACATTATTTCAAAGACTTATTGGCTGTGAAATAAGTGAAGGGTATTTCAAATGGCTTGTCTGCAAAGAAAGGTGAGATGTAGGGAATCACAGAAAGTCGAGGGGAAAATATGTCAATATATACATTGCTATATGGTGAACTAAGCCTTAGGCCAGCAACAATGGAGAGGACCTGACCCTTAGAAACTTACAAGTAAGCTGGAATCTTCAAAAGTTCAAATCTTTATAAGTAAAAAGGTTTATTAAAATGAATAACCAAGTGTTTTAATTGACATCAGATGATCAAAACAACAAACCCTGAGAACATAGAAAAAATATAAATAAAGATATGAGCAGAACTTAATACAACAGAAAACGTATAAAATTGAGGTGATTTAGTAAGTCCAAAGAATATTCTTTGAAAAGATTTAAAAGACACACTTTGATTAAGGAAAACAAAAACATAAGTAAAGAATATACAGAAAGAATCAGGACAATGTTATAGCAGAGAATATATGAAATGCCAGTAAATTTGAACATTTCTGTAAAGGGGACCATTTCCTAGCTCCTAAAGTTGACCAAAACTGACACAAGAGGAAATCATTGAAGGTCATCATGTCTGCCCTTGGCATTCTCGGAACGCCCTGGCCTCAGAATGCAGCATCGGTAGTCCATGGTAACCTGCAGAGAGGGGCGGGGCTGAAGGAGGTTGGAACACTGCCCTCACTGAGGGAGTGGGTGTGGCCATCTCTGCTGTGACTGAACAAAGGCCAGGGGAGCAGGGGGCCCAGGGCAGGGCCCTCAGAGTCTGGCAGGCCCAGGGGTGTGTCACAAGCATTTGGCCCAGGCCAAAGGGCGCCTTCTTTGTCCGCACAGCTTCCCAAACACTCACCTTTCCACTCAGGCCGCCCTCTTTGTTGAAGTGTGTGTGGAACGTGTCCTCGCAGTACACCTCGCTGCACAGCTAACCATAGGACTGGGCATCGTACCTTCCTGCCAGGTGACCGAAGTTCGCAGGCAGATGGGTCCCTGGGACCAACGCGGAGAGGCTCCTGCCCTGACCACAGGTCGACCAGAGCCGCTGCCCCCGATCGGGGGCCGCAAAGCAGCCCTGTCTGAATCCCCTGCCTCTAGAGGGAGTATTGGACCAACACTTCTAAAAAATGGGGTCCTTGCGGGCAACTCATCGGAGGGACACAAATAAATCTTTGCCGACTTTCTCCTGAAGCTTACGAGCGTTCACACTTAAGCCTGTTACAATGTCAGCTGTATAGCTAAACATGAGCTCATGATCTAAATTTACACAATAATGAAGAAATCAGCTACAAGTGGAGACAATCAGCAAAAACAATCAATATGAGAATTAGTTTCCCAAGGCCATCCATCAGATGTTGGAATAATCAGGTGCAAGGCAGAAAATATACATAAAACTGGAACTGAAACAAGGAACAAGGATGTTTACTAAGACTGGTAGGATCTCTAAAACATTTGTAAAGTACATGTCATTGATAAAGCTAAATACTCAAAGGTTGTGGAATACAACAGATTAATCATTGAGAAGAGTGAAATTATGCTGTTTTGAAAACTATGGCAGGTCAGATTTTCTGCCTAATGATATAAGAAGATTTCTCTCAAAAATACACATTATTTCAAAGACTTATTGGCTGTGAAATAAGTGAAGGGTATTTCAAATGGCTTGTCTGCAAAGAAAGGTGAGATGTAGGGAATCACAGAAAGTCGAGGGGAAAATATGTCAATATATACATTGCTATATGGTGAACTAAGCCTTAGGCCAGCAACAATGGAGAGGACCTGACCCTTAGAAACTTACAAGTAAGCTGGAATCTTCAAAAGTTCAAATCTTTATAAGTAAAAAGATTTATTAAAATGAATAACCAAGTGTTTTAATTGACATCAGATGATCAAAACAACAAACCCTGAGAACATAGAAAAAATATAAATAAAGATATGAGCAGAACTTAATACAACAGAAAACGTATAAAATTGAGGTGATTTAGTAAGTCCAAAGAATATTCTTTGAAAAGATTTAAAAGACACACTTTGATTAAGGAAAACATAAACATATGTAAAGAATATACAGAAAGAATCAGGACAATGTTATAGCAGAGAATATATGAAATGCCAGTAAATTTGAACATTTCTGTAAAGGGGACCATTTCCTAGCTCCTAAAGTTGACCAAAACTGACACAAGAGGAAATCATTGAAGGTCATCATGTCTGCCCTTGGCATTCTTGGAATGCCCTGGCCTCAGAATGCAGCATCGGTAGTCCATGGTAACCTGCGGAGAGGGGGTGGGGCTGAAGGAGGTTGGAACACTGCCCTCACTGAGGGAGTGGGTGTGGCCATCTCTGCTGTGACTGAACAAAGGGCAGGGGAGCAGGGGGCCCAGGGCAGGGCCCTCAGAGCCCGGCAGGACCAGGGGAGTGTCACAAGCATTTGGCCCAGGCCAAAGGGCGCCTTCTTTGTCTGCACAGCTTCCCAAACACTCACATTTCCACTCAGGCCGCCCTCTTTGTTGAAGTGTGTGTGGAACGTGTCCTCGCAGTACACCTCGCTGCACAGCTAACCATAGGACTGGGCATCGTACCTTCCTGCCAGGTGACCGAAGTTCGCAGGCAGATGGGTCACTGGGACCAACGCGGAGAGGCTCCTGCCCTGACCACAGGTCGACCACAGCCGCTGCCCCAGATCGGGGGTTGCAAAGCAGCCCTGTCTGAATCCCCTGCCTCTAGAGGGAGTATTGGACCAACACTTCTAAAAAATGGGGGCCTTGCGGGCAACTCATCGGAGGGACACAAAAAAATCTTTGCCGACTTTCTCCTGAAGCTTACGAGCGTTCACACTTAAGCCTTTTACAATGTCAGCTGTTTAGCTAAACATGAGCTCATGATCTAAATTTACACAATAATGAAGAAATCAGCTACAAGGGGAGACAATCAGCAAAAACAATCCATATGAGAATTAGTTTCCCAAGGCCACCCATCAGATGTTGGAATAATCAGGTGCAAGGCAGAAAATATACATAAAACTGGAACTGGAACAAGGAACAAGGATGTTTTCAAAGACTGGTAGGATCTCTAAAACATTTGTAAAGTACATGTCATTGATAAAGCTAAATACTCAAAGGTTGTGTAATACAACAGATTAATCATTGAGAAGAGTGAAATTATGCTGTTTTGAAAACTATGGCAGGTCAGATTTTCTGCCTAATGATATAAGAAGATTTCTCTCAAAAATACACATTATTTCAAAGACTTATTGGCTGTGAAATAAGTGAAGGGTATTTCAAATGGCTTGTCTGCAAAGAAAGGTGAGATGTAGGGAATCACAGAAAGTCGAGGGGAAAATATGTCAATATATACATTGCTATATGGTGAACTAAGCCTTAGGCCAGCAACAATGGAGAGGACCTGACCCTTAGAAACTTACAAGTAAGCTGGAATCTTCAAAAGTTCAAATCTTTATAAGTAAAAAGATTTATTAAAATGAATAACCAAGTGTTTTAATTGACATCAGATGATCAAAACAACAAACCCTGAGAACATAGAAAAAATATAAATAAGATATGAGCAGAACTTAATACAACAGAAAACGTATAAAATTGAGGTGATTTAGTAAGTCCAAAGAATATTCTTTGAAAAGATTTAAAAGACACACTTTGATTAAGGAAAACATAAACATATGTAAAGAATATACAGAAAGAATCAGGACAATGTTATAGCAGAGAATATATGAAATGCCAGTAAATTTGAACATTTCTGTAAAGGGGACCATTTCCTAGCTCCTAAAGTTGACCAAAACTGACACAAGAGGAAATCATTGAAGGTCATCATGTCTGCCCTTGGCATTCTTGGAACGCCCTGGCCTCAGAATGCAGAATCGGTAGTCCATGGTAACCTGCGGAGAGGGGGTGGGGCTGAAGGAGGTTGGAACACTGCCCTCACTGAGGGAGTGGGTGTGGCCATCTCTGCTGTGACTGAACAAAGGGCAGGGGAGCAGGGGGCCCAGGGCAGGGCCCTCAGAGCCCGGCAGGCCCAGGGGTGTGTCACAAGCATTTGGCTCAGGCCAAAGGGCACCTTCTTTGTCCGCACAGCTTCCCAAACACTCACCTTTCCACTCAGGCCGCCCTCTTTGTTGAAGTGTGTGTGGAACGTGTCCTCGCAGTACACCTCGCTGCACAGCTAACCATAGGACTGGGCATCGTACCTTCCTGCCAGGTGACCGAAGTTCGCAGGCAGATGGGTCACTGGGACCAACGCGGAGAGGCTCCTGCCCTGACCACAGGTCGACCACAGCCCCTGCCCCAGATCGGGGGTTGCAAAGCAGCCCTGTCTGAATCCCCTGCCTCTAGAGGGAGTATTGGACCAACACTTCTAAAAAATGGGGGCCTTGCGGGCAACTCATCGGAGGGACACAAAAAAATCTTTGCCGACTTTCTCCTGAAGCTTACGAGCGTTCACACTTAAGCCTTTTACAATGTCAGCTGTTTAGCTAAACATGAGCTCATGATCTAAATTTACACAATAATGAAGAAATCAGCTACAAGGGGAGACAATCAGCAAAAACAATCAATATGAGAATTAGTTTCCCAAGGCCACCCATCAGATGTTGGAATAATCAGGTGCAAGGCAGAATATATACATAAAACTGGAACTGGAACAAGGAACAAGGATGTTTTCAAAGACTGGTAGGATCTCTAAAACATTTGTAAAGTACATGTCATTGATAAAGCTAAATACTCAAAGGTTGTGTAATACAACAGATTAATCATTGAGAAGAGTGAAATTATGCTGTTTTGAAAACTATGGCAGGTCAGATTTTCTGCCTAATGATATAAGAAGATTTCTCTCAAAAATACACATTATTTCAAAGACTTATTGGCTGTGAAATAAGTGAAGGGTATTTCAAATGGCTTGTCTGCAAAGAAAGGTGAGATGTAGGGAATCACAGAAAGTCGAGGGGAAAATATGTCAATATATACATTGCTATATGGTGAACTAAGCCTTAGGCCAGCAACAATGGAGAGGACCTGACCCTTAGAAACTTACAAGTAAGCTGGAATCTTCAAAAGTTCAAATCTTTATAAGTAAAAAGGTTTATTAAAATGAATAACCAAGTGTTTTAATTGACATCAGATGATCAAAACAACAAACCCTGAGAACATAGAAAAAATATAAATAAAGATATGAGCAGAACTTAATACAACAGAAAACGTATAAAATTGAGGTGATTTAGTAAGTCCAAAGAATATTCTTTGAAAAGATTTAAAAGACACACTTTGATTAAGGAAAACAAAAACATAAGTAAAGAATATACAGAAAGAATCAGGACAATGTTATAGCAGAGAATATATGAAATGCCAGTAAATTTGAACATTTCTGTAAAGGGGACCATTTCCTAGCTCCTAAAGTTGACCAAAACTGACACAAGAGGAAATCATTGAAGGTCATCATGTCTGCCCTTGGCATTCTCGGAACGCCCTGGCCTCAGAATGCAGCATCGGTAGTCCATGGTAACCTGCAGAGAGGGGCGGGGCTGAAGGAGGTTGGAACACTGCCCTCACTGAGGGAGTGGGTGTGGCCATCTCTGCTGTGACTGAACAAAGGCCAGGGGAGCAGGGGGCCCAGGGCAGGGCCCTCAGAGTCTGGCAGGCCCAGGGGTGTGTCACAAGCATTTGGCCCAGGCCAAAGGGCGCCTTCTTTGTCCGCACAGCTTCCCAAACACTCACCTTTCCACTCAGGCCGCCCTCTTTGTTGAAGTGTGTGTGGAACGTGTCCTCGCAGTACACCTCGCTGCACAGCTAACCATAGGACTGGGCATCGTACCTTCCTGCCAGGTGACCGAAGTTCGCAGGCAGATGGGTCCCTGGGACCAACGCGGAGAGGCTCCTGCCCTGACCACAGGTCGACCAGAGCCGCTGCCCCCGATCGGGGGCCGCAAAGCAGCCCTGTCTGAATCCCCTGCCTCTAGAGGGAGTATTGGACCAACACTTCTAAAAAATGGGGTCCTTGCGGGCAACTCATCGGAGGGACACAAATAAATCTTTGCCGACTTTCTCCTGAAGCTTACGAGCGTTCACACTTAAGCCTGTTACAATGTCAGCTGTATAGCTAAACATGAGCTCATGATCTAAATTTACACAATAATGAAGAAATCAGCTACAAGTGGAGACAATCAGCAAAAACAATCAATATGAGAATTAGTTTCCCAAGGCCATCCATCAGATGTTGGAATAATCAGGTGCAAGGCAGAAAATATACATAAAACTGGAACTGAAACAAGGAACAAGGATGTTTACTAAGACTGGTAGGATCTCTAAAACATTTGTAAAGTACATGTCATTGATAAAGCTAAATACTCAAAGGTTGTGGAATACAACAGATTAATCATTGAGAAGAGTGAAATTATGCTGTTTTGAAAACTATGGCAGGTCAGATTTTCTGCCTAATGATATAAGAAGATTTCTCTCAAAAATACACATTATTTCAAAGACTTATTGGCTGTGAAATAAGTGAAGGGTATTTCAAATGGCTTGTCTGCAAAGAAAGGTGAGATGTAGGGAATCACAGAAAGTCGAGGGGAAAATATGTCAATATATACATTGCTATATGGTGAACTAAGCCTTAGGCCAGCAACAATGGAGAGGACCTGACCCTTAGAAACTTACAAGTAAGCTGGAATCTTCAAAAGTTCAAATCTTTATAAGTAAAAAGATTTATTAAAATGAATAACCAAGTGTTTTAATTGACATCAGATGATCAAAACAACAAACCCTGAGAACATAGAAAAAATATAAATAAAGATATGAGCAGAACTTAATACAACAGAAAACGTATAAAATTGAGGTGATTTAGTAAGTCCAAAGAATATTCTTTGAAAAGATTTAAAAGACACACTTTGATTAAGGAAAACATAAACATATGTAAAGAATATACAGAAAGAATCAGGACAATGTTATAGCAGAGAATATATGAAATGCCAGTAAATTTGAACATTTCTGTAAAGGGGACCATTTCCTAGCTCCTAAAGTTGACCAAAACTGACACAAGAGGAAATCATTGAAGGTCATCATGTCTGCCCTTGGCATTCTTGGAATGCCCTGGCCTCAGAATGCAGCATCGGTAGTCCATGGTAACCTGCGGAGAGGGGGTGGGGCTGAAGGAGGTTGGAACACTGCCCTCACTGAGGGAGTGGGTGTGGCCATCTCTGCTGTGACTGAACAAAGGGCAGGGGAGCAGGGGGCCCAGGGCAGGGCCCTCAGAGCCCGGCAGGACCAGGGGAGTGTCACAAGCATTTGGCCCAGGCCAAAGGGCGCCTTCTTTGTCTGCACAGCTTCCCAAACACTCACATTTCCACTCAGGCCGCCCTCTTTGTTGAAGTGTGTGTGGAACGTGTCCTCGCAGTACACCTCGCTGCACAGCTAACCATAGGACTGGGCATCGTACCTTCCTGCCAGGTGACCGAAGTTCGCAGGCAGATGGGTCACTGGGACCAACGCGGAGAGGCTCCTGCCCTGACCACAGGTCGACCACAGCCGCTGCCCCAGATCGGGGGTTGCAAAGCAGCCCTGTCTGAATCCCCTGCCTCTAGAGGGAGTATTGGACCAACACTTCTAAAAAATGGGGGCCTTGCGGGCAACTCATCGGAGGGACACAAAAAAATCTTTGCCGACTTTCTCCTGAAGCTTACGAGCGTTCACACTTAAGCCTTTTACAATGTCAGCTGTTTAGCTAAACATGAGCTCATGATCTAAATTTACACAATAATGAAGAAATCAGCTACAAGGGGAGACAATCAGCAAAAACAATCCATATGAGAATTAGTTTCCCAAGGCCACCCATCAGATGTTGGAATAATCAGGTGCAAGGCAGAAAATATACATAAAACTGGAACTGGAACAAGGAACAAGGATGTTTTCAAAGACTGGTAGGATCTCTAAAAGATTTGTAAAGTACATGTCATTGATAAAGCTAAATACTCAAAGGTTGTGTAATACAACAGATTAATCATTGAGAAGAGTGAAATTATGCTGTTTTGAAAACTATGGCAGGTCAGATTTTCTGCCTAATGATATAAGAAGATTTCTCTCAAAAATACACATTATTTCAAAGACTTATTGGCTGTGAAATAAGTGAAGGGTATTTCAAATGGCTTGTCTGCAAAGAAAGGTGAGATGTAGGGAATCACAGAAAGTCGAGGGGAAAATATGTCAATATATACATTGCTATATGGTGAACTAAGCCTTAGGCCAGCAACAATGGAGAGGACCTGACCCTTAGAAACTTACAAGTAAGCTGGAATCTTCAAAAGTTCAAATCTTTATAAGTAAAAAGATTTATTAAAATGAATAACCAAGTGTTTTAATTGACATCAGATGATCAAAACAACAAACCCTGAGAACATAGAAAAAATATAAATAAGATATGAGCAGAACTTAATACAACAGAAAACGTATAAAATTGAGGTGATTTAGTAAGTCCAAAGAATATTCTTTGAAAAGATTTAAAAGACACACTTTGATTAAGGAAAACATAAACATATGTAAAGAATATACAGAAAGAATCAGGACAATGTTATAGCAGAGAATATATGAAATGCCAGTAAATTTGAACATTTCTGTAAAGGGGACCATTTCCTAGCTCCTAAAGTTGACCAAAACTGACACAAGAGGAAATCATTGAAGGTCATCATGTCTGCCCTTGGCATTCTTGGAACGCCCTGGCCTCAGAATGCAGCATCGGTAGTCCATGGTAACCTGCGGAGAGGGGGTGGGGCTGAAGGAGGTTGGAACACTGCCCTCACTGAGGGAGTGGGTGTGGCCATCTCTGCTGTGACTGAACAAAGGGCAGGGGAGCAGGGGGCCCAGGGCAGGGCCCTCAGAGCCCGGCAGGCCCAGGGGTGTGTCACAAGCATTTGGCTCAGGCCAAAGGGCACCTTCTTTGTCCGCACAGCTTCCCAAACACTCACCTTTCCACTCAGGCCGCCCTCTTTGTTGAAGTGTGTGTGGAACGTGTCCTCGCAGTACACCTCGCTGCACAGCTAACCATAGGACTGGGCATCGTACCTTCCTGCCAGGTGACCGAAGTTCGCAGGCAGATGGGTCCCTGGGACCAACGCGGAGAGGCTCCTGCCCTGACCACAGGTCGACCAGAGCCGCTGCCCCCGATCGGGGGCCGCAAAGCAGCCCTGTCTGAATCCCCTGCCTCTAGAGGGAGTATTGGACCAACACTTCTAAAAAATGGGGTCCTTGCGGGCAACTCATCGGAGGGACACAAATAAATCTTTGCCGACTTTCTCCTGAAGCTTACGAGCGTTCACACTTAAGCCTGTTACAATGTCAGCTGTATAGCTAAACATGAGCTCATGATCTAAATTTACACAATAATGAAGAAATCAGCTACAAGTGGAGACAATCAGCAAAAACAATCAATATGAGAATTAGTTTCCCAAGGCCATCCATCAGATGTTGGAATAATCAGGTGCAAGGCAGAAAATATACATAAAACTGGAACTGAAACAAGGAACAAGGATGTTTACTAAGACTGGTAGGATCTCTAAAACATTTGTAAAGTACATGTCATTGATAAAGCTAAATACTCAAAGGTTGTGGAATACAACAGATTAATCATTGAGAAGAGTGAAATTATGCTGTTTTGAAAACTATGGCAGGTCAGATTTTCTGCCTAATGATATAAGAAGATTTCTCTCAAAAATACACATTATTTCAAAGACTTATTGGCTGTGAAATAAGTGAAGGGTATTTCAAATGGCTTGTCTGCAAAGAAAGGTGAGATGTAGGGAATCACAGAAAGTCGAGGGGAAAATATGTCAATATATACATTGCTATATGGTGAACTAAGCCTTAGGCCAGCAACAATGGAGAGGACCTGACCCTTAGAAACTTACAAGTAAGCTGGAATCTTCAAAAGTTCAAATCTTTATAAGTAAAAAGATTTATTAAAATGAATAACCAAGTGTTTTAATTGACATCAGATGATCAAAACAACAAACCCTGAGAACATAGAAAAAATATAAATAAAGATATGAGCAGAACTTAATACAACAGAAAACGTATAAAATTGAGGTGATTTAGTAAGTCCAAAGAATATTCTTTGAAAAGATTTAAAAGACACACTTTGATTAAGGAAAACATAAACATATGTAAAGAATATACAGAAAGAATCAGGACAATGTTATAGCAGAGAATATATGAAATGCCAGTAAATTTGAACATTTCTGTAAATGGGACCATTTCCTAGCTCCTAAAGTTGACCAAAACTGACACAAGAGGAAATCATTGAAGGTCATCATGTCTGCCCTTGGCATTCTTGGAACGCCCTGGCCTCAGAATGCAGCATCGGTAGTCCATGGTAACCTGCGGAGAGGGGGTGGGGCTGAAGGAGGTTGGAACACTGCCCTCACTGAGGGAGTGGGTGTGGCCATCTCTGCTGTGACTGAACAAAGGGCAGGGGAGCAGGGGGCCCAGGGCAGGGCCCTCAGAGCCCGGCAGGACCAGGGGAGTGTCACAAGCATTTGGCCCAGGCCAAAGGGCGCCTTCTTTGTCTGCACAGCTTCCCAAACACTCACATTTCCACTCAGGCCGCCCTCTTTGTTGAAGTGTGTGTGGAACGTGTCCTCGCAGTACACCTCGCTGCACAGCTAACCATAGGACTGGGCATCGTACCTTCCTGCCAGGTGACCGAAGTTCGCAGGCAGATGGGTCACTGGGACCAACGCGGAGAGGCTCCTGCCCTGACCACAGGTCGACCACAGCTGCTGCCCCAGATCGGGGGTTGCAAAGCAGCCCTGTCTGAATCCCCTGCCTCTAGAGGGAGTATTGGACCAACACTTCTAAAAAATGGGGGCCTTGCGGGCAACTCATCGGAGGGACACAAAAAAATCTTTGCCGACTTTCTCCTGAAGCTTACGAGCGTTCACACTTAAGCCTTTTACAATGTCAGCTGTTTAGCTAAACATGAGCTCATGATCTAAATTTACACAATAATGAAGAAATCAGCTACAAGGGGAGACAATCAGCAAAAACAATCCATATGAGAATTAGTTTCCCAAGGCCACCCATCAGATGTTGGAATAATCAGGTGCAAGGCAGAATATATACATAAAACTGGAACTGGAACAAGGAACAAGGATGTTTTCAAAGACTGGTAGGATCTCTAAAACATTTGTAAAGTACATGTCATTGATAAAGCTAAATACTCAAAGGTTGTGTAATACAACAGATTAATCATTGAGAAGAGTGAAATTATGCTGTTTTGAAAACTATGGCAGGTCAGATTTTCTGCCTAATGATATAAGAAGATTTCTCTCAAAAATACACATTATTTCAAAGACTTATTGGCTGTGAAATAAGTGAAGGGTATTTCAAATGGCTTGTCTGCAAAGAAAGGTGAGATGTAGGGAATCACAGAAAGTCGAGGGGAAAATATGTCAATATATACATTGCTATATGGTGAACTAAGCCTTAGGCCAGCAACAATGGAGAGGACCTGACCCTTAGAAACTTACAAGTAAGCTGGAATCTTCAAAAGTTCAAATCTTTATAAGTAAAAAGATTTATTAAAATGAATAACCAAGTGTTTTAATTGACATCAGATGATCAAAACAACAAACCCTGAGAACATAGAAAAAATATAAATAAAGATATGAGCAGAACTTAATACAACAGAAAACGTATAAAATTGAGGTGATTTAGTAAGTCCAAAGAATATTCTTTGAAAAGATTTAAAAGACACACTTTGATTAAGGAAAACATAAACATATGTAAAGAATATACAGAAAGAATCAGGACAATGTTATAGCAGAGAATATATGAAATGCCAGTAAATTTGAACATTTCTGTAAAGGGGACCATTTCCTAGCTCCTAAAGTTGACCAAAACTGACACAAGAGGAAATCATTGAAGGTCATCATGTCTGCCCTTGGCATTCTTGGAATGCCCTGGCCTCAGAATGCAGCATCGGTAGTCCATGGTAACCTGCGGAGAGGGGGTGGGGCTGAAGGAGGTTGGAACACTGCCCTCACTGAGGGAGTGGGTGTGGCCATCTCTGCTGTGACTGAACAAAGGCCAGGGGAGCAGGGGGCCCAGGGCAGGGCCCTCAGAGCCCGGCAGGACCAGGGGAGTGTCACAAGCATTTGGCCCAGGCCAAAGGGCGCCTTCTTTGTCTGCACAGCTTCCCAAACACTCACATTTCCACTCAGGCCGCCCTCTTTGTTGAAGTGTGTGTGGAACGTGTCCTCGCAGTACACCTCGCTGCACAGCTAACCATAGGACTGGGCATCGTACCTTCCTGCCAGGTGACCGAAGTTCGCAGGCAGATGGGTCACTGGGACCAACGCGGAGAGGCTCCTGCCCTGACCACAGGTCGACCACAGCCGCTGCCCCAGATCGGGGGTTGCAAAGCAGCCCTGTCTGAATCCCCTGCCTCTAGAGGGAGTATTGGACCAACACTTCTAAAAAATGGGGGCCTTGCGGGCAACTCATCGGAGGGACACAAAAAAATCTTTGCCGACTTTCTCCTGAAGCTTACGAGCGTTCACACTTAAGCCTTTTACAATGTCAGCTGTTTAGCTAAACATGAGCTCATGATCTAAATTTACACAATAATGAAGAAATCAGCTACAAGGGGAGACAATCAGCAAAAACAATCCATATGAGAATTAGTTTCCCAAGGCCACCCATCAGATGTTGGAATAATCAGGTGCAAGGCAGAATATATACATATAACTGGAACTGGAACAAGGAACAAGGATGTTTTCAAAGACTGGTAGGATCTCTAAAACATTTGTAAAGTACATGTCATTGATAAAGCTAAATACTCAAAGGTTGTGTAATACAACAGATTAATCATTGAGAAGAGTGAAATTATGCTGTTTTGAAAACTATGGCAGGTCAGATTTTCTGCCTAATGATATAAGAAGATTTCTCTCAAAAATACACATTATTTCAAAGACTTATTGGCTGTGAAATAAGTGAAGGGTATTTCAAATGGCTTGTCTGCAAAGAAAGGTGAGATGTAGGGAATCACAGAAAGTCGAGGGGAAAATATGTCAATATATACATTGCTATATGGTGAACTAAGCCTTAGGCCAGCAACAATGGAGAGGACCTGACCCTTAGAAACTTACAAGTAAGCTGGAATCTTCAAAAGTTCAAATCTTTATAAGTAAAAAGATTTATTAAAATGAATAACCAAGTGTTTTAATTGACATCAGATGATCAAAACAACAAACCCTGAGAACATAGAAAAAATATAAATAAAGATATGAGCAGAACTTAATACAACAGAAAACGTATAAAATTGAGGTGATTTAGTAAGTCCAAAGAATATTCTTTGAAAAGATTTAAAAGACACACTTTGATTAAGGAAAACATAAACATATGTAAAGAATATACAGAAAGAATCAGGACAATGTTATAGCAGAGAATATATGAAATGCCAGTAAATTTGAACATTTCTGTAAAGGGGACCATTTCCTAGCTCCTAAAGTTGACCAAAACTGACACAAGAGGAAATCATTGAAGGTCATCATGTCTGCCCTTGGCATTCTTGGAACGCCCTGGCCTCAGAATGCAGCATCGGTAGTCCATGGTAACCTGCGGAGAGGGGGTGGGGCTGAAGGAGGTTGGAACACTGCCCTCACTGAGGGAGTGGGTGTGGCCATCTCTGCTGTGGCTGAACAAAGGGCAGGGGAGCAGGGGGCCCAGGGCAGGGCCCTCAGAGCCCGGCAGGACCAGGGGAGTGTCACAAGCATTTGGCCCAGGCCAAAGGGCGCCTTCTTTGTCTGCACAGCTTCCCAAACACTCACATTTCCACTCAGGCCGCCCTCTTTGTTGAAGTGTGTGTGGAACGTGTCCTCGCAGTACACCTCGCTGCACAGCTAACCATAGGACTGGGCATCGTACCTTCCTGCCAGGTGACCGAAGTTCGCAGGCAGATGGGTCACTGGGACCAACGCGGAGAGGCTCCTGCCCTGACCACAGGTCGACCACAGCTGCTGCCCCAGATCGGGGGTTGCAAAGCAGCCCTGTCTGAATCCCCTGCCTCTAGAGGGAGTATTGGACCAACACTTCTAAAAAATGGGGGCCTTGCGGGCAACTCATCGGAGGGACACAAAAAAATCTTTGCCGACTTTCTCCTGAAGCTTACGAGCGTTCACACTTAAGCCTTTTACAATGTCAGCTGTTTAGCTAAACATGAGCTCATGATCTAAATTTACACAATAATGAAGAAATCAGCTACAAGGGGAGACAATCAGCAAAAACAATCCATATGAGAATTAGTTTCCCAAGGCCACCCATCAGATGTTGGAATAATCAGGTGCAAGGCAGAATATATACATAAAACTGGAACTGGAACAAGGAACAAGGATGTTTTCAAAGACTGGTAGGATCTCTAAAACATTTGTAAAGTACATGTCATTGATAAAGCTAAATACTCAAAGGTTGTGTAATACAACAGATTAATCATTGAGAAGAGTGAAATTATGCTGTTTTGAAAACTATGGCAGGTCAGATTTTCTGCCTAATGATATAAGAAGATTTCTCTCAAAAATACACATTATTTCAAAGACTTATTGGCTGTGAAATAAGTGAAGGGTATTTCAAATGGCTTGTCTGCAAAGAAAGGTGAGATGTAGGGAATCACAGAAAGTCGAGGGGAAAATATGTCAATATATACATTGCTATATGGTGAACTAAGCCTTAGGCCAGCAACAATGGAGAGGACCTGACCCTTAGAAACTTACAAGTAAGCTGGAATCTTCAAAAGTTCAAATCTTTATAAGTAAAAAGATTTATTAAAATGAATAACCAAGTGTTTTAATTGACATCAGATGATCAAAACAACAAACCCTGAGAACATAGAAAAAATATAAATAAAGATATGAGCAGAACTTAATACAACAGAAAACGTATAAAATTGAGGTGATTTAGTAAGTCCAAAGAATATTCTTTGAAAAGATTTAAAAGACACACTTTGATTAAGGAAAACAAAAACATAAGTAAAGAATATACAGAAAGAATCAGGACAATGTTATAGCAGAGAATATATGAAATGCCAGTAAATTTGAACATTTCTGTAAAGGGGACCATTTCCTAGCTCCTAAAGTTGACCAAAACTGACACAAGAGGAAATCATTGAAGGTCATCATGTCTGCCCTTGGCATTCTCGGAACGCCCTGGCCTCAGAATGCAGCATGGGTAGTCCATGGTAACCTGCGGAGAGGGGGCGGGGCTGAAGGAGGTTGGAACACTGCCCTCACTGAGGGAGTGGGTGTGGCCATCTCTGCTGTGACTGAACAAAGGGCAGGGGAGCAGGGGGCCCAGGGCAGGGCCCTCAGAGGCCGGCAGGCCCAGGGGTGTGTCACAAGCATTTGGCCCAGGCCAAAGGGCACCTTCTTTGTCCGCACAGCTTCCCAAACACTCACCTTTCCACTCAGGCCGCCCTCTTTGTTGAAGTGTGTGTGGAACGTGTCCTCGCAGTACACCTCGCTGCACAGCTAACCATAGGACTGGGCATCGTACCTTCCTGCCAGGTGACCGAAGTTCGCAGGCAGATGGGTCACTGGGACCAACGCGGAGAGGCTCCTGCCCTGACCACAGGTCGACCACAGCCGCTGCCCCAGATCGGGGGTTGCAAAACAGCCCTGTCTGAATCCCCTGCCTCTAGAGGCAGTATTGGACCAACACTTCTAAAAAATGGGTTCCTTGCGGGCAACTCATCGGAGGGACACAAAAAAATCTTTGCCGACTTTCTCCTGAAGCTTACGAGCGTTCACACTTAAGCCTTTTACAATGTCAGCTGTTTAGCTAAACATGAGCTCATGATCTAAATTTACACAATAATGAAGAAATCAGCTACAAGGGGAGACAATCAGCAAAAACAATCAATATGAGAATTAGTTTCCCAAGGCCACCCATCAGATGTTGGGATAATCATGTGCACGGCAGAATATATACATAAAACTGGAACTGGAACAAGGAACAAGGATGTTTTCAAAGACTGGTAGGATCTCTAAAACATTTGTAAAGTACATGTCATTGATAAAGCTAAATACTCAAAGGTTGTGTAATACAACAGATTAATCATTGAGAAGAGTGAAATTATGCTGTTTTGAAAACTATGGCAGGTCAGATTTTCTGCCTAATGATATAAGAAGATTTCTCTCAAAAATACACATTATTTCAAAGACTTATTGGCTGTGAAATAAGTGAAGGGTATTTCAAATGGCTTGTCTGCAAAGAAAGGTGAGATGTAGGGAATCACAGAAAGTCGAGGGGAAAATATGTCAATATATACATTGCTATATGGTGAACTAAGCCTTAGGCCAGCAACAATGGAGAGGACCTGACCCTTAGAAACTTACAAGTAAGCTGGAATCTTCAAAAGTTCAAATCTTTCTAAGTAAAAAGATTTATTAAAATGAATAACCAAGTGTTTTAATTGACATCAGATGATCAAAACAACAAACCCTGAGAACATAGAAAAAATATAAATAAAGATATGAGCAGAACTTAATACAACAGAAAACGTATAAAATTGAGGTGATTTAGTAAGTCCAAAGAATATTCTTTGAAAAGATTTAAAAGACACACTTTGATTAAGGAAAACAAAAACATAAGTAAAGAATATACAGAAAGAATCAGGACAATGTTATAGCAGAGAATATATGAAATGCCAGTAAATTTGAACATTTCTGTAAAGGGGACCATTTCCTAGCTCCTAAAGTTGACCAAAACTGACACAAGAGGAAATCATTGAAGGTCATCATGTCTGCCCTTGGCATTCTCGGAACGCCCTGGCCTCAGAATGCAGCATCGGTAGTCCATGGTAACCTGCGGAGAGGGGGCGGGGCTGAAGGAGGTTGGAACACTGCCCTCACTGAGGGAGTGGGTGTGGCCATCTCTGCTGTGACTGAACAAAGGGCAGGGGAGCAGGGGGCCCAGGGCAGGGCCCTCAGAGTCTGGCAGGCCCAGGGGTGTGTCACAAGCATTTGGCCCAGGCCAAAGGGCGCCTTCTTTGTCCGCACAGCTTCCCAAACACTCACCTTTCCACTCAGGCCGCCCTCTTTGTTGAAGTGTGTGTGGAACGTGTCCTCGCAGTACACCTCGCTGCACAGCTAACCATAGGACTGGGCATCGTACCTTCCTGCCAGGTGACCGAAGTTCGCAGGCAGATGGGTCCCTGGGACCAACGCGGAGAGGCTCCTGCCCTGACCACAGGTCGACCACAGCCGCTGCCCCCGATCGGGGGCCGCATAGCAGCCCTGTCTGAATCCCCTGCCTCTAGAGGGAGTATTGGACCAACACTTCTAAAAAATGGGGTCCTTGCGGGCATCTCATCGGAGGGACACAAATAAATCTTTGCCGACTTTCTCCTGAAGCTTACGAGCGTTCACACTTAAGCCTGTTACAATGTCAGCTGTATAGCTAAACATGAGCTCATGATCTAAATTTACACAATAGTGAAGAAATCAGCTACAAGTGGAGACAATCAGCAAAAACAATCAATATGAGAATTAGTTTCCCAAGGCCATCCATCAGATGTTGGAATAATCAGGTGCAAGGCAGAAAATATACATAAAACTGGAACTGAAACAAGCAACAAGAATGTTTTCAAAGACTGGTAGGATCCCTAAAACATTTGTAAAGTACATGTCATTGATAAAGCTAAATACCCAAGGTTGTGTAATACAACAGATTAATCATTGAGAAGAGTGAAATTATGCTGTTTTGAAAACTATGGCTGGTCAGATTTTCTGCCTAATGATATAAGAAGATTTCTCTAAAAAATACACATTATTTCAAAGACTTATTGGCTGTGAAATAAGTTAAGGGTATTTCAAATGGCTTGTCTGCAAAGAAAGGTGAGATGTAGGGAATCACAGAAAGTCGAGGGGAAAATATGTCAATATATACATTGCGATATGGTGAACTAAGCCTTAGGCCAGCAACAATGGAGAGGACCTGACCCTTAGAAACTTACAAGTAAGCTGGAATCTTCAAAAGTTCAAATCTTTATAAGTAAAAAGATTTATTAAAATGAATAACCAAGTGTTTTAATTGACATCAGATGATCAAAACAACAAACCCTGAGAACATAGAAAAAATATAAATAAAGATATGAGCAGAACTTAATACAACAGAAAACGTATAAAATTGAGGTGATTTAGTAAGTCCAAAGAATATTCTTTGAAAAGATTTAAAAGACACACTTTGATTAAGGAAAACATAAACATATGTAAAGAATATACAGAAAAAATCAGGACAATGTTATAGCAGAGAATATATGAAATGCCAGTAAATTTGAACATTTCTGTAAAGGGGACCATTTCCTAGCTCCTAAAGTTGACCAAAACTGACACAAGAGGAAATCATTGAAGGTCATCATGTCTGCCCTTGGCATTCTTGGAACGCCCTGGCCTCAGAATGCAGCATCGGTAGTCCATGGTAACCTGCGGAGAGGGGGCGGGGCTGAAGGAGGTTGGAACACTGCCCTCACTGAGGGAGTGGGTGTGGCCATCTCTGCTGTGACTGAACAAAGGGCAGGGGAGCAGGGGGCCCAGGGCAGGGCCCTCAGAGCCCGCTAGGACCAGGGGAGTGTCACAAGCATTTGGCCCAGGCCAAAGGGCGCCTTCTTTGTCTGCACAGCTTGCCAAACACTCACATTTCCACTCAGGCCGCCCTCTTTGTTGAAGTGTGTGTGGAACGTGTCCGCGCAGTACACCTCGCTGCACAGCTAACCATAGGACTGGGCATCGTACCTTCCTGCCAGGTGACCGAAGTTCGCAGGCAGATGGGTCACTGGGACCAACGCGGAGAGGCTCCTGCCCTGACCACAGGTCGACCACAGCCGCTGCCCCAGATCGGGGGTTGCAAAGCAGCCCTGTCTGAATCCCCTGCCTCTAGAGGGAGTATTGGACCAACACTTCTAAAAATGGGGTCCTTGCGGGCAACTCATCGGAGGGACACAAAAAAATCTTTGCCGACTTTCTCCTGAAGCTTACGAGCGTTCACACTTAAGCCTGTTACAATGTCAGCTGTATAGCTAAACATGAGCTCATGATCTAAATTTACACAATAATGAAGAAATCAGCTACAAGGGGAGACAATCAGCAAAAACAATCAATATGAGAATTAGTTTCCCAAGGCCATCCATCAGATGTTGGAATAATCAGGTGCAAGGCAGAAAATATACATAAAACTGGAACTGAAACAAGGAACAAGGATGTTTACTAAGACTGATAGGATCTCTAAAACATTTGTAAAGTACATGTCATTGATAAAGCTAAATACTCAAAGGTTGTGTAATACAACAGATTAATCATTGAGAAGAGTGAAATTATGCTGTTTTGAAAACTATGGCAGGTCAGATTTTCTGCCTAATGATATAAGAAGATTTCTCTCAAAAATACACATTATTTCAAAGACTTATTGGCTGTGAAATAAGTGAAGGGTATTTCAAATGGCTTGTCTGCAAAGAAAGGTGAGATGTAGGGAATCACAGAAAGTCGAGGGGAAAATATGTCAATATATACATTGCTATATGGTGAACTAAGCCTTAGGCCAGCAACAATGGAGAGGACCTGACCCTTAGAAACTTACAAGTAAGCTGGAATCTTCAAAAGTTCAAATCTTTATAAGTAAAAAGATTTATTAAAATGAATAACCAAGTGTTTTAATTGACATCAGATGATCCAAACAACAAACCCTGAGAACATAGAAAAAATATAAATAAAGATATGAGCAGAACTTAATACAACAGAAAACGTATAAAATTGAGGTGATTTAGTAAGTCCAAAGAATATTCTTTGAAAAGATTTAAAAGACACACTTTGATTAAGGAAAACAAAAACATAAGTAAAGAATATACAGAAAGAATCAGGACAATGTTATAGCAGAGAATATATGAAATGCCAGTAAATTTGAACATTTCTGTAAAGGGGACCATTTCCTAGCTCCTAAAGTTGACCAAAACTGACACAAAAGGAAATCATTGAAGGTCATCATGTCTGCCCTTGGCATTCTCGGAACGCCCTGGCCTCAGAATGCAGCATGGGTAGTCCATGGTAACCTGCGGAGAGGGGGCGGGGCTGAAGGAGGTTGGAACACTGCCCTCACTGAGGGAGTGGGTGTGGCCATCTCTGCTGTGACTGAACAAAGGGCAGGGGAGCAGGGGTCACAGGGCAGGGCCCTCAGAGTCTGGCAGGCCCAGGGGTGTGTCACAAGCATTTGGCCCAGGCCAAAGGGCGCCTTCTTTGTCCGCACAGCTTCCCAAACACTCACCTTTCCACTCAGGCCGCCCTCTTTGTTGAAGTGTGTGTGGAACGTGTCCTCGCAGTCCACCTCGCTGCACAGCTAACCATAGGACTGGGCATCGTACCTTCCTGCCAGGTGACCGAAGTTCGCAGGCAGATGGGTCCCTGGGACCAACGCGGAGAAGCTCCTGCCCTGACCACAGGTCGACCACAGCCGCTGCCCCCGATCGGGGGCCGCAAAGCAGCCCTGTCTGAATCCCCTGCCTCTAGAGGGAGTATTGGACCAACACTTCTAAAAAATGGGGTCCTTGCGGGCATCTCATTGGAGGGACACAAATAAATCTTTGCCGACTTTCTCCTGAAGCTTACGAGCGTTCACACTTAAGCCTGTTACAATGTCAGCTGTATAGCTAAACATGAGCTCATGATCTAAATTTACACAATAATGAAGAAATCAGCTACAAGTGGAGACAATCAGCAAAAACAATCAATATGAGAATTAGTTTCCCAAGGCCATCCATCAGATTTTGGAATAATCAGGTGCAAGGCAGAAAATATACATAAAACTGGAACTGAAACAAGCAACAAGAATGTTTTCAAAGACTGGTAGGATCTCTAAAACATTTGTAAAGTACATGTCATTGATAAAGCTAAATACCCAAGGTTGTGTAATACAACAGATTAATCATTGAGAAGAGTGAAATTATGCTGTTTTGAAAACTATGGCAGGTCAGATTTTCTGCCTAATGATATAAGAAGATTTCTCTAAAAAATACACATTATTTCAAAGACTTATTGGCTGTGAAATAAGTGAAGGGTATTTCAAATGGCTTGTCTGCAAAGAAAGGTGAGATGTAGGGAATCACAGAAAGTCGAGGGGAAAATATGTCAATATATACATTGCGATATGGTGAACTAAGCCTTAGGCCAGCAACAATGGAGAGGACCTGACCCTTAGAAACTTACAAGTAAGCTGGAATCTTCAAAAGTTCAAATCTTTATAAGTAAAAAGATTTATTAAAATGAATAACCAAGTGTTTTAATTGACATCAGATGATCAAAACAACAAACCCTGAGAACATAGAAAAAATATAAATAAAGATATGAGCAGAACTTAATACAACAGAAAACGTATAAAATTGAGGTGATTTAGTAAGTCCAAAGAATATTCTTTGAAAAGATTTAAAAGACACACTTTGATTAAGGAAAACATAAACATATGTAAAGAATATACAGAAAGAATCAGGACAATGTTATAGCAGAGAATATATGAAATGCCAGTAAATTTGAACATTTCTGTAAAGGGGACCATTTCCTAGCTCCTAAAGTTGACCAAAACTGACACAAGAGGAAATCATTGAAGGTCATCATGTCTGCCCTTGGCATTCTTGGAACGCCCTGGCCTCAGAATGCAGCATCGGTAGTCCATGGTAACCTGCGGAGAGGGGGCGGGGCTGAAGGAGGTTGGAACACTGCCCTCACTGAGGGAGTGGGTGTGGCCATCTCTGCTGTGACTGAACAAAGGGCAGGGGAGCAGGGGGCCCAGGGCAGGGCCCTCAGAGCCCGGCAGGACCAGGGGAGTGTCACAAGCATTTGGCCCAGGCCAAAGGGCGCCTTCTTTGTCTGCACAGCTTGCCAAACACTCACATTTCCACTCAGGCCGCCCTCTTTGTTGAAGTGTGTGTGGAACGTGTCCGCGCAGTACACCTCGCTGCACAGCTAACCATAGGACTGGGCATCGTACCTTCCTGCCAGGTGACCGAAGTTCGCAGGCAGATGGGTCACTGGGACCAACGCGGAGAGGCTCCTGCCCTGACCACAGGTCGACCACAGCCGCTGCCCCAGATCGGGGGTTGCAAAGCAGCCCTGTCTGAATCCCCTGCCTCTAGAGGGAGTATTGGACCAACACTTCTAAAAAATGGGGTCCTTGCGGGCAACTCATCGGAGGGACACAAAAAAATCTTTGCCGACTTTCTCCTGAAGCTTACGAGCGTTCACACTTAAGCCTTTTACAATGTCAGCTGTTTAGCTAAACATGAGCTCATGATCTAAATTTACACAATAATGAAGAAATCAGCTACAAGGGGAGACAATCAGCAAAAACAATCAATATGAGAATTAGTTTCCCAAGGCCACCCATCAGATGTTGGAATAATCAGGTGCAAGGCAGAAAATATACATAAAACTGGAACTGGAACAAGGAACAATGATGTTTTCAAAGACTGGTAGGATCTCTAAAACATTTGTAAAGTACATGTCATTGATAAAGCTAAATACTCAAAGGTTGTGTAATACAACAGATTAATCATTGAGAAGAGTGAAATTATGCTGTTTTGAAAACTATGGCAGGTCAGATTTTCTGCTTAATGATATAAGAAGATTTCTCTCAAAAATACACATTATTTCAAAGACTTATTGGCTGTGAAATAAGTTAAGGGTATTTCAAATGGCTTGTCTGCAAAGAAAGGTGAGATGTAGGGAATCACAGAAAGTCGAGGGGAAAATATGTCAATATATACATTGCTATATGGTGAACTAAGCCTTAGGCCAGCAACAATGGAGAGGACCTGACCCTTAGAAACTTACAAGTAAGCTGGAATCTTCAAAATTTCAAATCTTCTAAGTAAAATGATTTATTAAAATGAATAACCAAGTGTTTTAATTGACATCAGATGATCAAAACAACAAACCCTGAGAACATAGAAAAAATATAAATAAAGATATGAGCAGAACTTAATACAACAGAAAACGTATAAAATTGAGGTGATTTAGTAAGTCCAAAGAATATTCTTTGAAAAGATTTAAAAGACACACTTTGATTAAGGAAAACATAAACATATGTAAAGAATATACAGAAAGAATCAGGACAATGTTATAGCAGAGAATATATGAAATGCCAGTAAATTTGAACATTTCTGTAAAGGGGACCATTTCCTAGCTCCTAAAGTTGACCAAAACTGACACAAGAGGAAATCATTGAAGGTCATCATGTCTGCCCTTGGCATTCTCGGAACGCCCTGGCCTCAGAATGCAGCATCGGTAGTCCATGGTAACCTGCGGAGAGGGGGTGGGGCTGAAGGAGGTTGGAACACTGCCCTCACTGAGGGAGTGGGTGTGGCCATCTCTGCTGTGACTGAACAAAGGGCAGGGGAGCAGGGGGCCCAGGGCAGGGCCCTCAGAGCCCGGCAGGACCAGGGGAGTGTCACAAGCATTTGGCCCAGGCCAAAGGGCGCCTTCTTTGTCTGCACAGCTTCCCAAACACTCACATTTCCACTCAGGCCGCCCTCTTTGTTGAAGTGTGTGTGGAACGTGTCCTCGCAGTACACCTCGCTGCACAGCTAACCATAGGACTGGGCATCGTACCTTCCTGCCAGGTGACCGAAGTTCGCAGGCAGATGGGTCACTGGGACCAACGCGGAGAGGCTCCTGCCCTGACCACAGGTCGACCACAGCCGCTGCCCCAGATCGGGGGTTGCAAAGCAGCCCTGTCTGAATCCCCTGCCTCTAGAGGGAGTATTGGACCAACACTTCTAAAAAATGGGGTCCTTGCGGGCAACTCATCGGAGGGACACAAAAAAATCTTTGCCGACTTTCTCCTGAAGCTTACGAGCGTTCACACTTAAGCCTTTTACAATGTCAGCTGTTTAGCTAAACATGAGCTCATGATCTAAATTTACACAATAATGAAGAAATCAGCTACAAGGGGAGACAATCAGCAAAAACAATCAATATGAGAATTAGTTTCCCAAGGCCACCCATCAGATGTTGGAATAATCAGGTGCAAGGCAGAATATATACATAAAGCTGGAACTGGAACAAGGAACAAGGATGTTTTCAAAGACTGGTAGGATCTCTAAAACATTTGTAAAGTACATGTCATTGATAAAGCTAAATACTCAAAGGTTGTGTAATACAACAGATTAATCATTGAGAAGAGTGAAATTATGCTGTTTTGAAAACTATGGCAGGTCAGATTTTCTGCCTAATGATATAAGAAGATTTCTCTCAAAAATACACATTATTTCAAAGACTTATTGGCTGTGAAATAAGTGAAGGGTATTTCAAATGGCTTGTCTGCAAAGAAAGGTGAGATGTAGGGAATCACAGAAAGTCGAGGGGAAAATATGTCAATATATACATTGCTATATGGTGAACTAAGCCTTAGGCCAGCAACAATGGAGAGGACCTGACCCTTAGAAACTTACAAGTAAGCTGGAATCTTCAAAAGTTCAAATCTTTATAAGTAAAAAGATTTATTAAAATGAATAACCAAGTGTTTTAATTGACATCAGATGATCAAAACAACAAACCCTGAGAACATAGAAAAAATATAAATAAAGATATGAGCAGAACTTAATACAACAGAAAACGTATAAAATTGAGGTGATTTAGTAAGTCCAAAGAATATTCTTTGAAAAGATTTAAAAGACACACTTTGATTAAGGAAAACAAAAACATAAGTAAAGAATATACAGAAAGAATCAGGACAATGTTATAGCAGAGAATATATGAAATGCCAGTAAATTTGAACATTTCTGTAAAGGGGACCATTTCCTAGCTCCTAAAGTTGACCAAAACTGACACAAAAGGAAATCATTGAAGGTCATCATGTCTGCCCTTGGCATTCTCGGAACGCCCTGGCCTCAGAATGCAGCATGGGTAGTCCATGGTAACCTGCGGAGAGGGGGCGGGGCTGAAGGAGGTTGGAACACTGCCCTCACTGAGGGAGTGGGTGTGGCCATCTCTGCTGTGACTGAACAAAGGGCAGGGGAGCAGGGGTCACAGGGCAGGGCCCTCAGAGTCTGGCAGGCCCAGGGGTGTGTCACAAGCATTTGGCCCAGGCCAAAGGGCGCCTTCTTTGTCCGCACAGCTTCCCAAACACTCACCTTTCCACTCAGGCCGCCCTCTTTGTTGAAGTGTGTGTGGAACGTGTCCTCGCAGTCCACCTCGCTGCACAGCTAACCATAGGACTGGGCATCGTACCTTCCTGCCAGGTGACCGAAGTTCGCAGGCAGATGGGTCCCTGGGACCAACGCGGAGAAGCTCCTGCCCTGACCACAGGTCGACCACAGCCGCTGCCCCCGATCGGGGGCCGCAAAGCAGCCCTGTCTGAATCCCCTGCCTCTAGAGGGAGTATTGGACCAACACTTCTAAAAAATGGGGTCCTTGCGGGCATCTCATCGGAGGGACACAAATAAATCTTTGCCGACTTTCTCCTGAAGCTTACGAGCGTTCACACTTAAGCCTGTTACAATGTCAGCTGTATAGCTAAACATGAGCTCATGATCTAAATTTACACAATAATGAAGAAATCAGCTACAAGTGGAGACAATCAGCAAAAACAATCAATATGAGAATTAGTTTCCCAAGGCCATCCATCAGATTTTGGAATAATCAGGTGCAAGGCAGAAAATATACATAAAACTGGAACTGAAACAAGCAACAAGAATGTTTTCAAAGACTGGTAGGATCTCTAAAACATTTGTAAAGTACATGTCATTGATAAAGCTAAATACCCAAGGTTGTGTAATACAACAGATTAATCATTGAGAAGAGTGAAATTATGCTGTTTTGAAAACTATGGCAGGTCAGATTTTCTGCCTAATGATATAAGAAGATTTCTCTAAAAAATACACATTATTTCAAAGACTTATTGGCTGTGAAATAAGTGAAGGGTATTTCAAATGGCTTGTCTGCAAAGAAAGGTGAGATGTAGGGAATCACAGAAAGTCGAGGGGAAAATATGTCAATATATACATTGCGATATGGTGAACTAAGCCTTAGGCCAGCAACAATGGAGAGGACCTGACCCTTAGAAACTTACAAGTAAGCTGGAATCTTCAAAAGTTCAAATCTTTATAAGTAAAAAGATTTATTAAAATGAATAACCAAGTGTTTTAATTGACATCAGATGATCAAAACAACAAACCCTGAGAACATAGAAAAAATATAAATAAAGATATGAGCAGAACTTAATACAACAGAAAACGTATAAAATTGAGGTGATTTAGTAAGTCCAAAGAATATTCTTTGAAAAGATTTAAAAGACACACTTTGATTAAGGAAAACATAAACATATGTAAAGAATATACAGAAAGAATCAGGACAATGTTATAGCAGAGAATATATGAAATGCCAGTAAATTTGAACATTTCTGTAAAGGGGACCATTTCCTAGCTCCTAAAGTTGACCAAAACTGACACAAGAGGAAATCATTGAAGGTCATCATGTCTGCCCTTGGCATTCTTGGAACGCCCTGGCCTCAGAATGCAGCATCGGTAGTCCATGGTAACCTGCGGAGAGGGGGCGGGGCTGAAGGAGGTTGGAACACTGCCCTCACTGAGGGAGTGGGTGTGGCCATCTCTGCTGTGACTGAACAAAGGGCAGGGGAGCAGGGGGCCCAGGGCAGGGCCCTCAGAGCCCGGCAGGACCAGGGGAGTGTCACAAGCATTTGGCCCAGGCCAAAGGGCGCCTTCTTTGTCTGCACAGCTTGCCAAACACTCACATTTCCACTCAGGCCGCCCTCTTTGTTGAAGTGTGTGTGGAACGTGTCCGCGCAGTACACCTCGCTGCACAGCTAACCATAGGACTGGGCATCGTACCTTCCTGCCAGGTGACCGAAGTTCGCAGGCAGATGGGTCACTGGGACCAACGCGGAGAGGCTCCTGCCCTGACCACAGGTCGACCACAGCCGCTGCCCCAGATCGGGGGTTGCAAAGCAGCCCTGTCTGAATCCCCTGCCTCTAGAGGGAGTATTGGACCAACACTTCTAAAAAATGGGGTCCTTGCGGGCAACTCATCGGAGGGACACAAAAAAATCTTTGCCGACTTTCTCCTGAAGCTTACGAGCGTTCACACTTAAGCCTTTTACAATGTCAGCTGTTTAGCTAAACATGAGCTCATGATCTAAATTTACACAATAATGAAGAAATCAGCTACAAGGGGAGACAATCAGCAAAAACAATCAATATGAGAATTAGTTTCCCAAGGCCACCCATCAGATGTTGGAATAATCAGGTGCAAGGCAGAAAATATACATAAAACTGGAACTGGAACAAGGAACAATGATGTTTTCAAAGACTGGTAGGATCTCTAAAACATTTGTAAAGTACATGTCATTGATAAAGCTAAATACTCAAAGGTTGTGTAATACAACAGATTAATCATTGAGAAGAGTGAAATTATGCTGTTTTGAAAACTATGGCAGGTCAGATTTTCTGCTTAATGATATAAGAAGATTTCTCTCAAAAATACACATTATTTCAAAGACTTATTGGCTGTGAAATAAGTTAAGGGTATTTCAAATGGCTTGTCTGCAAAGAAAGGTGAGATGTAGGGAATCACAGAAAGTCGAGGGGAAAATATGTCAATATATACATTGCTATATGGTGAACTAAGCCTTAGGCCAGCAACAATGGAGAGGACCTGACCCTTAGAAACTTACAAGTAAGCTGGAATCTTCAAAATTTCAAATCTTCTAAGTAAAATGATTTATTAAAATGAATAACCAAGTGTTTTAATTGACATCAGATGATCAAAACAACAAACCCTGAGAACATAGAAAAAATATAAATAAAGATATGAGCAGAACTTAATACAACAGAAAACGTATAAAATTGAGGTGATTTAGTAAGTCCAAAGAATATTCTTTGAAAAGATTTAAAAGACACACTTTGATTAAGGAAAACATAAACATATGTAAAGAATATACAGAAAGAATCAGGACAATGTTATAGCAGAGAATATATGAAATGCCAGTAAATTTGAACATTTCTGTAAAGGGGACCATTTCCTAGCTCCTAAAGTTGACCAAAACTGACACAAGAGGAAATCATTGAAGGTCATCATGTCTGCCCTTGGCGTTCTCGGAACGCCCTGGCCTCAGAATGCAGCATCGGTAGTCCATGGTAACCTGCGGAGAGGGGGTGGGGCTGAAGGAGGTTGGAACACTGCCCTCACTGAGGGAGTGGGTGTGGCCATCTCTGCTGTGACTGAACAAAGGGCAGGGGAGCAGGGGGCCCAGGGCAGGGCCCTCAGAGCCCGGCAGGACCAGGGGAGTGTCACAAGCATTTGGCCCAGGCCAAAGGGCGCCTTCTTTGTCTGCACAGCTTCCCAAACACTCACATTTCCACTCAGGCCGCCCTCTTTGTTGAAGTGTGTGTGGAACGTGTCCTCGCAGTACACCTCGCTGCACAGCTAACCATAGGACTGGGCATCGTACCTTCCTGCCAGGTGACCGAAGTTCGCAGGCAGATGGGTCACTGGGACCAACGCGGAGAGGCTCCTGCCCTGACCACAGGTCGACCACAGCCGCTGCCCCAGATCGGGGGTTGCAAAGCAGCCCTGTCTGAATCCCCTGCCTCTAGAGGGAGTATTGGACCAACACTTCTAAAAAATGGGGTCCTTGCGGGCAACTCATCGGAGGGACACAAAAAAATCTTTGCCGACTTTCTCCTGAAGCTTACGAGCGTTCACACTTAAGCCTTTTACAATGTCAGCTGTTTAGCTAAACATGAGCTCATGATCTAAATTTACACAATAATGAAGAAATCAGCTACAAGGGGAGACAATCAGCAAAAACAATCAATATGAGAATTAGTTTCCCAAGGCCACCCATCAGATGTTGGAATAATCAGGTGCAAGGCAGAATATATACATAAAGCTGGAACTGGAACAAGGAACAAGGATGTTTTCAAAGACTGGTAGGATCTCTAAAACATTTGTAAAGTACATGTCATTGATAAAGCTAAATACTCAAAGGTTGTGTAATACAACAGATTAATCATTGAGAAGAGTGAAATTATGCTGTTTTGAAAACTATGGCAGGTCAGATTTTCTGCCTAATGATATAAGAAGATTTCTCTCAAAAATACACATTATTTCAAAGACTTATTGGCTGTGAAATAAGTGAAGGGTATTTCAAATGGCTTGTCTGCAAAGAAAGGTGAGATGTAGGGAATCACAGAAAGTCGAGGGGAAAATATGTCAATATATACATTGCTATATGGTGAACTAAGCCTTAGGCCAGCAACAATGGAGAGGACCTGACCCTTAGAAACTTACAAGTAAGCTGGAATCTTCAAAAGTTCAAATCTTTCTAAGTAAAAAGATTTATTAAAATGAATAACCAAGTGTTTTAATTGACATCAGATGATCAAAACAACAAACCCTGAGAACATAGAAAAAATATAAATAAAGATATGAGCAGAACTTAATACAACAGAAAACGTATAAAATTGAGGTGATTTAGTAAGTCCAAAGAATATTCTTTGAAAAGATTTAAAAGACACACTTTGATTAAGGAAAACATAAACATATGTAAAGAATATACAGAAAGAATCAGGACAATGTTATAGCAGAGAATATATGAAATGCCAGTAAATTTGAACATTTCTGTAAAGGGGACCATTTCCTAGCTCCTAAAGTTGACCAAAACTGACACAAGAGGAAAGCATTGAAGGTCATCATGTCTGCCCTTGGCATTCTTGGAACGCCCTGGCCTCAGAATGCAGCATCGGTAGTCCATGGTAACCTGCGGAGAGGGGGCGGGGCTGAAGGAGGTTGGAACACTGCCCTCACTGAGGGAGTGGGTGTGGCCATCTCTGCTGTGACTGAACAAAGGGCAGGGGAGCAGGGGGCCCAGGGCAGGGCCCTCAGAGCCCGGCAGGACCAGGGGAGTGTCACAAGCATTTGGCCCAGGCCAAAGGGCGCCTTCTTTGTCTGCACAGCTTGCCAAACACTCACATTTCCACTCAGGCCGCCCTCTTTGTTGAAGTGTGTGTGGAACGTGTCCGCGCAGTACACCTCGCTGCACAGCTAACCATAGGACTGGGCATCGTACCTTCCTGCCAGGTGACCGAAGTTCGCAGGCAGATGGGTCACTGGGACCAACGCGGAGAGGCTCCTGCCCTGACCACAGGTCGACCACAGCCGCTGCCCCAGATCGGGGGTTGCAAAGCAGCCCTGTCTGAATCCCCTGCCTCTAGAGGGAGTATTGGACCAACACTTCTAAAAAATGGGGTCCTTGCGGGCAACTCATCGGAGGGACACAAAAAAATCTTTGCCGACTTTCTCCTGAAGCTTACGAGCGTTCACACTTAAGCCTTTTACAATGTCAGCTGTTTAGCTAAACATGAGCTCATGATCTAAATTTACACAATAATGAAGAAATCAGCTACAAGGGGAGACAATCAGCAAAAACAATCAATATGAGAATTAGTTTCCCAAGGCCACCCATCAGATGTTGGAATAATCAGGTGCAAGGCAGAATATATACATAAAACTGGAACAGGAACAAGGAACAAGGATGTTTTCAAAGACTGGTAGGATCTCTAAAACATTTGTAAAGTACATGTCATTGATAAAGCTAAATACTCAAAGGTTGTGTAATACAACAGATTAATCATTGAGAAGAGTGAAATTATGCTGTTTTGAAAACTATGGCAGGTCAGATTTTCTGCCTAATGATATAAGAAGATTTCTCTCAAAAATACACATTATTTCAAAGACTTATTGGCTGTGAAATAAGTGAAGGGTATTTCAAATGGCTTGTCTGCAAAGAAAGGTGAGATGTAGGGAATCACAGAAAGTCGAGGGGAAAATATGTCAATATATACATTGCTATATGGTGAACTAAGCCTTAAGCCAGCAACAATGGAGAGGACCTGACCCTTAGAAACTTACAAGTAAGCTGGAATCTTCAAAATTTCAAATCTTTCTAAGTAAAAAGATTTATTAAAATGAATAACCAAGTGTTTTAATTGACATCAGATGATCAAAACAACAAACCCTGAGAACATAGAAAAAATATAAATAAAGATATGAGCAGAACTTAATACAACAGAAAACGTATAAAATTGAGGTGATTTAGTAAGTCCAAAGAATATTCTTTGAAAAGATTTAAAAGACACACTTTGATTAAGGAAAACATAAACATATGTAAAGAATATACAGAAAGAATCAGGACAATGTTATAGCAGAGAATATATGAAATGCCAGTAAATTTGAACATTTCTGTAAAGGGGACCATTTCCTAGCTCCTAAAGTTGACCAAAACTGACACAAGAGGAAATCATTGAAGGTCATCATGTCTGCCCTTGGCATTCTTGGAACGCCCTGGCCTCAGAATGCAGCATCGGTAGTCCATGGTAACCTGCGGAGAGGGGGTGGGGCTGAAGGAGGTTGGAACACTGCCCTCACTGAGGGAGTGGGTGTGGCCATCTCTGCTGTGACTGAACAAAGGGCAGGGGAGCAGGGGGCCCAGGGCAGGGCCCTCAGAGCCCGGCAGGACCAGGGGAGTGTCACAAGCATTTGGCCCAGGCCAAAGGGCGCATTCTTTGTCCGCACATCTTCCCAAACACTCACCTTTCCACTCAGGCCGCCCTCTTTGTTGAAGTGTGTGTGGAACGTGTCCTCGCAGTACACCTCGCTGCACAGCTAACCATAGGACTGGGCATCGTACCTTCCTGCCAGGTGACCGAAGTTCGCAGGCAGATGGGTCCCTGGGACCAACGCGGAGAGGCTCCTGCCCTGACCACAGGTCGACCACAGCCGCTGCCCCCGATCGGGGGCCGTAAAGCAGCCCTGTCTGAATCCCCTGCCTCTAGAGGGAGTATTGGACCAACACTTCTAAAAAATGGGGTCCTTGCGGGCAACTCATCGGAGGGACACAAATAAATCTTTGCCGACATTCTCCTGAAGCTTACGAGCGTTCACACTTAAGCCTGTTACAATGTCAGCTGTATAGCTAAACATGAGCTCATGATCTAAATTTACACAATAATGAAGAAATCAGCTACAAGTGGAGACAATCAGCAAAAACAATCAATATGAGAATTAGTTTCCCAAGGCCATCCATCAGATGTTGGAATAATCAGGTGCAAGGCAGAAAATATACATAAAACTGGAACTGAAACAAGGAACAAGGATGTTTACTAAGACTGGTAGGATCTCTAAAACATTTGTAAAGTACATGTCATTGATAAAGCTAAATACTCAAAGGTTGTGTAATACAACAGATTAATCATTGAGAAGAGTGAAATTATGCTGTTTTGAAAACTATGGCAGGTCAGATTTTCTGCCTAATGATATAAGAAGATTTCTCTCAAAAATACACATTATTTCAAAGACTTATTGGCTGTGAAATAAGTTAAGGGTATTTCAAATGGCTTGTCTGCAAAGAAAGGTGAGATGTAGGGAATCACAGAAAGTCGAGGGGAAAATATGTCAGTATATACATTGCTATATGGTGAACTAAGCCTTAGGCCAGCAACAATGGAGAGGACCTGACCCTTAGAAACTTACAAGGAAGCTGGAATCTTCAAAAGTTCAAATCTTTATAAGTAAAAAGATTTATTAAAATGAATAACCAAGTGTTTTAATTGACATCAGATGATCAAAACAACAAACCCTGAGAACATAGAAAAAATATAAATAAAGATATGAGCAGAACTTAATACAACAGAAAACGTATAAAATTGAGGTGATTTAGTAAGTCCAAAGAATATTCTTTGAAAAGATTTAAAAGACACACTTTGATTAAGGAAAACAAAAACATAAGTAAAGAATATACAGAAAGAATCAGGACAATGTTATAGCAGAGAATATATGAAATGCCAGTAAATTTGAACATTTCTGTAAAGGGGACCATTTCCTAGCTCCTAAAGTTGACCAAAACTGACACAAGAGGAAATCATTGAAGTTCATCATGTCTGCCCTTGGCATTCTTGGAATGCCCTGGCCTCAGAATGCAGCATCGGTAGTCCATGGTAACCTGCGGAGAGGGGGTGGGGCTGAAGGAGGTTGGAACACTGCCCTCACTGAGGGAGTGGGTGTGGCCATCTCTGCTGTGACTGAACAAAGGGCAGGGGAGCAGGGGGCCCAGGGCAGGGCCCTCAGAGCCCGGCAGGACCAGGGGAGTGTCACAAGCATTTGGCCCAGGCCAAAGGGCGCCTTCTTTGTCTGCACAGCTTCCCAAACACTCACATTTCCACTCAGGCCGCCCTCTTTGTTGAAGTGTGTGTGGAACGTGTCCTCGCAGTACACCTCGCTGCACAGCTAACCATAGGACTGGGCATCGTACCTTCCTGCCAGGTGACCGAAGTTCGCAGGCAGATGGGTCACTGGGACCAACGCGGAGAGGCTCCTGCCCTGACCACAGGTCGACCACAGCCGCTGCCCCAGATCGGGGGTTGCAAAGCAGCCCTGTCTGAATCCCCTGCCTCTAGAGAGAGTATTGGACCAACACTTCTAAAAAATGGGGTCCTTGCGGGCAACTCATCGGAGGGACACAAATAAATCGTTGCCGACTTTCTCCTGGAGCTTACGAGCGTTCACACTTAAGCCTGATACAATGTCAGCTGTTTAGCTAAACATGAGCTCATGATCTAAATTTACACAATAATGAAGAAATCAGCTACAAGGGGAGACAATCAGCAAAAACAATCAATATGAGAATTAGTTTCCCAAGGCCACCCATCAGATGTTGGAATAATCAGGTGCAAGGCAGAATATATACATAAAACTGGAACTGGAACAAGGAACAAGGATGTTTTCAAAGACTGGTAGGATCTCTAAAACATTTGTAAAGTACATGTCATTGATGAAGCTAAATACTCAAAGGTTGTGTAATACAACAGATTAATCATTGAGAAGAGTGAAATTATGCTGTTTTGAAAACTATGGCAGGTCAGATTTTCTGCCTAATGATATAAGAAGATTTCTCTCAAAAATACACATTATTTCAAAGACTTATTGGCTGTGAAATAAGTGAAGGGTATTTCAAATGGCTTGTCTGCAAAGAAAGGTGAGATGTAGGGAATCACAGAAAGTCGAGGGGAAAATATGTCAATATATACATTGCTATATGGTGAACTAAGCCTTAGGCCAGCAACAATGGAGAGGACCTGACCCTTAGAAACTTACAAGTAAGCTGGAATCTTCAAAAGTTCAAATCTTTCTAAGTAAAAAGATTTATTAAAATGAATAACCAAGTGTTTTAATTGACATCAGATGATCAAAACAACAAACCCTGAGAACATAGAAAAAATATAAATAAAGATATGAGCAGAACTTAATACAACAGAAAACGTATAAAATTGAGGTGATTTAGTAAGTCCAAAGAATATTCTTTGAAAAGATTTAAAAGACACACTTTGATTAAGGAAAACAAAAACATAAGTAAAGAATATACAGAAAGAATCAGGACAATGTTATAGCAGAGAATATATGAAATGCCAGTAAATTTGAACATTTCTGTAAAGGGGACCATTTCCTAGCTCCTAAAGTTGACCAAAACTGACACAAGAGGAAATCATTGAAGGTCATCATGTCTGCCCTTGGCATTCTCGGAACGCCCTGGCCTCAGAATGCAGCATCGGTAGTCCATGGTAACCTGCGGAGAGGGGGCGGGGCTGAAGGAGGTTGGAACACTGCCCTCACTGAGGGAGTGGGTGTGGCCACCTCTGCTGTGACTGAACAAAGGGCAGGGGAGCAGGGGGCCCAGGGCAGGGCCCTCAGAGCCCGGCAGGCCCAGGGGTGTGTCACAAGCATTTGGCCCAGGCCAAAGGGCGCCTTCTTTGTCTGCACAGCTTCCCAAACACTCACATTTCCACTCAGGCCGCCCTCTTTGTTGAAGTGTGTGTGGAACGTGTCCTCGCAGTACACCTCGCTGCACAGCTAACCATAGGACTGGGCATCGTACCTTCCTGCGAGGTGACCGAAGTTCGCAGGCAGATGGGTCCCTGGGACCAACGCGGAGAGGCTCCTGCCCTGACCACAGGTCGACCACAGCCGCTGCCCCCGATCGGGGGCCGCAAAGCAGCCCTGTCTGAATCCCCTGCCTCTAGAGGGAGTATTGGACCAACACTTCTAAAAAATGGGGTCCTTGCGGGCAACTCATCGGAGGGACACAAAAAAATCTTTGCCGACTTTCTCCTGAAGCTTACGAGCGTTCACACTTAAGCCTTTTACAATGCCAGCTGTTTAGCTAAACATGAGCTCATGATCTAAATTTACACAATAATGAAGAAATCAGCTACAAGGGGAGACAATCAGCAAAAACAATCAATATGAGAATTAGTTTCCCAAGGCCACCCATCAGATGTTGGAATAATCGGGTGCAAGGCAGAATATATACATAAAACTGGAACTGGAACAAGGAACATGGATGTTTTAAAAGACTGGTAGGATCTCTAAAACATTTGTAAAGTACATGTCATTGATAAAGCTAAATACTCAAAGGTTGTGTAATACAACAGATTAATCATTGAGAAGAGTGAAATTATGCTGTTTTGAAAACTATGGCAGGTCAGATTTTCTGCCTAATGATATAAGAAGATTTCTCTCAAAAATACACATTATTTCAAAGACTTATTGGCTGTGAAATAAGTGAAGGGTATTTCAAATGGCTTGTCTGCAAAGAAAGGTGAGATGTAGGGAATCACAGAAAGTCGAGGGGAAAATATGTCAATATATACATTGCTATATGGTGAACTAAGCCTTAGGCCAGCAACAATGGAGAGGACCTGACCCTTAGAAACTTACAAGTAAGCTGGAATCTTCAAAAGTTCAAATCTTTATAAGTAAAAAGATTTATTAAAATGAATAACCAAGTGTTTTAATTGACATCAGATGATCAAAACAACAAACCCTGAGAACATAGAAAAAATATAAATAAAGATATGAGCAGAACTTAATACAACAGAAAACGTATAAAATTGAGGTGATTTAGTAAGTCCAAAGAATATTCTTTGAAAAGATTTAAAAGACACACTTTGATTAAGGAAAACATAAACATATGTAAAGAATATACAGAAAGAATCAGGACAATGTTATAGCAGAGAATATATGAAATGCCAGTAAATTTGAACATTTCTGTAAAGGGGACCATTTCCTAGCTCCTAAAGTTGACCAAAACTGACACAAGAGGAAATCATTGAAGGTCATCATGTCTGCCCTTGGCATTCTTGGAACGCCCTGGCCTCAGAATGCAGCATCGGTAGTCCATGGTAACCTGCGGAGAGGGGGTGGGGCTGAAGGAGGTTGGAACACTGCCCTCACTGAGGGAGTGGGTGTGGCCATCTCTGCTGTGACTGAACAAAGGGCAGGGGAGCAGGGGGCCCAGGGCAGGGCCCTCAGAGCCCGGCAGGACCAGGGGAGTGTCACAAGCATTTGGCCCAGGCCAAAGGGCGCCTTCTTTGTCTGCACAGCTTCCCAAACACTCACATTTCCACTCAGGCCGCCCTCTTTGTTGAAGTGTGTGTGGAACGTGTCCTCACAGTACACCTCGCTGCACAGCTAACCATAGGACTGGGCATCGTACCTTCCTGCCAGGTGACCGAAGTTCGCAGGCAGATGGGTCACTGGGACCAACGCGGAGAGGCTCCTGCCCTGACCACAGGTCGACCACAGCCGCTGCCCCCGATCGGGGGCCGTAAAGCAGCCCTGTCTGAATCCCCTGCCTCTAGAGGGAGTATTGGACCAACACTTCTAAAAAATGGGGTCCTGGCGGGCAACTCATCGGAGGGACACAAATAAATCTTTGCCGACATTCTCCTGAAGCTTACGAGCGTTCACACTTAAGCCTGTTACAATGTCAGCTGTATAGCTAAACATGAGCTCATGATCTAAATTTACACAATAATGAAGAAATCAGCTACAAGTGGAGACAATCAGCAAAAACAATCAATATGAGAATTAGTTTCCCAAGGCCATCCATCAGATGTTGGAATAATCAGGTGCAAGGCAGAAAATATACATAAAACTGGAACTGAAACAAGGAACAAGGATGTTTACTAAGACTGGTAGGATCTCTAAAACATTTGTAAAGTACATGTCATTGATAAAGCTAAATACTCAAAGGTTGTGTAATACAACAGATTAATCATTGAGAAGAGTGAAATTATGCTGTTTTGAAAACTATGGCAGGTCAGATTTTCTGCCTAATGATATAAGAAGATTTCTCTCAAAAATACACATTATTTCAAAGACTTATTGGCTGTGAAATAAGTTAAGGGTATTTCAAATGGCTTGTCTGCAAAGAAAGGTGAGATGTAGGGAATCACAGAAAGTCGAGGGGAAAATATGTCAGTATATACATTGCTATATGGTGAACTAAGCCTTAGGCCAGCAACAATGGAGAGGACCTGACCCTTAGAAACTTACAAGGAAGCTGGAATCTTCAAAAGTTCAAATCTTTATAAGTAAAAAGATTTATTAAAATGAATAACCAAGTGTTTTAATTGACATCAGATGATCAAAACAACAAACCCTGAGAACATAGAAAAAATATAAATAAAGATATGAGCAGAACTTAATACAACAGAAAACGTATAAAATTGAGGTGATTTAGTAAGTCCAAAGAATATTCTTTGAAAAGATTTAAAAGACACACTTTGATTAAGGAAAACAAAAACATAAGTAAAGAATATACAGAAAGAATCAGGACAATGTTATAGCAGAGAATATATGAAATGCCAGTAAATTTGAACATTTCTGTAAAGGGGACCATTTCCTAGCTCCTAAAGTTGACCAAAACTGACACAAGAGGAAATCATTGAAGTTCATCATGTCTGCCCTTGGCATTCTTGGAATGCCCTGGCCTCAGAATGCAGCATCGGTAGTCCATGGTAACCTGCGGAGAGGGGGTGGGGCTGAAGGAGGTTGGAACACTGCCCTCACTGAGGGAGTGGGTGTGGCCATCTCTGCTGTGACTGAACAAAGGGCAGGGGAGCAGGGGGCCCAGGGCAGGGCCCTCAGAGCCCGGCAGGACCAGGGGAGTGTCACAAGCATTTGGCCCAGGCCAAAGGGCGCCTTCTTTGTCTGCACAGCTTCCCAAACACTCACATTTCCACTCAGGCCGCCCTCTTTGTTGAAGCGTGTGTGGAACGTGTCCTCGCAGTACACCTCGCTGCACAGCTAACCATAGGACTGGGCATCGTACCTTCCTGCCAGGTGACCGAAGTTCGCAGGCAGATGGGTCACTGGGACCAACGCGGAGAGGCTCCTGCCCTGACCACAGGTCGACCACAGCCGCTGCCCCAGATCGGGGGTTGCAAAGCAGCCCTGTCTGAATCCCCTGCCTCTAGAGAGAGTATTGGACCAACACTTCTAAAAAATGGGGTCCTTGCGGGCAACTCATCGGAGGGACACAAATAAATCGTTGCCGACTTTCTCCTGGAGCTTACGAGCGTTCACACTTAAGCCTGATACAATGTCAGCTGTTTAGCTAAACATGAGCTCATGATCTAAATTTACACAATAATGAAGAAATCAGCTACAAGGGGAGACAATCAGCAAAAACAATCAATATGAGAATTAGTTTCCCAAGGCCACCCATCAGATGTTGGAATAATCAGGTGCAAGGCAGAATATATACATAAAACTGGAACTGGAACAAGGAACAAGGATGTTTTCAAAGACTGGTAGGATCTCTAAAACATTTGTAAAGTACATGTCATTGATGAAGCTAAATACTCAAAGGTTGTGTAATACAACAGATTAATCATTGAGAAGAGTGAAATTATGCTGTTTTGAAAACTATGGCAGGTCAGATTTTCTGCCTAATGATATAAGAAGATTTCTCTCAAAAATACACATTATTTCAAAGACTTATTGGCTGTGAAATAAGTGAAGGGTATTTCAAATGGCTTGTCTGCAAAGAAAGGTGAGATGTAGGGAATCACAGAAAGTCGAGGGGAAAATATGTCAATATGTACATTGCTATATGGTGAACTAAGCCTTAGGCCAGCAACAATGGAGAGGACCTGACCCTTAGAAACTTACAAGTAAGCTGGAATCTTCAAAAGTTCAAATCTTTCTAAGTAAAAAGATTTATTAAAATGAATAACCAAGTGTTTTAATTGACATCAGATGATCAAAACAACAAACCCTGAGAACATAGAAAAAATATAAATAAAGATATGAGCAGAACTTAATACAACAGAAAACGTATAAAATTGAGGTGATTTAGTAAGTCCAAAGAATATTCTTTGAAAAGATTTAAAAGACACACTTTGATTAAGGAAAACAAAAACATAAGTAAAGAATATACAGAAAGAATCAGGACAATGTTATAGCAGAGAATATATGAAATGCCAGTAAATTTGAACATTTCTGTAAAGGGGACCATTTCCTAGCTCCTAAAGTTGACCAAAACTGACACAAGAGGAAATCATTGAAGGTCATCATGTCTGCCCTTGGCATTCTCGGAACGCCCTGGCCTCAGAATGCAGCATCGGTAGTCCATGGTAACCTGCGGAGAGGGGGCGGGGCTGAAGGAGGTTGGAACACTGCCCTCACTGAGGGAGTGGGTGTGGCCATCTCTGCTGTGACTGAACAAAGGGCAGGGGAGCAGGGGGCCCAGGGCAGGGCCCTCAGAGCCCGGCAGGCCCAGGGGTGTGTCACAAGCATTTGGCCCAGGCCAAAGGGCGCCTTCTTTGTCTGCACAGCTTCCCAAACACTCACATTTCCACTCAGGCCGCCCTCTTTGTTGAAGTGTGTGTGGAACGTGTCCTCGCAGTACACCTCGCTGCACAGCTAACCATAGGACTGGGCATCGTACCTTCCTGCGAGGTGACCGAAGTTCGCAGGCAGATGGGTCCCTGGGACCAACGCGGAGAGGCTCCTGCCCTGACCACAGGTCGACCACAGCCGCTGCCCCCGATCGGGGGCCGCAAAGCAGCCCTGTCTGAATCCCCTGCCTCTAGAGGGAGTATTGGACCAACACTTCTAAAAAATGGGGTCCTTGCGGGCAACTCATCGGAGGGACACAAAAAAATCTTTGCCGACTTTCTCCTGAAGCTTACGAGCGTTCACACTTAAGCCTTTTACAATGTCAGCTGTTTAGCTAAACATGAGCTCATGATCTAAATTTACACAATAATGAAGAAATCAGCTACAAGGGGAGACAATCAGCAAAAACAATCAATATGAGAATTAGTTTCCCAAGGCCACCCATCAGATGTTGGAATAATCGGGTGCAAGGCAGAATATATACATAAAACTGGAACTGGAACAAGGAACATGGATGTTTTAAAAGACTGGTAGGATCTCTAAAACATTTGTAAAGTACATGTCATTGATAAAGCTAAATACTCAAAAGTTGTGTAATACAACAGATTAATCATTGAGAAGAGTGAAATTATGCTGTTTTGAAAACTATGGCAGGTCAGATTTTCTGCCTAATGATATAAGAAGATTTCTCTCAAAAATACACATTATTTCAAAGACTTATTGGCTGTGAAATAAGTGAAGGGTATTTCAAATGGCTTGTCTGCAAAGAAAGGTGAGATGTAGGGAATCACAGAAAGTCGAGGGGAAAATATGTCAATATATACATTGCTATATGGTGAACTAAGCCTTAGGCCAGCAACAATGGAGAGGACCTGACCCTTAGAAACTTACAAGTAAGCTGGACTCTTCAAAAGTTCAAATCTTTATAAGTAAAAAGATTTATTAAAATGAATAACCAAGTGTTTTAATTGACATCAGATGATCAAAACAACAAACCCTGAGAACATAGAAAAAATATAAATAAAGATATGAGCAGAACTTAATACAACAGAAAACGTATAAAATTGAGGTGATTTAGTAAGTCCAAAGAATATTCTTTGAAAAGATTTAAAAGACACACTTTGATTAAGGAAAACATAAACATATGTAAAGAATATACAGAAAGAATCAGGACAATGTTATAGCAGAGAATATATGAAATGCCAGTAAATTTGAACATTTCTGTAAAGGGGACCATTTCCTAGCTCCTAAAGTTGACCAAAACTGACACAAGAGGAAATCATTGAAGGTCATCATGTCTGCCCTTGGCATTCTTGGAACGCCCTGGCCTCAGAATGCAGCATCGGTAGTCCATGGTAACCTGCGGAGAGGGGGTGGGGCTGAAGGAGGTTGGAACACTGCCCTCACTGAGGGAGTGGGTGTGGCCATCTCTGCTGTGACTGAACAAAGGGCAGGGGAGCAGGGGGCCCAGGGCAGGGCCCTCAGAGCCCGGCAGGACCAGGGGAGTGTCACAAGCATTTGGCCCAGGCCAAAGGGCGCCTTCTTTGTCTGCACAGCTTCCCAAACACTCACATTTCCACTCAGGCCGCCCTCTTTGTTGAAGTGTGTGTGGAACGTGTCCTCACAGTACACCTCGCTGCACAGCTAACCATAGGACTGGGCATCGTACCTTCCTGCCAGGTGACCGAAGTTTGCAGGCAGATGGGTCACTGGGACCAACGCGGAGAGGCTCCTGCCCTGACCACAGGTCGACCACAGCCGCTGCCCGAGATCGGGGGTTGCAAAGCAGCCCTGTCTGAATCCCCTGCCTCTAGAGGGAGTATTGGACCAACACTTCTAAAAAATGGGGTCCTTGCGGGCAACTCATCGGAGGGACACAAAAAAATCTTTGCCGACTTTCTCCTGAAGCTTACGAGCGTTCACACTTAAGCCTTTTACAATGTCAGCTGTTTAGCTAAACATGAGCTCATGATCTAAATTTACACAATAATGAAGAAATCAGCTACAAGGGGAGACAATCAGCAAAAACAATCAATATGAGAATTAGTTTCCCAAGGCCACCCATCAGATGTTGGAATAATCAGGTGCAAGGCAGAATATATACATAAAACTGGAACTGGAACAAGGAACAAGGATGTTTTCAAAGACTGGTAGGATCTCTAAAACATTTGTAAAGTACATGTCATTGATAAAGCTAAATACTCAAAGGTTGTGTAATACAACAGATTAATCATTGAGAAGAGTGAAATTATGCTGTTTTGAAAACTATGGCAGGTCAGATTTTCTGCCTAATGATATAAGAAGATTTCTCTCAAAAATACACATTATTTCAAAGACTTATTGGCTGTGAAATAAGTGAAGGGTATTTCAAATGGCTTGTCTGCAAAGAAAGGTGAGATGTAGGGAATCACAGAAAGTCGAGGGGAAAATATGTCAATATATACATTGCTATATGGTGAACTAAGCCTTAGGCCAGCAACAATGGAGAGGACCTGACCCTTAGAAACTTACAAGTAAGTTGGAATCTTCAAATGTTCAAATCTTTCTAAGTAAAAAGATTTATTAAAATGAATAACCAAGTGTTTTCATTGACATCAGATGATCAAAACAACAAACCCTGAGAACATAGAAAAAATATAAATAAAGATATGAGCAGAACTTAATACAACAGAAAACGTATAAAATTGAGGTGATTTAGTAAGTCCAAAGAATATTCTTTGAAAAGATTTAAAAGACACACTTTGATTAAGGAAAACATAAACATATGTAAAGAATATACAGAAAGAATCAGGACAATGTTATAGCAGAGAATATATGAAATGCCATTAAATTTGAACATTTCTGTAAAGGGGACCACTTCCTAGCTCCTAAAGTTGACCAAAACTGACACAAGAGGAAATCATTGAAGGTCATCATGTCTGCCCTTGGCATTCTTGGAACGCCCTGGCCTCAGAATGCAGCATCGGTAGTCCATGGTAACCTGCGGAGAGGGGGCGGGGCTGAAAGAGGTTGGAACACTGCCCTCACTGAGGGAGTGGGTGTGGCCATCTCGGCTGTGACTGAACAAAGGGCAGGGGAGCAGGGTGCCCAGGGCATTGCCCTCAGAGGCCAGCAGGCCCAGGGGAGTGTCACAAGCATTTGGCCCAGGCCAAAGGGCACCTTCTTTGTCCGCACAGCTTCCCAAACACTCACCTTTCCACTCAGGCCGCCCTCTTTGTTGAAGTGTGTGTTGAACGTGTCCTCGCAGTACACCTCGCTCCACAGCTAACCATAGGACTGGGCATCGTACCTTCCTGCCAGGTGACTGAAGTTCGCAGGCAGATGGGTCCCTGGGACCAACGCGGAGAGGCTCCTGCCCTGACCACAGGTCGACCACAGCCGCTGCCCCCGATCGGGGGCCGCAAAGCAGCCCTGTCTGAATGCCCTGCCTCTAGAGGGAGTATTGGACCAACACTTCTAAAAAATGGGGTCCTTGCGGGCAACTCATCGGAGGGACACAAATAAATCGTTGCCGACTTTCTCCTGGAGCTTACGAGCGTTCACACTTAAGCCTGATTCAATGTCAGCGGTTTAGCTAAACATGAGCTCATGATCTAAATTTACACAATAATGAAGAAATCAGCTACAAGTGGAGACAATCAGCAAAAACAATCAATATGAGAATTAGTTTCCCAAGGCCATCCATCAGATGTTGGAATAATCAGGTGCAAGGCAGAAAATATACATAAAACTGGAACTGAAACAAGGAACAAGGATGTTTACTAAGACTGGTAGGATCTCTAAAACATTTGTAAAGTACATGTCATTGATAAAGCTAAATACTCAAAGGTTGTGTAATACAACAGATTAATCATTGAGAAGAGTGAAATTATGCTGTTTTGAAAACTATGGCAGGTCAGATTTTCTGCCTAATGATATAAGAAGATTTCTCTCAAAAATACACATTATTTCAAAGACTTATTGGCTGTGAAATAAGTGAAGGGTATTTCAAATGGCTTGTCTGCAAAGAAAGGTGAGATGTAGGGAATCACAGAATGTCGAGGGGAAAATATGTCAATATATACATTGCTATATGGTGAACTAAGCCTTAGGCCAGCAACAATGGAGAGGACCTGACCCTTAGAAACTTACACGTAAGCTGGAATCTTCAAAAGTTCAAATCTTTATAAGTAAAAAGATTTATTAAAATGAATAACCAAGTGTTTTAATTGACATCAGATGATCAAAACAACAAACCCTGAGAACATAGAAAAAAATATAAATAAAGATATGAGCAGAACTTAATACAACAGAAAACGTATAAAATTGAGGTGATTTAGTAAGTCCAAAGAATATTCTTTGAAAAGATTTAAAAGACACACTTTGATTAAGGAAAACATAAACATATGTAAAGAATATACAGAAAGAATCAGGACAATGTTATAGCAGAGAATATATGAATTGCCAGTAAATTTGAACATTTCTGTAAAGGGGACCATTTCCTAGCTCCTAAAGTTGACCAAAACTGACACAAGAGGAAATCATTGAAGGTCATCATGTCTGCCCTTGGCATTCTTGGAACGCCCTGGCCTCAGAATGCAGCATCGGTAGTCCATGGTAACCTGCGGAGAGGGGGTGGGGCTGAAGGAGGTTGGAACACTGCCCTCACTGAGGGAGTGGGTGTGGCCATCTCTGCTGTGACTGAACAAAGGGCAGGGGAGCAGGGGGCCCAGGGCAGGGCCCTCAGAGCCCGGCAGGACCAGGGGAGTGTCACAAGCATTTGGCCCAGGCCAAAGGGCGCCTTCTTTGTCTGCACAGCTTCCCAAACACTCACATTTCCACTCAGGCCGCCCTCTTTGTTGAAGTGTGTGTGGAACGTGTCCTCGCAGTACACCTCGCTGCACAGCTAACCATAGGACTGGGCATCGTACCTTCCTGCCAGGTGACCGAAGTTCGCAGGCAGATGGGTCACTGGGACCAACGCGGAGAGGCTCCTGCCCTGACCACAGGTCGACCACAGCCGCTGCCCCAGATCGGGGGTTGCAAAGCAGCCCTGTCTGAATCCCCTGCCTCTAGAGGGAGTATTGGACCAACACTTCTAAAAAATGGGGTCCTTGCGGGCAACTCATCGGAGGGACACAAAAAAATCTTTGCCGACTTTCTCCTGAAGCTTACGAGCGTTCACACTTAAGCCTTTTACAATGTCAGCTGTTTAGCTAAACATGAGCTCATGATCTAAATTTACACAATAATGAAGAAATCAGCTACAAGGGGAGACAATCAGCAAAAACAATCAATATGAGAATTAGTTTCCCAAGGCCACCCATCAGATGTTGGAATAATCAGGTGCAAGGCAGAATATATACATAAAACTGGAACTGGAACAAGGAACAAGGATGTTTTCAAAGACTGGTAGGATCTCTAAAACATTTGTAAAGTACATGTCATTGATAAAGCTAAATACTCAAAGGTTGTGTAATACAACAGATTAATCATTGAGAAGAGTGAAATTATGCTGTTTTGAAAACTATGGCAGGTCAGATTTTCTGCCTAATGATATAAGAAGATTTCTCTCAAAAATACACATTATTTCAAAGACTTATTGGCTGTGAAATAAGTTAAGGGTATTTCAAATGGCTTGTCTACAAAGAAAGGTGAGATGTAGGGAATCACAGAAAGTCGAGGGGAAAATATGTCAATATATACATTGCTATATGGTGAACTAAGCCTTAGGCCAGCAACAATGGAGAGGACCTGACCCTTAGAAACTTACAAGTAAGCTGGAATCTTCAAAAGTTCAAATCTTTATAAGTAAAAAGATTTATTAAAATGAATAACCAAGTGTTTTAATTGACATCAGATGATCAAAACAACAAACCCTGAGAACATAGAAAAAATATAAATAAAGATATGAGCAGAACTTAATACAACAGAAAACGAATAAAATTGAGGTGATTTAGTAAGTCCAAAGAATATTCTTTGAAAAGATTTAAAAGACACACTTTGATTAAGGAAAACATAAACATATGTAAAGAATATACAGAAAGAATCAGGACAATGTTATAGCAGAGAATATATGAAATGCCAGTAAATTTGAACATTTCTGTAAAGGGGACCATTTCCTAGCTCCTAAAGTTGACCAAAACTGACACAAGAGGAAATCATTGAAGGTCATCATGTCTGCCCTTGGCATTCTTGGAACGCCCTGGCCTCAGAATGCAGCATCGGTAGTCCATGGTAACCTGCGGAGAGGGGGTGTGGCTGAAGGAGGTTGGAACACTGCCCTCACTGAGGGAGTGCGTGTGGCCATCTCTGCTGTGACTGAACAAAGGGCAGGGGAGCAGGGGGCCCAGGGCAGGGCCCTCAGAGCCCGGCAGGACCAGGGGCGTGTCACAAGCATTTGGCCCAGGCCAAAGGGCGCCTTCTTTGTCTGCACAGCTTCCCAAACACTCACATTTCCACTCAGGCCGCCCTCTTTGTTGAAGTGTGTGTGGAACGTGTCCTCGCAGTACACCTCGCTGCACAACTAACCATAGGACTGGGCATCGTACCTTCCTGCCAGGTGACCGAAGTTCGCAGGCAGATTTGTCACTGGGACCAACGCGGAGAGGCTCCTGCCCTGACCACAGGTCGACCACAGCCGCTGCCCCAGATCGGGGGTTGCAAAGCAGCCCTGTCTGAATCCCCTGCCTCTAGAGGGAGTATTGGACCAACACTTCTAAAAAATGGGGTCCTTGCGGGCAACTCATCGGAGGGACACAAAAAAATCTTTGCCGACTTTCTCCTGAAGCTTTCGAGCGTTCACACTTAAGCCTTTTACAATGTCAGCTGTTTAGCTAAACATGAGCTCATGATCTAAATTTTCACAATAATGAAGAAATCAGCTACAAGGGGAGACAATCAGCAAAAACAATCAATATGAGAATTAGTTTCCCAAGGCCACCCATCAGATGTTGGAATAATCAGGTGCAAGGCAGAATATATACATAAAACTGGAACTGGAACAAGGAACAAGGATGTTTTCAAAGACTGGTAGGATCTCTAAAACATTTGTAAAGTACATGTCATTGATAATGCTAAATACTCAAAGGTTGTGTAATACAACAGATTAATCATTGAGAAGAGTGAAATTATTCTGTTTTGAAAAATATGGCAGGTCAGATTTTCTGCCTAATGATATAAGAAGATTTCTCTCAAAAATACACATTATATCAAAGACTTATTGGCTGTGAAATAAGTTAAGGGTATTTCAAATGGCTTGTCTACAAAGAAAGGTGAGATGTAGGGAATCACAGAAAGTCGAGGGGAAAATATGTCAATATATACATTGCTATATGGTGAACTAAGCCTTAGGCCAGCAACAATGGAGAGGACCTGACCCTTAGAAACTTACAAGTAAGCTGGAATCTTCAAAAGTTCAAATCTTTATAAGTAAAAAGATTTATTAAAATGAATAACCAAGTGTTTTAATTGACATCAGATGATCCAAACAACAAACCCTGAGAACATAGAAAAAATATAAATAAAGATATGAGCAGAACTTAATACAACAGAAAACGTATAAAATTGAGGTGATTTAGTAAGTCCAAAGAATATTCTTTGAAAAGATTTAAAAGACACACTTTGATTAAGGAAAACATAAACATATGTAAAGAATATACAGAAAGAATCAGGACAATGTTATAGCAGAGAATATATGAAATGCCAGTAAATTTGAACATTTCTGTAAAGGGGACCATTTCCTAGCTCCTAAAGTTGACCAAAACTGACACAAGAGGAAATCATTGAAGGTCATCATGTCTGCCCTTGGCATTCTCGGAACGCCCTGGCCTCAGAATGCAGCATGGATAGTCCATGGTAACCTGTGGAGAGGGGGCGGTGCTGAAGGAGGTTGGAACACTGCCCTCACTGAGGGAGTGGGTGTGGCCAACTCTGCTGTGACTGAACAAAGGGCAGGGGAGCAGGGGGCCCAGGGCAGGGCCCTCAGTGGCCAGCAGGCCCAGGGGTGTGTCACAAGCATTTGGCCCAGGCCAAAGGGCACCTTCTTTGTCCGCACAGCTTCCCAAACACTCACATTTCCACTCAGGCCGCCCTCTTTGTTGAAGTGTGTGTGGAACGTGTCCTCGCAGTACACCTCGCTGCACAGCTAACCATAGGACTGGGCATCGTACCTTCCTGCCAGGTGACCGAAGTTCGCAGGCAGATGGGTCCCTGGGACCAACGCAGAAAGGCTCCTGCCCTGACCACAGGTCGACCACAGCCGCTGCCCCCGATCGGGGGTTGCAAAGCAGCCCTGTCTGAATCCCCTGCCTCTAGAGGGTGTATTGGACCAACACTTCTAAAAAATGGGGTCCTTGCGGGTAACTCATCGGAGGGACAAAAATAAATCGTTGCCGACTTTCTCCTGGAGCTTACAAGCGTTCACACTTAAGCCTGATACAATGTCAGCTGTTTAGCTAAACATGAGCTCATGATCTAAATTTACACAATAATGAAGAAATCAGCTACAAGGGGAGACAATCAGCAAAAACAATCAATATGAGAATTAGTTTCCCAAGGCCATCCATCAGATGTTGGAATAATCAGGTGCAAGGCAGAAAATATACATAAAACTGGAACTGAAACAAGGAACAAGGATGTTTACTAAGACTGGTAGGATCTCTAAAACATTTGTAAAGTACATGTCATTGATAAAGCTAAATACTCAAAGGTTGTGTAATACAACAGATTAATCATTGAGAAGAGTGAAATTATGCTGTTTTGAAAACTATGGCAGGTCAGATTTTCTGCCTAATGATATAAGAAGATTTCTCTCAAAAATACACATTATTTCAAAGACTTATTGGCTGTGAAATAAGTTAAGGGTATTTCAAATGGCTTGTCTGCAAAGAAAGGTGAGATGTAGGGAATCACAGAAAGTCGAGGGGAAAATATGTCAATATATACATTGCTATATGGTGAACTAAGCCTTAGGCCAGCAACAATGGAGAGGACCTGACCCTTAGAAACTTACAAGTAAGCTGGAATCTTCAAAAGTTCAAATCTTTATAAGTAAAAAGATTTATTAAAATGAATAACCAAGTGTTTTAATTGACATCAGATGATCAAAACAACAAACCCTGAGAACATAGAAAAAATATAAATAAAGATATGAGCAGAACTTAATACAACAGAAAACGTATAAAATTGAGGTGATTTAGTAAGTCCAAAGAATATTCTTTGAAAAGATTTAAAAGACACACTTTGATTAAGGAAAACATAAACATATGTAAAGAATATACAGAAAGAATCAGGACAATGTTATAGCAGAGAATATATGAAATGCCAGTAAATTTGAACATTTCTGTAAAGGGGACCATTTCCTAGCTCCTAAAGTTGACCAAAACTGACACAAGAGGAAATCATTGAAGGTCATCATGTCTGCCCTTGGCATTCTTGGAATGCCCTGGCCTCAGAATGCAGCATCGGTAGTACATGGTAACCTGCGGAGAGGGGGTGAGGCTGAAGGAGGTTGGAACACTGCCCTCACTGAGGGAGTGGGTGTGGCCATCTCTGCTGTGACTGAACAAAGGGCAGGGGAGCAGGGGGCCCAGGGCAGGGCCCTCAGAGCCCGGCAGGACCAGGGGAGTGTCACAAGCATTTGGCCCAGGCCAAAGGGCGCCTTCTTTGTCTGCACAGCTTCCCAAACACTCACATTTCCACTCAGGCCGCCCTCTTTGTTGAAGTGTGTGTGGAACGTGTCCTCGCAGTACACCTCGCTGCACAGCTAACCATAGGACTGGGCATCGTACCTTCCTGCCAGGTGACCAAAGTTCGCAGGCAGATGGGTCACTGGGACCAACGCGGAGAGGTTCCTGCCCTGACCACAGGTCGACCACAGCCGCTGCCCCAGATCGGGGGTTGCAAAGCAGCCCTGTCTGAATCCCCTGCCTCTAGAGAGAGTATTGGACCAACACTTCTAAAAAATGGGGTCCTTGCGGGCAACTCATCGGAGGGACACAAAAAAATCTTTGCCGACTTTCTCCTGAAGCTTACGAGCGTTCACACTTAAGCCTTTTACAATGTCAGCTGTTTAGCTAAACATGAGCTCATGATCTAAATTTACACAATAATGAAGAAATCAGCTACAAGGGGAGACAATCAGCAAAAACAATCAATATGAGAATTAGTTTCCCAAGGCCACCCATCAGATGTTGGAATAATCAGGTGCAAGGCAGAATATATACATAAAACTGGAACTGGAACAAGGAACAAGGATGTTTTCAAAGACTGGTAGGATCTCTAAAACATTTGTAAAGTACATGTCATTGATAAAGCTAAATACTCAAAGGTTGTGTAATACAACAGATTAATCATTGAGAAGAGTGAAATTATGCTGTTTTGAAAACTATGGCAGGTCAGATTTTCTGCCAAATGATATAAGAAGATTTCTCTCAAAAATACACATTATTTCAAAGACTTATTGGCTGTGAAATAAGTGAAGGGTATTTCAAATGGCTTGTCTGCAAAGAAAGGTGAGATGTAGGGAATCACAGAAAGTCGAGGGGAAAATATGTCAATATATACATTGCTATATGGTGAACTAAGCCTTAGGCCAGCAACAATGGAGAGGACCTGACCCTTAGAAACTTACAAGTAAGCTGGAATCTTCAAAAGTTCAAATCTTTATAAGTAAAAAGATTTATTAAAATGAATAACCAAGTGTTTTAATTGACATCAGATGATCAAAACAACAAACCCTGAGAACATAGAAAAAATATAAATAAAGATATGAGCAGAACTTAATACAACAGAAAACGTATAAAATTGAGGTGATCTAGTAAGTCCAAAGAATATTCTTTGAAAAGATTTAAAAGACACACTTTGATTAAGGAAAACATAAACATATGTAAAGAATATACAGAAAGAATCAGGACAATGTTATAGCAGAGAATATATGAAATGCCAGTAAATTTGAACATTTCTGTAAAGGGGACCATTTCCTAGCTCCTAAAGTTGACCAAAACTGACACAAGAGGAAATCATTGAAGGTCATCATGTCTGCCCTTGGCATTCTTGGAACGCCCTGGCCTCAGAATGCAGCATCGGTAGTCCATGGTAACCTGCGGAGAGGGGGTGGGGCTGAAGGAGGTTGGAACACTGCCCTCACTGAGGGAGTGGGTGTGGCCATCTCTGCTGTGACTGAACAAAGGGCAGGGGAGCAGGGGCCCCAGGGCAGGGCCCTCAGAGCCCGGCAGGACCAGAGGAGTGTCACAAGCATTTGGCCCAGGCCAAAGGGCGCCTTCTTTGTCCGCACAGCTTCCCAAACATTCACATTTCCACTCAGGCCGCCCTCTTTGTTGAAGTGTGTGTGGAACGTGTCCTCGCAGTACACCTCGCTGCACAGCTAACCATAGGACTGGGCATCGTACCTTCCTGCCAGGTGACCGAAGTTCGCAGGCAGATGGGTCCCTGGGACCAACGCGGAGAGGCTCCTGCCCTGACCACAGGTCGACCACAGCCGCTGCCCCCGATCGGGGGCCGCAAAGCAGCCCTGTCTGAATCCCCTGCCTCTAGAGGGAGTATTGGACCAACACTTCTAAAAAATGGGGTCCTTGCGGGCAACTCATCGGAGGGACACAAATAAATCTTTGCCGACTTTCTCCTGGAGCTTACGAGCGTTCACACTTAAGCCTGATACATTGTCAGCTGTTTAGCTAAACATGAGCTCATGATCTAAATTTACACAATAATGAAGAAATCAGCTACAAGGGGAGACAATCAGCAAAAACAATCAATATGAGAATTAGTTTCCCAAGGCCATCCATCAGATGTTGGAATAATCAGGTGCAAGGCAGAAAATATACATAAAACTGGAACTGAAACAAGGAACAAGGATGTTTACTAAGACTGGTAGGATCTCTAAAACATTTGTAAAGTACATGTCATTGATAAAGCTAAATACTCAAAGGTTGTGTAATACAACAGATTAATCATTGAGAAGAGTGAAATTATGCTGTTTTGAAAACTATGGCAGGTCAGATTTTCTGCCTAATGATATAAGAAGATTTCTCTCAAAAATACACATTATTTCAAAGACTTATTGGCTGTGAAATAAGTGAAGGGTATTTCAAATGGCTTGTCTGCAACGAAAGGTGAGATGTAGGGAATCACAGAAAGTCGAGGGGAAAATATGTCAATATATACATTGCTATATGGTGAACTAAGCCTTAGGCCAGCAACAATGGAGAGGACCTGACCCTTAGAAACTTACAAGTAAGCTGGAATCTTCAAAAGGTCAAATCTTTATAAGTAAAAAGATTTATTAAAATGAATAACCAAGTGTTTTAATTGACATCAGATGATCAAAACAACAAACCCTGAGAACATAGAAAAAATATAAATAAAGATATGAGCAGAACTTAATACAACAGAAAACGTATAAAATTGAGGTGATTTAGTAAGTCCAAAGAATATTCTTTGAAAAGATTTAAAAGACACACTTTGATTAAGGAAAACATAAACATATGTTAAGAATATACAGAAAGAATCAGGACAATGTTATAGCAGAGAATATATGAAATGCCAGTAAATTTGAACATTTCTGTAAAGGGGACCATTTCCTAGCTCCTAAAGTTGACCAAAACTGACACAAGAGGAAATCATTGAAGGTCATCATGTCTGCCCTTGGCATTCTTGGAACGCCCTGGCCTCAGAATGCAGCATCGGTAGTCCATGGTAACCTGCGGAGAGGGGGTGGGGCTGAAGGATGTTGGAACACTGCCCTCACTGAGGGAGTGGGTGTGGCCATCTCTGCTGTGACTGAACAAAGGGCAGGGGAGCAGGGGGCCCAGGGCAGGGCCCTCAGAGCCCGGCAGGACCAGGGGAGTGTCACAAGCATTTGGCCCAGGCCAAAGGGCGCCTTCTTTGTCTGCACAGCTTCCCAAACACTCACATTTCCACTCAGGCCGCCCTCTTTGTTGAAGTGTGTGTGGAACGTGTCCTCGCAGTACACCTCGCTGCACAGGTAACCATACGACTGGGCATCGTACCTTCCTGCCAGGTGACCGAAGTTCGCAGGCAGATGGGTCACTGGGACCAACGCGGAGAGGCTCCTGCCCTGACCACAGGTCGACCACAGCCGCTGCCCCAGATCGGGGGTTGCAAAGCAGCCCTGTCTGAATCCCCTGCCTCTAGAGGGAGTATTGGACCAACACTTCTAAAAAATGGGGTCCTTGCGGGCAACTCATCGGAGGGACACAAAAAAATCTTTGCCGACTTTCTCCTGAAGCTTACGAGCGTTCACACTTAAGCCTTTTACAATGTCAGCTGTTTAGCTAAACATGAGCTCATGATCTAAATTTACACAATAATGAAGAAATCAGCTACAAGGGGAGACAATCAGCAAAAACAATCAATATGAGAATTAGTTTCCCAAGGCCACCCATCAGATGTTGGAATAATCGGGTGCAAGGCAGAATATATACATAAAACTGGAACTGGAACAAGGAACAAGGATGTTTTCAAAGACTGGTAGGATCTCTAAAACATTTGTAAAGTACATGTCATTGATAAAGCTAAATACTCAAAGGTTGTGTAATACAACAGATTAATCATTGAGAAGAGTGAAATTATGCTGTTTTGAAAACTATGGCAGGTCAGATTTTCTGCCTAATGATATAAGAAGATTTCTCTCAAAAATACACATTATTTCAAAGACTTATTGGCTGTGAAATAAGTGAAGGGTATTTCAAATGGCTTGTCTGCAAAGAAAGGTGAGATGTAGGGAATCACAGAAAGTCGAGGGGAAAATATGTCAATATATACATTGCTATATGGTGAACTAAGCCTTAGGCCAGCAACAATGGAGAGGACCTGACCCTTAGAAACTTACAAGTAAGCTGGAATCTTCAAAAGTTCAAATCTTTATAAGTAAAAAGATTTATTAAAATGAATAACCAAGTGTTTTAATTGACATCAGATGATCAAAACAACAAACCCTGAGAACATAGAAAAAATATAAATAAAGATATGAGCAGAACTTAATACAACAGAAAACGTATAAAATTGAGGTGATTTAGTAAGTCCAAAGAATATTCTTTGAAAAGATTTAAAAGACACACTTTGATTAAGGAAAACAAAAACATATGTAAAGAATATACAGAAAGAATCAGGACAATGTTATAGCAGAGAATATATGAAATGCCAGTAAATTTGAACATTTCTGTAAAGGGGACCATTTCCTAGCTCCTAAAGTTGACCAAAACTGACACAAGAGGAAATCATTGAAGGTCATCATGTCTGCCCTTGGCATTCTTGGAACGCCCTGGCCTCAGAATGCAGCATCGGTAGTCCATGGTAACCTGCGGAGAGGGGGTGGGGCTGAAGGAGGTTGGAACACTGCCCTCACTGAGGGAGTGGGTGTGGCCATCTCTGCTGTGACTGAACAAAGGGCAGGGGAGCAGGGGGCCCAGGGCAGGGCCCTCAGAGCCCGGCAGGACCAGGGGAGTGTCACAAGCATTTGGCCCAGGCCAAAGGGCGCCTTCTTTGTCTGCACAGCTTCCCAAACACTCACATTTCCACTCAGGCCGCCCTCTTTGTTGAAGTGTGTGTGGAACGTGTCCTCGCAGTACACCTCGCTGCACAGGTAACCATACGACTGGGCATCGTACCTTCCTGCCACGTGACCGAAGTTCGCAGGCAGATGGGTCACTGGGACCAACGCGGAGAGGCTCCTGCCCTGACCACAGGTCGACCACAGCCGCTGCCCCAGATCGGGGGTTGCAAAGCAGCCCTGTCTGAATCCCCTGCCTCTAGAGGGAGTATTGGACCAACACTTCTAAAAAATGGGGTCCTTGCGGGCAACTCATCGGAGGGACACAAAAAAATCTTTGCCGACTTTCTCCTGAAGCTTACGAGCGTTCACACTTAAGCCTTTTACAATGTCAGCTGTTTAGCTAAACATGAGCTCATGATCTAAATTTACACAATAATGAAGAAATCAGCTACAAGGGGAGACAATCAGCAAAAACAATCAATATGAGAATTAGTTTCCCAAGGCCACCCATCAGATGTTGGAATAATCGGGTGCAAGGCAGAATATATACATAAAACTGGAACTGGAACAAGGAACAAGGATGTTTTCAAAGACTGGTAGGATCTCTAAAACATTTGTAAAGTACATGTCATTGATAAAGCTAAATACTCAAAGGTTGTGTAATACAACAGATTAATCATTGAGAAGAGTGAAATTATGCTGTTTTGAAAACTATGGCAGGTCAGATTTTCTGCCTAATGATATAAGAAGATTTCTCTCAAAAATACACATTATTTCAAAGACTTATTGGCTGTGAAATAAGTGAAGGGTATTTCAAATGGCTTGTCTGCAAAGAAAGGTGAGATGTAGGGAATCACAGAAAGTCGAGGGGAAAATATGTCAATATATACATTGCTATATGGTGAACTAAGCCTTAGGCCAGCAACAATGGAGAGGACCTGACCCTTAGAAACTTACAAGTAAGCTGGAATCTTCAAAAGTTCAAATCTTTATAAGTAAAAAGATTTATTAAAATGAATAACCAAGTGTTTTAATTGACATCAGATGATCAAAACAACAAACCCTGAGAACATAGAAAAAATATAAATAAAGATATGAGCAGAACTTAATACAACAGAAAACGTATAAAATTGAGGTGATTTAGTAAGTCCAAAGAATATTCTTTGAAAAGATTTAAAAGACACACTTTGATTAAGGAAAACAAAAACATATGTAAAGAATATACAGAAAGAATCAGGACAATGTTATAGCAGAGAATATATGAAATGCCAGTAAATTTGAACATTTCTGTAAAGGGGACCATTTCCTAGCTCCTAAAGTTGACCAAAACTGACACAAGAGGAAATCATTGAAGGTCATCATGTCTGCCCTTGGCATTCTTGGAACGCCCTGGCCTCAGAATGCAGCATCGGTAGTCCATGGTAACCTGCGGAGAGGGGTCGGGGCTGAAGGAGGTTGGAACACTGCCCTCACTGAGGGAGTGGGTGTGGCCATCTCTGCTGTGACTGAACAAAGGGCAGGGGAGCAGGGGGCCCAGGGCAGGGCCCTCAGAGGCCAGCAGGCCCAGGGGTGTGTCACAAGCATTTGGCCCAGGCCAAAGGGCACCTTCTTTTTCCGCACAGCTTCCCAAACACTCACCTTTCCACTCAGGCCGCCCTCTTTGTTGAAGTGTGTGTGGAACGTGTCCTCGCAGTACACCTCGCTGCACAGCTAACCATAGGACTGGGCATCGTACCTTCCTGCCAGGTGACCGAAGTTCGCAGGCAGATGGGTCCCTGGGACCAACGCGGAGAGGCTCCTGCCCTGACCACAGGTCGACCACAGCCGCTGCCCCCGATCGGGGGCCGCAAAGCAGCCCTGTCTGAATCCCCTGCCTCTAGAGGGAGTATTGGACCAACACTTCTAAAAAATGGGGTCTTTGCCGGCAACTCATCGGAGGGACACAAATAAATCTTTGCCGACTTTCTCCTGGAGCTTACGAGCGTTCACACTTAAGCCTGATACAATGTCAGCTGTTTAGCTAAACATGAGCTCATGATCTAAATTTACACAATAATGAAGAAATCAGCTACAAGTGGAGACAATCAGCAAAAACAATCAATATGAGAATTAGTTTCCCAAGGCCATCCATCAGATGTTGGAATAATAAGGTGCAAGGCAGAAAATATACATAAAACTGGAACTGAAACTAGGAACAAGGATGTTTACTAAGACTGGTAGGATCTCTAAAACATTTGTAAAGTACATGTCATTGATAAAGCTAAGTACTCAAAGGTTGTGTAATACAACAGATTAATCATTGAGAAGAGTGAAATTATGCTGTTTTGAAAACTATGGCAGGTCAGATTTTCTGCCTAATGATATAAGAAGATTTCTCTCAAAAATACACATTATTTCAAAGACTTATTGGCTGTGAAATAAGTGAAGGGTATTTCAAATGGCTTGTCTGCAAAGAAAGGTGAGATGTAGGGAATCACAGAAAGTCGAGGGGAAAATATGTCAATATATACATTGCTATATGGTGAACTAAGCCTTAGGCCAGCAACAATGGAGAGGACCTGACCCTTAGAAACTTACAAGTAAGCTGGAATCTTCAAAAGTTCAAATCTTTATAAGTAAAAAGATTTATTAAAATGAATAACCAAGTGTTTTAATTGACATCAGATGATCAAAACAACAAACCCTGAGAACATAGAAAAAATATAAATAAAGATATGAGCAGAACTTAATACAACAGAAAACGTATAAAATTGAGGTGATTTAGTAAGTCCAAAGAATATTCTTTGAAAAGATTTAAAAGACACACTTTGATTAAGGAAAACATAAACATATGTAAAGAATATACAGAAAGAATCAGGACAATGTTATAGCAGAGAATATATGAAATGCCAGTAAATTTGAACATTTCTGTAAAGGGGACCATTTCCTAGCTCCTAAAGTTGACCAAAACTGACACAAGAGGAAATCATTGAAGGTCATCATGTCTGCCCTTGGCATTCTTGGAACGCCCTGGCCTCAGAATGCAGCATCGGTAGTCCATGGTAACCTGCGGAGAGGGGGTGGGGCTGAAGGAGGTTGGAACACTGCCCTCACTGAGGGAGTGCGTGTGGCCATCTCTGCTGTGACTGAACAAAGGGCAGGGGAGCAGGGGGCCCAGGGCAGGGCCCTCAGAGCCCGGCAGGACCAGGGGAGTGTCACAAGCATTTGGCCCAGGCCAAAGGGCGCCTTCTTTGTCTGCACAGCTTCCCAAACACTCACATTTCCACTCAGGCCGCCCTCTTTGTTGAAGTGTGTGTGGAACGTGTCCTCGCAGTACACCTCGCTGCACAGCTAACCATAGGACTGGGCATCGTACCTTCCTGCCACGTGACCGAAGTTCGCAGGCAGATGGGTCACTGGGACCAACGCGGAGAGGCTCCTGCCCTGACCACAGGTCGACCACAGCCGCTGCCCCAGATCGGGGGTTGCAAAGCAGCCCTGTCTGAATCCCCTGCCTCTAGAGGGAGTATTGGACCAACACTTCTAAAAAATGGGGTCCTTGCGGGCAACTCATCGGAGGGACACAAAAAAATCTTTGCCGACTTTCTCCTGAAGCTTACGAGCGTTCACACTTAAGCCTTTTACAATGTCAGCTGTTTAGCTAAACATGAGCTCATGATCTAAATTTACACAATAATGAAGAAATCAGCTACAAGTGGAGACAATCAGCAAAAACAATCAATATGAGAATTAGTTTCCCAAGGCCATCCATCAGATGTTGGAATAATCAGGTGCAAGGCAGAAAATATACATAAAACTGGAACTGAAACAAGGAACAAGGATGTTTACTAAGACTGGTAGGATCTCTAAAACATTTGTAAAGTACATGTCATTGATAAAGCTAAATACTCAAAGGTTGTGTAATACAACAGATTAATCATTGAGAAGAGTGAAATTATGCTGTTTTGAAAACTATGGCAGGTCAGATTTTCTGCCTAATGATATAAGAAGATTTCTCTCAAAAATACACATTATTTCAAAGACTTATTGGCTGTGAAATAAGTGAAGGGTATTTCAAATGGCTTGTCTGCAAAGAAAGGTGAGATGTAGGGAATCACAGAAAGTCGAGGGGAAAATATGTCAATATATACATTGCTATATGGTGAACTAAGCCTTAGGCCAGCAACAATGGAGAGGACCTGACCCTTAGAAACTTACAAGTAAGCTGGAATCTTCAAAAGTTCAAATCTTTATAAGTAAAAAGATTTATTAAAATGAATAACCAAGTGTTTTAATTGACATCAGATGATCAAAACAACAAACCCTGAGAACATAGAAAAAATATAAATAAAGATATGAGCAGAACTTAATACAACAGAAAACGTATAAAATTGAGGTGATTTAGTAAGTCCAAAGAATATTCTTTGAAAAGATTTAAAAGACACACTTTGATTAAGGAAAACAAAAACATATGTAAAGAATATACAGAAAGAATCAGGACAATGTTATAGCAGAGAATATATGAAATGCCAGTAAATTTGAACATTTCTGTAAAGGGGACCATTTCCTAGCTCCTAAAGTTGACCAAAACTGACACAAGAGGAAATCATTGAAGGTCATCATGTCTGCCCTTGGCATTCTTGGAACGCCCTGGCCTCAGAATGCAGCATCGGTAGTCCATGGTAACCTGCGGAGAGGGGGCGGGGCTGAAGGAGGTTGGAACACTGCCCTCACTGAGGGAGTGGGTGTGGCCATCTCTGCTGTGACTGAACAAAGGGCAGGGGAGCAGGGGGCCCAGGGCAGGGCCCTCAGAGGCCAGCAGGCCCAGGGGTGTGTCACAAGCATTTGGCCCAGGCCAAAGGGCACCTTCTTTTTCCGCACAGCTTCCCAAACACTCACCTTTCCACTCAGGCCGCCCTCTTTGTTGAAGTGTGTGTGGAACGTGTCCTCGCAGTACACCTCGCTGCACAGCTAACCATAGGACTGGGCATCGTACCTTCCTGCCAGGTGACCGAAGTTCGCAGGCAGATGGGTCCCTGGGACCAACGCGGAGAGGCTCCTGCCCTGACCACAGGTCGACCACAGCCGCTGCCCCCGATCGGGGGCCGCAAAGCAGCCCTGTCTGAATCCCCTGCCTCTAGAGGGAGTATTGGACCAACACTTCTAAAAAATGGGGTCTTTGCCGGCAACTCATCGGAGGGACACAAATAAATCTTTGCCGACTTTCTCCTGGAGCTTACGAGCGTTCACACTTAAGCCTGATACAATGTCAGCTGTTTAGCTAAACATGAGCTCATGATCTAAATTTACACAATAATGAAGAAATCAGCTACAAGTGGAGACAATCAGCAAAAACAATCAATATGAGAATTAGTTTCCCAAGGCCATCCATCAGATGTTGGAATAATAAGGTGCAAGGCAGAAAATATACATAAAACTGGAACTGAAACTAGGAACAAGGATGTTTACTAAGACTGGTAGGATCTCTAAAACATTTGTAAAGTACATGTCATTGATAAAGCTAAGTACTCAAAGGTTGTGTAATACAACAGATTAATCATTGAGAAGAGTGAAATTATGCTGTTTTGAAAACTATGGCAGGTCAGATTTTCTGCCTAATGATATAAGAAGATTTCTCTCAAAAATACACATTATTTCAAAGACTTATTGGCTGTGAAATAAGTGAAGGGTATTTCAAATGGCTTGTCTGCAAAGAAAGGTGAGATGTAGGGAATCACAGAAAGTCGAGGGGAAAATATGTCAATATATACATTGCTATATGGTGAACTAAGCCTTAGGCCAGCAACAATGGAGAGGACCTGACCCTTAGAAACTTACAAGTAAGCTGGAATCTTCAAAAGTTCAAATCTTTATAAGTAAAAAGATTTATTAAAATGAATAACCAAGTGTTTTAATTGACATCAGATGATCAAAACAACAAACCCTGAGAACATAGAAAAAATATAAATAAAGATATGAGCAGAACTTAATACAACAGAAAACGTATAAAATTGAGGTGATTTAGTAAGTCCAAAGAATATTCTTTGAAAAGATTTAAAAGACACACTTTGATTAAGGAAAACATAAACATATGTAAAGAATATACAGAAAGAATCAGGACAATGTTATAGCAGAGAATATATGAAATGCCAGTAAATTTGAACATTTCTGTAAAGGGGACCATTTCCTAGCTCCTAAAGTTGACCAAAACTGACACAAGAGGAAATCATTGAAGGTCATCATGTCTGCCCTTGGCATTCTTGGAACGCCCTGGCCTCAGAATGCAGCATCGGTAGTCCATGGTAAACTGCGGAAAGGGGGTGGGGCTGAAGGAGGTTGGAACACTGCCCTCACTGAGGGAGTGGGTGTGGCCATCTCTGCTGTGACTGAACAAAGGGCAGGGGAGCAGGGGGCCCAGGGCAGGGCCCTCAGAGCCCGGCAGGACCAGGGGAGTGTCACAAGCATTTGGCCCAGGCCAAAGGGCGCCTTCTTTGTCTGCACAGCTTCCCAAACACTCACATTTCCACTCAGGCCGCCCTCTTTGTTGAAGTGTGTGTGGAACGTGTCCTCGCAGTACACCTCGCTGCACAGCTAACCATAGGACTGGGCATCGTACCTTCCTGCCACGTGACCGAAGTTCGCAGGCAGATGGGTCACTGGGACCAACGCGGAGAGGCTCCTGCCCTGACCACAGGTCGACCACAGCCGCTGCCCCAGATCGGGGGTTGCAAAGCAGCCCTGTCTGAATCCCCTGCCTCTAGAGGGAGTATTGGACCAACACTTCTAAAAAATGGGGTCCTTGCGGGCAACTCATCGGAGGGACACAAAAAAATCTTTGCCGACTTTCTCCTGAAGCTTACGAGCGTTCACACTTAAGCCTTTTACAATGTCAGCTGTTTAGCTAAACATGAGCTCATGATCTAAATTTACACAATAATGAAGAAATCAGCTACAAGTGGAGACAATCAGCAAAAACAATCAATATGAGAATTAGTTTCCCAAGGCCACCCATCAGATGTTGGAATAATCAGGTGCAAGGCAGAATATATACATAAAACTGGAACTGAAACAAGGAACAAGGATGTTTACTAAGACTGGTAGGATCTCTAAAACATTTGTAAAGTACATGTCATTGATAAAGCTAAATACTCAAAGGTTGTGTAATACAACAGATTAATCATTGAGAAGAGTGAAATTATGCTGTTTTGAAAACTATGGCAGGTCAGATTTTCTGCCTAATGATATAAGAAGATTTCTCTCAAAAATACACATTATTTCAAAGACTTATTGGCTGTGAAATAAGTGAAGGGTATTTCAAATGGCTTGTCTGCAAAGAAAGGTGAGATGTAGGGAATCACAGAAAGTCGAGGGGAAAATATGTCAATATATACATTGCTATATGGTGAACTAAGCCTTAGGCCAGCAACAATGGAGAGGACCTGACCCTTAGAAACTTACAAGTAAGCTGGAATATTCAAAAGTTCAAATCTTTATAAGTAAAAAGATTTATTGGGCCTCCCTGGTGGCGCAGTGGTTGAGAGTCCGCCTGCCGATGCAGGGGATACGGGTTCGTGCCCCGGTCTGGGAGGATCCCATATGCCGTGGAGCGGCTGGGCCCGTGAGCCATGGCTGCTGAGCCTGCGCGTCCGGAGCCTGTGCTCCGCAACGGGAGAGGCCACAACAGTGAGAGGCCCGCGTACCACAAAAAAAAAAAAAAAAAAAAAAAAAAAAAAAAAAAAAAAAAAAAAAAAAGATTTATTAAAATGAATAACCAAGTGTTTTAATTGACATCAGATGATCAAAACAACAAACCCTGAGAACATAGAAAAAATATAAATAAAGATATGAGCAGAACTTAATACAACAGAAAACGTATAAAATTGAGGTGATTTAGTAAGTCCAAAGAATATTCTTTGAAAAGATTTAAAAGACACACTTTGATTAAGGAAAACAAAAACATATGTAAAGAATATACAGAAAGAATCAGGACAATGTTATAGCAGAGAATATATGAAATGCCAGTAAATTTGAACATTTCTGTAAAGGGGACCATTTCCTAGCTCCTAAAGTTGACCAAAACTGACACAAGAGGAAATCATTGAAGGTCATCATGTCTGCCCTTGGCATTCTTGGAACGCCCTGGCCTCAGAATGCAGCATCGGTAGTCCATGGTAACCTGAGGAGAGGGGGCGGGGCTGAAGGAGGTTGGAACACTGCCCTCACTGAGGGAGTGGGTGTGGCCATCTCTGCTGTGACTGAACAAAGGGCAGGGGAGCAGGGGGCCCAGGGCAGGGCCCTCAGAGGCCAGCAGGCCCAGGGGTGTGTCACAAGCATTTGGCCCAGGCCAAAGGGCACATTCTTTGTCCGCACAGCTCCCAAACACTCACATTTCCACTCAGGCCGCCCTCTTTGTTGAAGTGTGTGTGGAACGTGTCCTCGCAGTACACCTCGCTGCACAGCTAACGATAGGACTGGGCATCGTACCTTCCTGCCAGGTGACCGAAGTTCGCAGGCAGATGGGTCCCTGGGACCAACGCGGAGAGGCTCCTGCCCTGACCACAGGTCGACCACAGCCGCTGCCCCCGATCGGGGGCCGCAAAGCAGCCCTGTCTGAATCCCCTGCCTCTAGAGGGAGTATTGGACCAACACTTCTAAAAAATGGGGTCCTTGCGGGCAACTCATCGGAGGAACACAAATAAATCTTTGCCGACTTTCTCCTGGAGCTTACGAGCGTTCACACTTAAGCCTGATACAATGTCAGCTGTTTAGCTAAACATGAGCTCATGATCTAAATTTACACAATAATGAAGAAATCAGCTACAAGTGGAGACAATCAGCAAAAACAATCAATATGAGAATTAGTTTCCCAAGGCCATCCATCAGATGTTGGAATAATCAGGTGCAAGGCAGAAAATATACATAAAACTGGAACTGAAACAAGGAACAAGGATGTTTACTAAGACTGGTAGGATCTCTAAAACATTTGTAAAGTACATGTCATTGATAAAGCTAAATACTCAAAGGTTGTGTAATACAACAGATTAATCATTGAGAAGAGTGAAATTATGCTGTTTTGAAAACTATGGCAGGTCAGGTTTTCTGCCTAATGATATAAGAAGATTTCTCTCAAAAATACACATTATTTCAAAGACTTATTGGCTGTGAAATAAGTGAAGGGTATTTCAAATGGCTTGTCTGCAAAGAAAGGTGAGATGTAGGGAATCACAGAAAGTCGAGGGGAAAATATGTCAATATATACATTGCTATATGGTGAACTAAGCCTTAGGCCAGCAACAATGGAGAGGACCTGACCCTTAGAAACTTACAAGTAAGCTGGAATCTTCAAAAGTTCAAATCTTTATAAGTAAAAAGATTTATTAAAATGAATAACCAAGTGTTTTAATTGACATCAGATGATCAAAACAACAAACCCTGAGAACATAGAAAAAATATAAATAAAGATATGAGCAGAACTTAATACAACAGAAAACGTATAAAATTGAGGTGATTTAGTAAGTCCAAAGAATATTCTTTGAAAAGATTTAAAAGACACACTTTGATTAAGGAAAACAAAAACATAAGTAAAGAATATACAGAAAGAATCAGGACAATGTTATAGCAGAGAATATATGAAATGCCAGTAAATTTGAACATTTCTGTAAAGGGGACCATTTCCTAGCTCCTAAAGTTGACCAAAACTGACACAAGAGGAAATCATTGAAGGTCATCATGTCTGCCCTTGGCATTCTTGGAATGCCCTGGCCTCAGAATGCAGCATCGGTAGTCCATGGTAACCTGCGGAGAGGGGGTGGGGCTGAAGGAGGTTGGAACACTGCCCTCACTGAGGGAGTGGGTGTGGCCATCTCTGCTGTGACTGAACAAAGGGCAGGGGAGCAGGGGGCCCAGGGCAGGGCCCTCAGAGCCCGGCAGGACCAGGGGAGTGTCACAAGCATTTGGCCCAGGCCAAAGGGCGCCTTCTTTGTCTGCACAGCTTCCCAAACACTCACATTTCCACTCAGGCCGCCCTCTTTGTTGAAGTGTGTGTGGAACGTGTCCTCGCAGTACACCTCGCTGCACAGCTAACCATAGGACTGGGCATCGTACCTTCCTGCCAGGTGACCGAAGTTCGCAGGCAGATGGGTCACTGGGACCAACGCGGAGAGGCTCCTGCCCTGACCACAGGTCGACCACAGCCGCTGCCCCAGATCGGGGGTTGCAAAGCAGCCCTGTCTGAATCCCCTGCCTCTAGAGAGAGTATTGGACCAACACTTCTAAAAAATGGGGTCCTTGCGGGCAACTCATCGGAGGGACACAAAAAAATCTTTGCCGACTTTCTCCTGAAGCTTACGAGCGTTCACACTTAAGCCTTTTACAATGTCAGCTGTTTAGCTAAACATGAGCTCATGATCTAAATTTACACAATAATGAAGAAATCAGCTACAAGGGGAGACAATCAGCAAAAACAATCAATATGAGAATTAGTTTCCCAAGGCCACCCATCAGATGTTGGAATAATCAGGTGCAAGGCAGAATATATACATAAAACTGGAACTGGAACAAGGAACAAGGATGTTTTCAAAGACTGGTAGGATCTCTAAAACATTTGTAAAGTACATGTCATTGATGAAGCTAAATACTCAAAGGTTGTGTAATACAACAGATTAATCATTGAGAAGAGTGAAATTATGCTGTTTTGAAAACTATGGCAGGTCAGATTTTCTGCCTAATGATATAAGAAGATTTCTCTCAAAAATACACATTATTTCAAAGACTTATTGGCTGTGAAATAAGTGAAGGGTATTTCAAATGGCTTGTCTGCAAAGAAAGGTGAGATGTAGGGAATCACAGAAAGTCGAGGGGAAAATATGTCAATATATACATTGCTATATGGTGAACTAAGCCTTAGGCCAGCAACAATGGAGAGGACCTGACCCTTAGAAACTTACAAGTAAGCTGGAATCTTCAAAATTTCAAATCTTTATAAGTAAAAAGATTTATTAAAATGAATAACCAAGTGTTTTAATTGACATCAGATGATCAAAACAACAAACCCTGAGAACATAGAAAAAATATAAATAAAGATATGAGCAGAACTTAATACAACAGAAAACGTATAAAATTGAGGTGATTTAGTAAGTCCAAAGAATATTCTTTGAAAAGATTTAAAAGACACACTTTGATTAAGGAAAACAAAAACATAAGTAAAGAATATACAGAAAGAATCAGGACAATGTTATAGCAGAGAATATATGAAATGCCAGTAAATTTGAACATTTCTGTAAAGGGGACCATTTCCTAGCTCCTAAAGTTGACCAAAACTGACACAAGAGGAAATCATTGAAGGTCATCATGTCTGCCCTTGGCATTCTCGGAACGCCCTGGCCTCAGAATGCAGCATCGGTAGTCCATGGTAACCTGCGGAGAGGGGGCGGGGCTGAAGGAGGTTGGAACACTGCCCTCACTGAGGGAGTGGGTGTGGCCATCTCTGCTGTGACTGAACAAAGGGCAGGGGAGCAGGGGGCCCAGGGCAGGGCCCTCAGAGGCCAGCAGGCCCAGGGGTGTGTCACAAGCATTTGGCCCAGGCCAAAGGGCACCTTCTTTTTCCGCACAGCTTACCAAACACTCACCTTTCCACTCAGGCCGCCCTCTTTGTTGAAGTGTGTGTGGAACGTGTCCTCGCAGTACACCTCGCTGCACAGCTAACCATAGGACTGGGCATCGTACCTTCCTGCCAGGTGACTGAAGTTCGCAGGCAGATGGGTCCCTGGGACCAACGCGGAGAGGCTCCTGCCCTGACCACAGGTCGACCACAGCCGCTGCCCCCGATCGGGGGCCGCAAAGCAGCCCTGTCTGAATCCCCTGCCTCTAGAGGGAGTATTGGACCAACACTTCTAAAAAATGGGGTCCTTGCGGGCAACTCATCAGAGGGACACAAATAAATCGTTGCCGACTTTCTCCTGGAGCTTACGAGCGTTCACACTTAAGCCTGATACAATGTCAGCTGTTTAGCTAAACATGAGCTCATGATCTAAATTTACACAATAATGAAGAAATCAGCTATAAGTGGAGACAATCAGCAAAAACAATCAATATGAGAATTAGTTTCCCAAGGCCACCCATCAGATGTTGGAATAATCAGGTGCAAGGCAGAATATATACATAAAACTGGAACTGGAACAAGGAAAAAGGATGTTTTCAAAGACTGGTAGGATCTCTAAAACATTTGTAAAGTACATGTCATTGATAAAGCTAAATACTCAAAGGTTGTGTAATACAACAGATTAATCATTGAGAAGAGTGAAATTATGCTGTTTTGAAAACTATGGCAGGTCAGATTTTCTGCCTAATGATATAAGAAGATTTCTCTCAAAAATACACATTATTTCAAAGACTTATTGGCTGTGAAATAAGTGAAGGGTATTTCAAATGGCTTGTCTGCAAAGAAAGGTGAGATGTAGGGAATCACAGAAAGTCGAGGGGAAAATATGTCAATATATACATTGCTATATGGTGAACTAAGCCTTAGGCCAGCAACAATGGAGAGGACCTGACCCTTAGAAACTTACAAGTAAGCTGGAATCTTCAAAAGTTCAAATCTTTCTAAGTAAAAAGATTTATTAAAATGAATAACCAAGTGTTTTAATTGACATCAGATGATCAAAACAACAAACCCTGAGAACATAGAAAAAATATAAATAAAGATATGAGCAGAACTTAATACAACAGAAAACGTATAAAATTGAGGTGATTTAGTAAGTCCAAAGAATATTCTTTGAAAAGATTTAAAAGACACACTTTGATTAAGGAAAACATAAACATATGTAAAGAATATACAGAAAGAATCAGGACAATGTTATAGCAGAGAATATATGAAATGCCAGTAAATTTGAACATTTCTGTAAAGGGGACCATTTCCTAGCTCCTAAAGTTGACCAAAACTGACACAAGAGGAAATCATTGAAGGTCATCATGTCTGCCCTTGGCATTCTTGGAACGCCCTGGCCTCAGAATGCAGCATCGGTAGTCCATGGTAACCTGCGGAGAGGGGGTGGGGCTGAAGGAGGTTGGAACACTGCCCTCACTGAGGGAGTGGGTGTGGCCATCTCTGCTGTGACTGAACAAAGGGCAGGGGAGCAGGGGGCACAGGGCAGGGCCCTCAGAGCCCGGCAGGCCCAGGGGTGTGTCACAAGCATTTGGCCCAGGCCAAAGGGCGCCTTCTTTGTCTGCACAGCTTCCCAAACACTCACATTTCCACTCAGGCCGCCCTCTTTGTTGAAGTGTGTGTGGAACGTGTCCTCGCAGTACACCTCGCTGCACAGCTAACCATAGGACTGGGCATCGTACCTTCCTGCCATGTGACCGAAGTTCGCAGGCAGATGGGTCCCTGGGACCAACGCGGAGAGGCTCCTGCCCTGACCGCAGGTCGACCACAGCCGCTGCCCCCGATCGGGGGCCGCAAAGCAGCCCTGTCTGAATCCCCTGCCTCTAGAGGGAGTATTGGACCAACACTTCTAAAAAATGGGGTCCTTGCGGGCAACTCATCGGAGGGACACAAATAAATCGTTGCCGACTTTCTCCTGGAGCTTATGAGCGTTCACACTTAAGCCTGATACAATGTCAGCTGTTTAGCTAAACATGAGCTCATGATCTAAATTTACACAATAATGAAGAAATCAGCTACAAGTGGAGACAATCAGCAAAAACAATCAATATGAGAATTAGTTTCCCAAGGCCATCCATCAGATGTTGGAATAATCAGGTGCAAAGCAGAAAATATACATAAAACTGGAACTGAAACAAGGAACAAGGATGTTTACTAAGACTGGTAGGATCTCTAAAACATTTGTAAAGTACATGTCATTGATAAAGCTAAATACTCAAAGGTTGTGTAATACAACAGATTAATCATTGAGAAGAGTGAAATTATGCTGTTTTGAAAACTATGGCAGGTCAGATTTTCTGCCTAATGATATAAGAAGATTTCTCTCAAAAATACACATTATTTCAAAGACTTATTGGCTGTGAAATAAGTGAAGGGTATTTCAAATGGCTTGTCTGCAAAGAAAGGTGAGATGTAGGGAATCACAGAAAGTCGAGGGGAAAATATGTCAATATATACATTGCTATATGGTGAACTAAGCCTTAGGCCAGCAACAATGGAGAGGACCTGACCCTTAGAAACTTACAAGTAAGCTGGAATCTTCAAAAGTTCAAATCTTTATAAGTAAAAAGATTTATTAAAATGAATAACCAAGTGTTTTAATTGACATCAGATGATCAAAACAACAAACCCTGAGAACATAGAAAAAATATAAATAAAGATATGAGCAGAACTTAATACAACAGAAAACGTATAAAATTGAGGTGATTTAGTAAGTCCAAAGAATATTCTTTGAAAAGATTTAAAAGACACACTTTGATTAAGGAAAACATAAACATATGTAAAGAATATACAGAAAGAATCAGGACAATGTTATAGCAGAGAATATATGAAATGCCAGTAAATTTGAACATTTCTGTAAAGGGGACCATTTCCTAGCTCCTAAAGTTGACCAAAACTGACACAAGAGGAAATCATTGAAGTTCATCATGTCTGCCCTTGGCATTCTTGGAATGCCCTGGCCTCAGAATGCAGCATCGGTAGTCCATGGTAAACTGCGGAGAGGGGGTGGGGCTGAAGGAGGTTGGAACACTGCCCTCACTGAGGGAGTGGGTGTGGCCATCTCTGCTGTGACTGAACAAAGGGCAGGGGAGCAGGGGGCCCAGGGCAGGGCCCTCAGAGCCCGGCAGGACCAGGGGAGTGTCACAAGCATTTGGCCCAGGCCAAAGGGCGCCTTCTTTGTCTGCACAGCTTCCCAAACACTCACATTTCCACTCAGGCCGCCCTCTTTGTTGAAGTGTGTGTGGAACGTGTCCTCGCAGTACACCTCGCTGCACAGCTAACCATAGGACTGGGCATCGTACCTTCCTGCCAGGTGACCGAAGTTCGCAGGCAGATGGGTCACTGGGACCAACGCGGAGAGGCTCCTGCCCTGACCACAGGTCGACCACAGCCGCTGCCCCAGATCGGGGGTTGCAAAGCAGCCCTGTCTGAATCCCCTGCCTCTAGAGAGAGTATTGGACCAACACTTCTAAAAAATGGGGTCCTTGCGGGCAACTCATCGGAGGGACACAAAAAAATCTTTGCCGACTTTCTCCTGAAGCTTACGAGCGTTCACACTTAAGCCTTTTACAATGTCAGCTGTTTAGCTAAACATGAGCTCATGATCTAAATTTACACAATAATGAAGAAATCAGCTACAAGGGGAGACAATCAGCAAAAACAATCAATATGAGAATTAGTTTCCCAAGGCCACCCATCAGATGTTGGAATAATCAGGTGCAAGGCAGAATATATACATAAAACTGGAACTGGAACAAGGAACAAGGATGTTTTCAAAGACTGGTAGGATCTCTAAAACATTTGTAAAGTACATGTCATTGATGAAGCTAAATACTCAAAGGTTGTGTAATACAACAGATTAATCATTGAGAAGAGTGAAATTATGCTGTTTTGAAAACTATGGCAGGTCAGATTTTCTGCCTAATGATATAAGAAGATTTCTCTCAAAAATACACATTATTTCAAAGACTTATTGGCTGTGAAATAAGTGAAGGGTATTTCAAATGGCTTGTCTGCAAAGAAAGGTGAGATGTAGGGAATCACAGAAAGTCGAGGGGAAAATATGTCAATATATACATTGCTATATGGTGAACTAAGCCTTAGGCCAGCAACAATGGAGAGGACCTGACCCTTAGAAACTTACAAGTAAGCTGGAATCTTCAAAAGTTCAAATCTTTATAAGTAAAAAGATTTATTAAAATGAATAACCAAGTGTTTTAATTGACATCAGATGATCAAAACAACAAACCCTGAGAACATAGAAAAAATATAAATAAAGATATGAGCAGAACTTAATACAACAGAAAACGTATAAAATTGAGGTGATTTAGTAAGTCCAAAGAATATTCTTTGAAAAGATTTAAAAGACACACTTTGATTAAGGAAAACAAAAACATAAGTAAAGAATATACAGAAAGAATCAGGACAATGTTATAGCAGAGAATATATGAAATGCCAGTAAATTTGAACATTTCTGTAAAGGGGACCATTTCCTAGCTCCTAAAGTTGACCAAAACTGACACAAGAGGAAATCATTGAAGGTCATCATGTCTGCCCTTGGCATTCTCGGAACGCCCTGGCCTCAGAATGCAGCATCGGTAGTCCATGGTAACCTGCGGAGAGGGGGCGGGTCTGAAGGAGGTTGGAACACTGCCCTCACTGAGGGAGTGGGTGTGGCCATCTCTGCTGTGACTGAACAAAGGGCAGGGGAGCAGGGGGCCCAGGGCAGGGCCCTCAGAGGCCAGCAGGCCCAGGGGTGTGTCACAAGCATTTGGCCCAGGCCAAAGGGCACCTTCTTTTTCCGCACAGCTTCCCAAACACTCACCTTTCCACTCAGGCCGCCCTCTTTGTTGAAGTGTGTGTGGAACGTGTCCTCGCAGTACACCTCGCTGCACAGCTAACCATAGGACTGGGCATCGTACCTTCCTGCCAGGTGACTGAAGTTCGCAGGCAGATGGGTCCCTGGGACCAACGCGGAGAGGCTCCTGCCCTGACCACAGGTCGACCACAGCCGCTGCCCCCGATCGGGGGCCGCAAAGCAGCCCTGTCTGAATCCCCTGCCTCTAGAGGGAGTATTGGAAAAACACTTCTAAAAAATGGGGTCCTTGCGGGCAACTCATCGGAGGGACACAAATAAATCGTTGCCGACTTTCTCCTGGAGCTTACGAGCGTTCACACTTAAGCCTGATACAATGTCAGCTGTTTAGCTAAACATGAGCTCATGATCTAAATTTACACAATAATGAAGAAATCAGCTATAAGTGGAGACAATCAGCAAAAACAATCAATATGAGAATTAGTTTCCCAAGGCCACCCATCAGATGTTGGAATAATCAGGTGCAAGGCAGAATATATACATAAAACTGGAACTGGAACAAGGAACAAGGATGTTTTCAAAGACTGGTAGGATCTCTAAAACATTTGTAAAGTACATGTCATTGATAAAGCTAAATACTCAAAGGTTGTGTAATACAACAGATTAATCATTGAGAAGAGTGAAATTATGCTGTTTTGAAAACTATGGCAGGTCAGATTTTCTGCCTAATGATATAAGAAGATTTCTCTCAAAAATACACATTATTTCAAAGACTTATTGGCTGTGAAATAAGTGAAGGGTATTTCAAATGGCTTGTCTGCAAAGAAAGGTGAGATGTAGGGAATCACAGAAAGTCGAGGGGAAAATATGTCAATATATACATTGCTATATGGTGAACTAAGCCTTAGGCCAGCAACAATGGAGAGGACCTGACCCTTAGAAACTTACAAGTAAGCTGGAATCTTCAAAAGTTCAAATCTTTATAAGTAAAAAGATTTATTAAAATGAATAACCAAGTGTTTTAGTTGACATCAGATGATCAAAACAACAAACCCTGAGAACATAGAAAAAATATAAATAAAGATATGAGCAGAACTTAATACAACAGAAAACGTATAAAATTGAGGTGATTTAGTAAGTCCAAAGAATATTCTTTGAAAAGATTTAAAAGACACACTTTGATTAAGGAAAACATAAACATATGTAAAGAATATACAGAAAGAATCAGGACAATGTTATAGCAGAGAATATATGAAATGCCAGTAAATTTGAACATTTCTGTAAAGGGGACCATTTCCTAGCTCCTAAAGTTGACCAAAACTGACACAAGAGGAAATCATTGAAGGTCATCATGTCTGCCCTTGGCATTCTCGGAACGCCCTGGCCTCAGAATGCAGCATCGGTAGTCCATGGTAACCTGCGGAGAGGGGGTGGGGCTGAAGGAGGTTGGAACACTGCCCTCACTGAGGGAGTGGGTGTGGCCATCTCTGCTGTGACTGAACAAAGGGCAGGGGAGCAGGGGGCCCAGGGCAGGGCCCTCAGAGCCCGGCAGGACCAGGGGAGTGTCACAAGCATTTGGCCCAGGCCAAAGGGCGCCTTCTTTGTCTGCACAGCTTCCCAAACACTCACATTTCCACTCAGGCCGCCCTCTTTGTTGAAGTGTGTGTGGAACGTGTCCTCGCAGTACACCTCGCTGCACAGCTAACCATAGGACTGGGCATCATACCTTCCTGCCAGGTGACCGAAGTTCGCAGGCAGATGGGTCACTGGGACCAACGCGGAGAGGCTCCTGCCCTGACCACAGGTCGACCACAGCCGCTGCCCCAGATCGGGTGTTGCAAAGCAGCCCTGTCTGAATCCCCTGCCTCTAGAGGGAGTATTGGACCAACACTTCTAAAAAATGGGGTCCTTGCGGGCAACTCATCGGAGGGACACAAAAAAATCTTTGCCGACTTTCTCCTGAAGCTTACGAGCGTTCACACTTAAGCCTTTTACAATGTCAGCTGTTTAGCTAAACATGAGCTCATGATCTAAATTTACACAATAATGAAGAAATCAGCTACAAGGGGAGACAATCAGCAAAAACAATCAATATGAGAATTAGTTTCCCAAGGCCACCCATCAGATGTTGGAATAATCAGGTGCAAGGCAGAATATATACATAAAACTGGAACTGGAACAAGGAACAAGGATGTTTTCAAAGACTGGTAGGATCTCTAAAACATTTGTAAAGTACATGTCATTGATAAAGCTAAATACTCAAAGGTTGTGTAATACAACAGATTAATCATTGAGAAGAGTGAAATTATGCTGTTTTGAAAACTATGGCAGGTCAGATTTTCTGCCTAATGATATAAGAAGATTTCTCTCAAAAATACACATTATTTCAAAGACTTATTGGCTGTGAAATAAGTGAAGGGTATTTCAAATGGCTTGTCTGCAAAGAAAGGTGAGATGTAGGGAATCACAGAAAGTCGAGGGGAAAATATGTCAATATATACATTGCTATATGGTGAACTAAGCCTTAGGCCAGCAACAATGGAGAGGACCTGACCCTTAGAAACTTACAAGTAAGCTGGAATCTTCAAAAGTTCAAATCTTTATAAGGAAAAAGATTTATTAAAATGAATAACCAAGTGTTTTAATTGACATCAGATGATCAAAACAACAAACCCTGAGAACATAGAAAAAATAACAATAAAGATATGAGCAGAACTTAATACAACAGAAAACGTATAAAATTGAGGTGATTTAGTAAGTCCAAAGAATATTCTTTGAAAAGATTTAAAAGACACACTTTGATTAAGGAAAACATAAACATATGTAAAGAATATACAGAAAGAATCAGGACAATGTTATAGCAGAGAATATATGAAATGCCAGTAAATTTGAACATTTCTGTAAAGGGGACCATTTCCTAGCTCCTAAAGTTGACCAAAACTGACACAAGAGGAAATCATTGAAGGTCATCATGTCTGCCCTTGGCATTCTTGGAACGCCCTGGCCTCAGAATGCAGCATCGGTAGTCCATGGTAACCTGCAGAGAGGGGGCGGGGCTGAAGGAGGTTGGAACACTGCCCTTACAGAGGGAGTGGGTGTGGCCATCTCTGCTGTGACTGAACAAAGGGCAGGGGAGCAGGGGGCCCAGGGCAGGGCCCTCAGAGGCCGGCAGGCCCAGGGGTGTGTCACAAGCATTTGGCCCAGGCCAAAGGGCGCCTTCTTTGTCCGCACAGCTTCCCAAACACTCACCTTTCCACTCAGGCCGCCCTCTTTGTTGAAGTGTGTGTGGAACGTGTCCTCGCAGTACACCTCGCTGCACAGCTAACCATAGGACTGGGCATCGTACCTTCCTGCCAGGTGTCCGAAGTTAGCAGGCAGATGGGTCCCTGGGACCAACGCGGAGAGGCTCCTGCCCTGACCACAGGTCGACCACAGCCGCTGCCCCCGATCGGGGGCCGCAAAGCAGCCCTGTCTGAATCCCCTGCCTCTAGAGGGAGTATTGGACCAACACTTCTAAAAAATGGGGTCCTTGCGGGCAACTCATCGGAGGGACACAAATAAATCTTTGCCGACTTTCTCCTGAAGCTTACGAGCGTTCACACTTAAGCCTGTTACAATGTCCTCTGTTTAGCTAAACATGAGCTCATGATCTAAATTTACACAATAATGAAGAAATCAGCTACAAGTGGAGACAATCAGCAAAAACAATCAATATGAGAATTAGTTTCCCAAGGCCATCCATCAGATGTTGGAATAATCAGGTGCAAGGCAGAAAATATACATAAAACTGGAACTGAAACAAGCAACAAGGATGTTTTCAAAGACTGGTAGGATCTCTAAAACATTTGTAAAGTACATGTCATTGATAAAGCTAAATACCCAAGGTTGTGTAATACAACAGATTAATCATTGAGAAGAGTGAAATTATGCTGTTTTGAAAACTATGGCAGGTCAGATTTTCTGCCTAATGATATAAGAAGATTTCTCTCAAAATTACACATTATTTCAAAGACTTATTGGCTGTGAAATAAGTGAAGGGTATTTCAAATGGCTTGTCTGCAAAGAAAGGTGAGATGTAGGGAATCACAGAAAGTCGAGGGGAAAATATGTCAATATATACATTGCTATATGGTGAACTAAGCCTTAGGCCAGCAACAATGGAGAGGACCTGACCCTTAGAAACTTACAAGTAAGCTGGAATCTTCAAAAGTTCAAATCTTTATAAGGAAAAAGATTTATTAAAATGAATAACCAAGTGTTTTAATTGACATCAGACGATCAAAACAACAAACCCTGAGAACATAGAAAAAATATAAATAAAGATATGAGCAGAACTTAATACAACAGAAAACGTATAAAATTGAGGTGATTTAGTAAGTCCAAAGAATATTCTTTGAAAAGATTTAAAAGACACACTTTGATTAAGGAAAACAAAAACATAAGTAAAGAATATACAGAAAGAATCAGGACAATGTTATAGCAGAGAATATATGAAATGCCAGTAAATTTGAACATTTCTGTAAAGGGGACCATTTCCTAGCTCCTAAAGTTGACCAAAACTGACACAAGAGGAAATCATTGAAGGTCATCATGTCTGCCCTTGGCATTCTCGGAACGCCCTGGCCTCAGAATGCAGCATCGGTAGTCCATGGTAACCTGCGGAGAGGGGGCGGGGCTGAAGGAGGTTGGAACACTGAGCAGGGGGCACAGGCCAGGGCCCTCAGAGGCCGGCAGGCCCAGGGGTGTGTCACAAGCATTTGGCCCAGGCCAAAGGGCACCTTCTTTGTCTGCACAGCTTCCCAAACACTCACCTTTCGACGCAGGCGGACCTCTTTTTTGAAGTGTGTGTGGAACGTGTCCTCGCAGTACACCTCGCTGAACAGCTAACCATAGGACTGGGCATCGTACCTTCCTGCCAGGTGACCGAAGTTCGCAGGCAGATGGGTCCCTGGGACCAACGCGGAGAGGCTCCTGCCCTGACCACAGGTCGACCACAGCCGCTGCCCCAGATCGGGGGCCGCAAAGCAGCCCTGTCTGGATCCCCTGCCTCTTAAGGGAGTATTGGACCAACACTTCTAAAAAATGGGGTCCTTGCGGGCAACTCATCGGAGGGACACAAATAAATCTTTGCCGACTTTCTCCTGAAGCTTACGAGCGTTCACACTTAAGCCTGTTACAATGTCATCTGTTTAGCTAAACATGAGCTCATGATCTAAATTTACACAATAATGAAGAAATCAGCTACAAGGGGAGACAATCAGCAAAAACAATCCATATGAGAATTACTTTCCCAAGGCCATCCATCAGATGTTGGAATGATCAGGTGCAAGGCAGAAAATATACATAAAACTGGAACTGAAACAAGGAACAAGGATGTTTTCAAAGACTGGTAGGATCTCTAAAACATTTGTAAAGTACATGTCATTGATAAAGCTAAATACTCAAAGGTTGTGTAATACAACAGATTAATCATTGAGAAGAGTGAAATTATGCTGTTTTGAAAACTATGGCAGGTCAGATTTTCTGCCTAATGATATAAGAAGATTTCTCTCAAAAATACATATTATTTCAAAGACTTATTGGCTGTGAAATAAGTTAAGGGTATTTCAAATGGCTTGTCTGCAAAGAAAGGTGAGATGTAGGGAATCACAGAAAGTCGAGGAGAAAATATGTCAATATATACATTGCTATATGGTGAACTAAGCCTTAGGCCAGCAACAATGGAGAGGACCTGAACCTTAGAATCTTACAAGTAAGCTGGAATCTTCAAAAGTTCAAATCTTTACAAGTAAAAAGATTTATTAAAATGAATAACCAAGTGTTTTAATTGACATCAGATGATCAAAACAACAAACCCTGAGAACATAGAAAAAATATAAATAAAGATATGAGCAGAACTTAATACAACAGAAAATGTATAAAATTGTGGTGATTTAGTAAGTCCAAAGAATATTCTTTGAAAAGATTTAAAAGACACACTTTGATTAAGGAAAACAAAAACATAAGTAAAGAATATACAGAAAGATTCAGGACAATGTTATAGCAGAGAATATATGAAATGCCAGTAAATTTGAACATTTCTGTAAAGGGGACCATTTCCTAGCTCCTAAAGTTGACCAAAACTGACACAAGAGGAAATCATTGAAGGTCATCATGTCTGCCCTTGGCATTCTCGGAACGCCATGGCCTCAGAATGCAGCATCGGTAGTCCATGGTAACCTGTGGAGAGGGGGTGGGGCTGAAGGAGGTTGGAACACTGCCCTCACTGAGGGAGTGGGTGTGGCCATCTCTGCTGTGACTGAACAAGGGCAGGGGAGCAGTGGGCACAAGGCAGGGCCCTCAGAGCCCGGAAGGCCCAGGGGTGTGTCACAAGCATTTGGCCCAGGCCAAAGGGCGCCTTCTTTGTCTGCACAGCTTCCCAAACACTCACCTTTCCACTCAGGCCGCCCTCTTGGTTGAAGTGTGTGTGGAACGTGTCCTTGCAGTACACCTCGCTGCACAGCTATCCATAGGACTGGGCATCGTACCTTCCTGCCAGGTGACCGAAGTTCGCAGGCAGATGGGTCCCTGGGACGAACTCGGAGAGGCTCCTGCCCTGACCACAGGTCGACCACAGCCCCTGCCCCAGATCGGGGGCCGTAAAACAGCCCTGTCTGAATCCCCTGCCTCTAGAGGGAGTATTGGACCAACACTTCTAGAAAATGGGGTCCTTGCGGGCAACTCATCGGAGGGACACAAATAAATCTTTGCCGACTTTTTGTTGAAACTTACGAGCGTTCACAGCTAAGCCTCTTACAAGGTCAGCTCTTTAGCTAAACATGAGCTCATGATCTAAATTTATACAATAATGAAGAAATCAGCTACAAGTGGAGACAATGAGCATAAACAATCAATACCAGAATTAGATTCCCAAGGCCATCCCTCAGATGTTGGAATAATCAGGTGCAAGGCAGAAAATATACATAAAACTGGAACAGAAACAAGGAACAAGGATGTTTTCAAAGACTGGTAGGATCTCTAAAACATTTTTAAAATACATGTCTTTGATAAAGCTAAATACTCAAAGGTTGTGTAATACAACAGATAAATCATTGAGAAGACTTAAATTATGCTGCTTTGGAAACAATGGCAGGTCAGATTTTCTGCCTAATGATATAAGAAGATTTATCTAAAAAATGCACATTATTTCAAAGACTTATTGGCTGTGAAATAAGTTAAGGGTATTTCAAATGGCTTGTCTGCAAAGAAAGGTGAGATGTAGGGAATCACAGAAAGTCGAGGGGAAAATATGTCAATATATACATTTCTATAATGTGAACTAAGCCTTAGGCCAGCAACAATGGAGAGGACCTGACCCTTAGAAACTTACAAGTAAGCTGGAATCTTCAAAAGTTTGGTAGGATCTCTAAAACATTTGTAAAGTACATGTCATTGATAAAGCTAAATACTCAAAGGTTGTGTAATACAACAGATTAATCATTGAGAAGAGTGAAATTATGCTGTTTTGAAAACTATGGCAGGTCAGATTTTCTGCCTAATGATATAAGAAAATTTCTCTAAAAAATACACATTATTTCAAAGACTTATTGGCTGTGAAAGAAGTTAAGGGTATTTCAAATGGCTTGTCTGCAAAGAAAGGTGAGATGTAGGGAATCACAGAAAGTCGAGGGGAAAATATGTCAATATATACATTGCTATATGATGAACTAAGCCTTAGGCCAGCAACAATGGAGAGGACCTGACCCTTAGAAACTTACAAGTAAGCTGGAATCTTCAAAAGTTCAAATCTTTACAAGTAAAAAGATTTATTAAAATGAATAACCAAGTGTTTTCATTGACATCAGATGATCAAAACAACAAACCCTGGGAACATAGAAAAAATACAAATAAAGATATGAGCTGAATTTAATACAACAGAAAACGTATAAAATTGAGGTGATTTAGTAAGTCCAAAGAATATTCTTTGAAAAGATTTAAAAGACACACTTTGATTAAGGAAAACAAAAACATAAGTAAATAATATACAGAAAGAATCATTACAATGTTATAGCAGAGAATATATGAAATGCCAGTAAATTTGAACATTTCTGTAAAGGGGACCATTTCCTAGCTCCTAAAGTTGACCAAAACTGACTCAAGAGGAAATCATTGAAGGTCATCATGTCTGCCCTTGGCATTCTCGGAACGCACGGGCCTCAGAATGCAGCATGGGTAGTCCATGGTAACCTGCGGAGAGGGGGCGGGGCTGAAGGAGGTTGGAACACTGCCCTCACAGAGGGAGTGGGTGTGGCCATCTCTGCTGTGACTGAACAAAGGCCAGGGGAGCAGGGGGCCCAGGGCAGGGCCCTCAGAGGCCGGCAGGCCCGAGTGTGTGTCACAAGCATTTGGCCCAGGCCAAAGGGCACCTTCTTTGTCTGCACAGCTTCCCAAACACTCACCTTTCCACTCAGGTGGACCACTTTGTTGAAGTGTGTGTGGAACGTGTCCTCGCAGTACACCTCACTGCACAGCTAACCATAGGACTGGGCATCGTACCTTCCTGCCAGGTGACCGAAGTTCGCAGGCAGATGGGTCCCTGGGACCAATGCGGAGAGGCTCCTGCCGTGACCACAGGTCGACCACAGCCGCTGCCCAAGATCGGGGGCCGCAAAGCAGCCCTGTCTGAATCCCCTGCCTCTAGAGGGAGTATTGGAACAACACTTCTAAAAAAGGGGGTCCTTGCGGGCAACTCATCGGAGGGACACAAATAAATCTTTGCCGACTTTCTCCTGAAGCTTACGAGCGTTCACACTTAAGCCTGTTACAATGTCAGCTGTTTAGCTAAACATGAGCTCATGATCTAAATTTACACAATAATGAAGAAATCAGCTACAAGTGGAGACAAACAGCAAAAACAATCAATATGAGAATTAGTTTCCCAAGGCCATCCATCAGATGTTGGAATAATCAGGTGCAAGGCAGAAAATATACATAAAACTGGAACTGAAACAAGGAACAAGGATGTTTTCAAAGACTGGTAGCATCTCTAAAACATTTGTAAAGTACATGTCATTGATAAAGCTAAATACTCAAAGGTTGTGTAATACAACAGATTAATCATTGAGAAGAGTGAAATTATGCTGTTTTGAAAACTATGGCAGGCCAGATTTTCTGCCTAATGATATAAGAAGATTTCTCTAAATAATACACATTATTTCAAAGACTTATTGGCTGTGAAATATGTTAAGGGTATTTCAAATGGCTTGTCTGCAAAGAAAGGTGAGATGTAGGGAATCACAGAAAGTCGAGGGGAAAATATGTCAATATATACATTGCTATATGGTGAACTAAGCCTTAGGTCAGCAACAATGGAGAGGACCTGACCCTTAGAAACTTACAAGTAAGCTGGAATCTTCAAAAGTTCAAATCTTTCTAAGTAAAAAGATTTATTAAAATGAATAACCAAGTGTTTTAATTGACATCAGATGATCAAAACAACAAACCCTGAGAACATAGAAAAAATATAAATAAAGATATGAGCAGAACTTAATACAACAGAAAACGTATAAAATTGAGGTGATTTAGTAAGTCCAAAGAATATTCTTTGAAAAGATTTAAAAGACACACTTTGATTAAGGAAAACAAAAACATAAGTAAAGAATATACAGAAAGAATCAGGACAATGTTATAGCAGAGAATATATGAAATGCCAGTAAATTTGAACATTTCTGTAAAGGGGACCATTTCCTAGCTCCTAAAGTTGACCAAAACTGACACAAGAGGAAATCATTGAAGGTCATCATGTCTGCCCTTGGCATTCTCGGACCGCCCTGGCCTCAGAATGCAGCATCGGCAGTGCATGGTAACCTGCGGAGAGGGGGCGGAGCTGAAGGAGGTTGGAACACTGCCCTCACTGAGGGAGTGGGTGTGGCCATCTCTGCTGTGACTGAACAAAGGGCAGGGGAGCAGGGGGCCCAGGGCAGGGCCCTCAGAGGCCGGCAGGCCCAGGGGTGTGTCACAAGCATATGGCCCTGGCCAAAGGGCGCCTTCTTTTTCCGCACAGCTTCCCAAACACTCACCTTTCCACTCAGGCGGCCCTCTTTGTTGAAGTGTGTGTGGAACGTGTCCTCGCAGTACACCTCACTGCACAGCTAACCATAGGACTGGGCATCATACCTTCCTGCCAGGTGACCGAAGTCCACAGCAGATGGGTCCCTGGGACCAAGGCGGAGAGGCTCCTGCCCTGACCACAGGTCGAGCACAGCCGCTGCCCCAGATTGGGGGCAGCAAAGCAGCCCTGTCTGAATCCCCTGCCTCTAGGGGGAGTATTGGACCAACACTTCTGAAAAATGGGGTCCTTGCGGGCAACTCATCGGAGGGACACAAATAAATCTTTGCCGACTTTCTCCTGAAGCTTACGAGCGTTCACACTTAAGCCTGTTACAATGTCAGCTGTTTAGCTAAACATGAGCTCATGATCTAAATTTACACAATAATGAAAAATCAGCTACAAGTGGAGACAATCAGCAAAAACAATCAATATGAGAATTAGTTTCCCAAGGCCACCCATCAGATGTTGGAATAAGCAGGTGCAAGGCAGAAAATATACATAAAACTGGAACTGAAACAAGGAACAAGGATGTTTTCAAAGACTGGTAGGATCTCTAAAACATTTATAAAGTACATGTCACTGATAAAGCTAAATACTCAAAGGTTGTGTAATACAACAGATTAATCATTGAGAAGAGTGAAATTATGCTGTTTTGAAAACTATGGCAGGCCAGATATTCTGCCTAATGATATAAGAAGATTTCTCTAAAAAATACACATTATTTCAAAGACTTATTGGCTGTGAAATAAGTTAAGGGTATTTCAAATGGCTTGTCTGCAAAGAAAGGTGAGATGTAGGGAATCACAGAAAGTCGAGGAGAAAATATGTCAATATATACATTGCTATATGGTGAACTAAGCCTTAGGCCAGCAACAATGGAGAGGACATGACCCTTAGAATGTTACAAGTAAGCTGGAATCTTCAAAAGTTCAAATCTTTCTAAGTAAAAAGATTTATTAAAATGAATAACCAAGTGTTTTAATTGACATCAGATGATCAAAACAACAAACCCTGAGAACATAGAAAAAATATAAATAAAGATATGAGCACAACTTAATACAACAGAAAACGTATAAAATTGAGGTGATTTAGTAAGTCCAAAGAATATTCTTTGAAAAGATTTAAAAGACACACTTTGATTAAGGAAAACAAAAACATAAGTAAAGAATATACAGAAAGAATCAGGACAATGTTATAGCAGAGAATATATGAAATGCCAGTAAATTTGAACATTTCTGTAAAGGGGACCATTTCCTAGCTCCTAAAGTTGACCAAAACTGACACAAGAGGAAATCATTGAAGGTCATCATGTCTGCCCTTGGCATTCTCGGAACGCCGTGGCCTCAGAATTCAGCATCGGTAGTCCATGGTAACCTGTGGAGAGGGGGCGGGGCTGAAGGAGGTTGGAACACTGCCCTCACTGAGGGAGTGGGTGTGGCCATCTCTGCTGTGACTGAACAAGGGCAGGGGAGCAGGGGGCACAAGGCAGGGCCCTCACAGCCCGGCAGGCCCAGGGGTGTGTCACAAGCATTTGGCCCAGGGCAAAGGGCGCCTTCTTTGTCTGCACAGCTTCCCAAACACTCACCTTTCCACTCAGGCCGCCCTCTTGGTTGAAGTGTGTGTGGAACGTGTCCTTGCTGTACACCTCGCTGCACAGCTAACCATAGGACTGGGCATCGTACCTTCCTGCCAGGTGACCGAAGTTCGCAGGCAGATGGGTCCCTGGGACGAACGCGGAGAGGCTCCTGCCCTGACCACAGGTCGACCACAGCCCCTGCCCCAGATCGGGGGCCGCAAAGCAGCCCTGTCTGAATCCCCTGCCTCTAGAGGGAGTATTGGACCAACACTTCTAGAAAATGGGGTCCTTGCGGGCAACTCATCGGAGGGACACAAATAAATCTTTGCCGACTTTTTGTTGAAACTTACGAGCGTTCACAGCTAAGCCTCTTACAAGGTCAGCTTTTTAGCTAAACATGAGCTCATGATCTAAATTTACACAATAATGAAGAAATCAGCTACAAGTGGAGACAATGAGCATAAATAATCAATAGAACAATTAGATTCCCAAGGCCATCCCTCAGATGTTGGAATAATCAGGTGCAAGGCAGAAAATATACATAAAACTGGAACTGGAACAAGGAACAAGGATGTTTTCAAAGACTGGTAGGATCTCTAAAACATTTGTAAAGTACATGTCATTGATAAAGCTAAATACTCAAAGGTTGTGTAATACAACAGATTAATCATTGAGAAGAGTGAAATTATGCTGTTTTGAAAACTATGGCAGGTCAGATTTTCTGCCTAATGATATAAGAAGATTTCTCTCAAAAATACACATTATTTCAAAGACTTATTGGCTGTGAAATAAGTGAAGGGTATTTCAAATGGCTTGTCTGCAAAGAAAGGTGAGATGTAGGGAATCACAGAAAGTCGAGGGGAAAATATGTCAATATATACATTGCTATATGGTGAACTAAGCCTTAGGCCAGCAACAATGGAGAGGACCTGACCCTTAGAAACTTACAAGTAAGCTGGAATCTTCAAAAGTTCAAATCTTTCTAAGTAAAAAGATTTATTAAAATGAATAACCAAGTGTTTTAATTGACATCAGATGATCAAAACAACAAACCCTGAGAACATAGAAAAAATATAAATAAAGATATGAGCAGAACTTAATACAACAGAAAACGTATAAAATTGAGGTGATTTAGTAAGTCCAAAGAATATTCTTTGAAAAGATTTAAAAGACACACTTTGATTAAGGAAAACATAAACATATGTAAAGAATATACAGAAAGAATCAGGACAATGTTATAGCAGAGAATATATGAAATGCCAGTAAATTTGAACATTTCTGTAAAGGGGACCATTTCCTAGCTCCTAAAGTTGACCAAAACTGACACAAGAGGAAATCATTGAAGGTCATCATGTCTGCCCTTGGCATTCTTGGAACGCCCTGGCCTCAGAATGCAGCATCGGTAGTCCATGGTAACCTGCGGAGAGGGGGTGGGGCTGAAGGAGGTTGGAACACTGCCCTCACTGAGGGAGTGGGTGTGGCCATCTCTGCTGTGACTGAACAAAGGGCAGGGGAGCAGGCGGCACAGGGCAGGGCCCTCAGAGCCCGGCAGGCCCAGGGGTGTGTCACAAGCATTTGGCCCAGGCCAAAGGGCGCCTTCTTTGTCTGCACAGCTTCCCAAACACTCACATTTCCACTCAGGCCGCCCTCTTTGTTGAAGTGTGTGTGGAACGTGTCCTCGCAGTACACCTCGCTGCACAGCTAACCATAGGACTGGGCATCGTACCTTCCTGCCATGTGACCGAAGTTCGCAGGCAGATGGGTCCCTGGGACCAACGCGGAGAGGCTCCTGCCCTGACCGCAGGTCGACCACAGCCGCTGCCCCCGATCGGGGGCCGCAAAGCAGCCCTGTCTGAATCCCCTGCCTCTAGAGGGAGTATTGGACCAACACTTCTAAAAAATGGGGTCCTTGCGGGCAACTCATCGGAGGGACACAAATAAATCGTTGCCGACTTTCTCCTGGAGCTTATGAGCGTTCACACTTAAGCCTGATACAATGTCAGCTGTTTAGCTAAACATGAGCTCATGATCTAAATTTACACAATAATGAAGAAATCAGCTACAAGTGGAGAAAATCAGCAAAAACAATCAATATGAGAATTAGTTTCCCAAGGCCACCCATCAGATGTTGGAATAATCAGGTGCAAGGCAGAATATATACATAAAACTGGAACTGGAACAAGGAACAAGGATGTTTTCAAAGACTGGTAGGATCTCTAAAACATTTGTAAAGTACATGTCATTGATAAAGCTAAATACTCAAAGGTTGTGTAATACAACAGATTAATCATTGAGAAGAGTGAAATTATGCTGTTTTGAAAACTATGGCAGGTCAGATTTTCTGCCTAATGATATAAGAAGATTTCTCTCAAAAATACACATTATTTCAAAGACTTATTGGCTGTGAAATAAGTGAAGGGTATTTCAAATGGCTTGTCTGCAAAGAAAGGTGAGATGTAGGGAATCACAGAAAGTCGAGGGGAAAATATGTCAATATATACATTGCTATATGGTGAACTAAGCCTTAGGCCAGCAACAATGGAGAGGACCTGACCCTTAGAAACTTACAAGTAAGCTGGAATCTTCAAAAGTTCAAATCTTTATAAGTAAAAAGATTTATTAAAATGAATAACCAAGTGTTTTAATTGACATCAGATGATCCAAACAACAAACCCTGAGAACATAGAAAAAATATAAATAAAGATATGAGCAGAACTTAATACAACAGAAAACGTATAAAATTGAGGTGATTTAGTAAGTCCAAAGAATATTCTTTGAAAAGATTTAAAAGACACACTTTGATTAAGGAAAACATAAACATATGTAAAGAATATACAGAAAGAATCAGGACAATGTTATAGCAGAGAATATATGAAATGCCAGTAAATTTGAACATTTCTGTAAAGGGGACCATTTCCTAGCTCCTAAAGTTGACCAAAACTGACACAAGAGGAAATCATTGAAGGTCATCATGTCTGCCCTTGGCATTCTCGGAATGCCCTGGCCTCAGAATGCAGCATCGGTAGTCCATGGTAACCTGCGGAGAGGGGGCGGGGCTGAAGGAGGTTGGAACACTGCCCTCACTGAGGGAGTGGGTGTGGCCATCTCTGCTGTGACTGAACAAAGGGCAGGGGAGCAGGGGGCCCAGGGCAGGGCCCTCAGAGCCCGGCAGGACCAGGGGAGTGTCACAAGCATTTGGCCCAGGCCAAAGGGCGCCTTCTTTGTCTGCACAGCTTCCCAAACACTCACATTTCCACTCAGGCCGCCCTCTTTGTTGAAGTGTGTGTGGAACGTGTCCTCGCAGTACACCTCGCTGCACAGCTAACCATAGGACTGGGCATCGTACCTTCCTGCCAGGTGACCGAAGTTCGCAGGCAGATGGGTCACTGGGACCAACGCGGAGAGGCTCCTGCCCTGACCACAGGTCGACCACAGCCGCTGCCCCAGATCGGGGGTTGCAAAGCAGCCCTGTCTGAATCCCCTGCCTCTAGAGAGAGTATTGGACCAACACTTCTAAAAAATGGGGTCCTTGCGGGCAACTCATCGGAGGGACACAAAAAAATCTTTGCCGACTTTCTCCTGAAGCTTACGAGCGTTCACACTTAAGCCTTTTACAATGTCAGCTGTTTAGCTAAACATGAGCTCATGATCTAAATTTACACAATAATGAAGAAATCAGCTACAAGGGGAGACAATCAGCAAAAACAATCAATATGAGAATTAGTTTCCCAAGGCCACCCATCAGATGTTGGAATAATCAGGTGCAAGGCAGAATATATACATAAAACTGGAACTGGAACAAGGAACAAGGATGTTTTCAAAGACTGGTAGGATCTCTAAAACATTTGTAAAGTACATGTCATTGATGAAGCTAAATACTCAAAGGTTGTGTAATACAACAGATTAATCATTGAGAAGAGTGAAATTATGCTGTTTTGAAAACTATGGCAGGTCAGATTTTCTGCCTAATGATATAAGAAGATTTCTCTCAAAAATACACATTATTTCAAAGACTTATTGGCTGTGAAATAAGTGAAGGGTATTTCAAATGGCTTGTCTGCAAAGAAAGGTGAGATGTAGGGAATCACAGAAAGTCGAGGGGAAAATATGTCAATATATACATTGCTATATGGTGAACTAAGCCTTAGGCCAGCAACAATGGAGAGGACCTGACCCTTAGAAACTTACAAGTAAGCTGGAATCTTCAAAAGTTCAAATCTTTATAAGTAAAAAGATTTATTAAAATGAATAACCAAGTGTTTTAATTGACATCAGATGATCAAAACAACAAACCCTGAGAACATAGAAAAAATATAAATAAAGATATGAGCAGAACTTAATACAACAGAAAACGTATAAAATTGAGGTGATTTAGTAAGTCCAAAGAATATTCTTTGAAAAGATTTAAAAGACACACTTTGATTAAGGAAAACAAAAACATAAGTAAAGAATATACAGAAAGAATCAGGACAATGTTATAGCAGAGAATATATGAAATGCCAGTAAATTTGAACATTTCTGTAAAGGGGACCATTTCCTAGCTCCTAAAGTTGACCAAAACTGACACAAGAGGAAATCATTGAAGGTCATCATGTCTGCCCTTGGCATTCTCGGAACGCCCTGGCCTCAGAATGCAGCATCGGTAGTCCATGGTAACCTGCGGAGAGGGGGCGGGTCTGAAGGAGGTTGGAACACTGCCCTCACTGAGGGAGTGGGTGTGGCCATCTCTGCTGTGACTGAACAAAGGGCAGGGGAGCAGGGGGCCCAGGGCAGGGCCCTCAGAGGCCAGCAGGCCCAGGGGTGTGTCACAAGCATTTGGCCCAGGCCAAAGGGCACCTTCTTTTTCCGCACAGCTTCCCAAACACTCACCTTTCCACTCAGGCCGCCCTCTTTGTTGAAGTGTGTGTGGAACGTGTCCTCGCAGTACACCTCGCTGCACAGCTAACCATAGGACTGGGCATCGTACCTTCCTGCCAGGTGACTGAAGTTCGCAGGCAGATGGGTCCCTGGGACCAACGCGGAGAGGCTCCTGCCCTGACCACAGGTCGACCACAGCCGCTGCCCCCGATCGGGGGCCGCAAAGCAGCCCTGTCTGAATCCCCTGCCTCTAGAGGGAGTATTGGAAAAACACTTCTAAAAAATGGGGTCCTTGCGGGCAACTCATCGGAGGGACACAAATAAATCGTTGCCGACTTTCTCCTGGAGCTTATGAGCGTTCACACTTAAGCCTGATACAATGTCAGCTGTTTAGCTAAACATGAGCTCATGATCTAAATTTACACAATAATGAAGAAATCAGCTATAAGTGGAGACAATCAGCAAAAACAATCAATATGAGAATTAGTTTCCCAAGGCCACCCATCAGATGTTGGAATAATCAGGTGCAAGGCAGAATATATACATAAAACTGGAACTGGAACAAGGAACAAGGATGTTTTCAAAGACTGGTAGGATCTCTAAAACATTTGTAAAGTACATGTCATTGATAAAGCTAAATACTCAAAGGTTGTGTAATACAACAGATTAATCATTGAGAAGAGTGAAATTATGCTGTTTTGAAAACTATGGCAGGTCAGATTTTCTGCCTAATGATATAAGAAGATTTCTCTCAAAAATACACATTATTTCAAAGACTTATTGGCTGTGAAATAAGTGAAGGGTATTTCAAATGGCTTGTCTGCAAAGAAAGGTGAGATGTAGGGAATCACAGAAAGTCGAGGGGAAAATATGTCAATATATACATTGCTATATGGTGAACTAAGCCTTAGGCCAGCAACAATGGAGAGGACCTGACCCTTAGAAACTTACAAGTAAGCTGGAATCTTCAAAAGTTCAAATCTTTATAAGTAAAAAGATTTATTAAAATGAATAACCAAGTGTTTTAATTGACATCAGATGATCAAAACAACAAACCCTGAGAACATAGAAAAAATATAAATAAAGATATGAGCAGAACTTAATACAACAGAAAACGTATAAAATTGAGGTGATTTAGTAAGTCCAAAGAATATTCTTTGAAAAGATTTAAAAGACACACTTTGATTAAGGAAAACATAAACATATGTAAAGAATATACAGAAAGAATCAGGACAATGTTATAGCAGAGAATATATGAAATGCCAGTAAATTTGAACATTTCTGTAAAGGGGACCATTTCCTAGCTCCTAAAGTTGACCAAAACTGACACAAGAGGAAATCATTGAAGGTCATCATGTCTGCCCTTGGCATTCTCGGAACGCCCTGGCCTCAGAATGCAGCATCGGTAGTCCATGGTAACCTGCGGAGAGGGGGTGGGGCTGAAGGAGGTTGGAACACTGCCCTCACTGAGGGAGTGGGTGTGGCCATCTCTGCTGTGACTGAACAAAGGGCAGGGGAGCAGGGGGCCCAGGGCAGGGCCCTCAGAGCCCGGCAGGACCAGGGGAGTGTCACAAGCATTTGGCCCAGGCCAAAGGGCGCCTTCTTTGTCTGCACAGCTTCCCAAACACTCACATTTCCACTCAGGCCGCCCTCTTTGTTGAAGTGTGTGTGGAACGTGTCCTCGCAGTACACCTCGCTGCACAGCTAACCATAGGACTGGGCATCATACCTTCCTGCCAGGTGACCGAAGTTCGCAGGCAGATGGGTCACTGGGACCAACGCGGAGAGGCTCCTGCCCTGACCACAGGTCGACCACAGCCGCTGCCCCAGATCGGGGGTTGCAAAGCAGCCCTGTCTGAATCCCCTGCCTCTAGAGGGAGTATTGGACCAACACTTCTAAAAAATGGGGTCCTTGCGGGCAACTCATCGGAGGGACACAAAAAAATCTTTGCCGACTTTCTCCTGAAGCTTACGAGCGTTCACACTTAAGCCTTTTACAATGTCAGCTGTTTAGCTAAACATGAGCTCATGATCTAAATTTACACAATAATGAAGAAATCAGCTACAAGGGGAGACAATCAGCAAAAACAATCAATATGAGAATTAGTTTCCCAAGGCCACCCATCAGATGTTGGAATAATCAGGTGCAAGGCAGAATATATACATAAAACTGGAACTGGAACAAGGAACAAGGATGTTTTCAAAGACTGGTAGGATCTCTAAAACATTTGTAAAGTACATGTCATTGATAAAGCTAAATACTCAAAGGTTGTGTAATACAACAGATTAATCATTGAGAAGAGTGAAATTATGCTGTTTTGAAAACTATGGCAGGTCAGATTTTCTGCCTAATGATATAAGAAGATTTCTCTCAAAAATACACATTATTTCAAAGACTTATTGGCTGTGAAATAAGTGAAGGGTATTTCAAATGGCTTGTCTGCAAAGAAAGGTGAGATGTAGGGAATCACAGAAAGTCGAGGGGAAAATATGTCAATATATACATTGCTATATGGTGAACTAAGCCTTAGGCCAGCAACAATGGAGAGGACCTGACCCTTAGAAACTTACAAGTAAGCTGGAATCTTCAAAAGTTCAAATCTTTATAAGGAAAAAGATTTATTAAAATGAATAACCAAGTGTTTTAATTGACATCAGATGATCAAAACAACAAACCCTGAGAACATAGAAAAAATAACAATAAAGATATGAGCAGAACTTAATACAACAGAAAACGTATAAAATTGAGGTGATTTAGTAAGTCCAAAGAATATTCTTTGAAAAGATTTAAAAGACACACTTTGATTAAGGAAAACATAAACATATGTAAAGAATATACAGAAAGAATCAGGACAATGTTATAGCAGAGAATATATGAAATGCCAGTAAATTTGAACATTTCTGTAAAGGGGACCATTTCCTAGCTCCTAAAGTTGACCAAAACTGACACAAGAGGAAATCATTGAAGGTCATCATGTCTGCCCTTGGCATTCTTGGAACGCCCTGGCCTCAGAATGCAGCATCGGTAGTCCATGGTAACCTGCAGAGAGGGGGCGGGGCTGAAGGAGGTTGGAACACTGCCCTTACAGAGGGAGTGGGTGTGGCCATCTCTGCTGTGACTGAACAAAGGGCAGGGGAGCAGGGGGCCCAGGGCAGGGCCCTCAGAGGCCGGCAGGCCCAGGGGTGTGTCACAAGCATTTGGCCCAGGCCAAAGGGCGCCTTCTTTGTCCGCACAGCTTCCCAAACACTCACCTTTCCACTCAGGCCGCCCTCTTTGTTGAAGTGTGTGTGGAACGTGTCCTCGCAGTACACCTCGCTGCACAGCTAACCATAGGACTGGGCATCGTACCTTCCTGCCAGGTGTCCGAAGTTAGCAGGCAGATGGGTCCCTGGGACCAACGCGGAGAGGCTCCTGCCCTGACCACAGGTCGACCACAGCCGCTGCCCCCGATCGGGGGCCGCAAAGCAGCCCTGTCTGAATCCCCTGCCTCTAGAGGGAGTATTGGACCAACACTTCTAAAAAATGGGGTCCTTGCGGGCAACTCATCGGAGGGACACAAATAAATCTTTGCCGACTTTCTCCTGAAGCTTACGAGCGTTCACACTTAAGCCTGTTACAATGTCCTCTGTTTAGCTAAACATGAGCTCATGATCTAAATTTACACAATAATGAAGAAATCAGCTACAAGTGGAGACAATCAGCAAAAACAATCAATATGAGAATTAGTTTCCCAAGGCCATCCATCAGATGTTGGAATAATCAGGTGCAAGGCAGAAAATATACATAAAACTGGAACTGAAACAAGCAACAAGGATGTTTTCAAAGACTGGTAGGATCTCTAAAACATTTGTAAAGTACATGTCATTGATAAAGCTAAATACCCAAGGTTGTGTAATACAACAGATTAATCATTGAGAAGAGTGAAATTATGCTGTTTTGAAAACTATGGCAGGTCAGATTTTCTGCCTAATGATATAAGAAGATTTCTCTCAAAAATACACATTATTTCAAAGACTTATTGGCTGTGAAATAAGTGAAGGGTATTTCAAATGGCTTGTCTGCAAAGAAAGGTGAGATGTAGGGAATCACAGAAAGTCGAGGGGAAAATATGTCAATATATACATTGCTATATGGTGAACTAAGCCTTAGGCCAGCAACAATGGAGAGGACCTGACCCTTAGAAACTTACAAGTAAGCTGGAATCTTCAAAAGTTCAAATCTTTATAAGGAAAAAGATTTATTAAAATGAATAACCAAGTGTTTTAATTGACATCAGACGATCAAAACAACAAACCCTGAGAACATAGAAAAAATATAAATAAAGATATGAGCAGAACTTAATACAACAGAAAACGTATAAAATTGAGGTGATTTAGTAAGTCCAAAGAATATTCTTTGAAAAGATTTAAAAGACACACTTTGATTAAGGAAAACAAAAACATAAGTAAAGAATATACAGAAAGAATCAGGACAATGTTATAGCAGAGAATATATGAAATGCCAGTAAATTTGAACATTTCTGTAAAGGGGACCATTTCCTAGCTCCTAAAGTTGACCAAAACTGACACAAGAGGAAATCATTGAAGGTCATCATGTCTGCCCTTGGCATTCTCGGAACGCCCTGGCCTCAGAATGCAGCATCGGTAGTCCATGGTAACCTGCGGAGAGGGGGCGGGGCTGAAGGAGGTTGGAACACTGAGCAGGGGGCACAGGCCAGGGCCCTCAGAGGCCGGCAGGCCCAGGGGTGTGTCACAAGCATTTGGCCCAGGCCAAAGGGCACCTTCTTTGTCTGCACAGCTTCCCAAACACTCACCTTTCGACGCAGGCGGACCTCTTTTTTGAAGTGTGTGTGTAACGTGTCCTCGCAGTACACCTCGCTGAACAGCTAACCATAGGACTGGGCATCGTACCTTCCTGCCAGGTGACCGAAGTTCGCAGGCAGATGGGTCCCTGGGACCAACGCGGAGAGGCTCCTGCCCTGACCACAGGTCGACCACAGCCGCTGCCCCAGATCGGGGGCCGCAAAGCAGCCCTGTCTGGATCCCCTGCCTCTTAAGGGAGTATTGGACCAACACTTCTAAAAAATGGGGTCCTTGCGGGCAACTCATCGGAGGGACACAAATAAATCTTTGCCGACTTTCTCCTGAAGCTTACGAGCGTTCACACTTAAGCCTGTTACAATGTCATCTGTTTAGCTAAACATGAGCTCATGATCTAAATTTACACAATAATGAAGAAATCAGCTACAAGGGGAGACAATCAGCAAAAACAATCCATATGAGAATTACTTTCCCAAGGCCATCCATCAGATGTTGGAATGATCAGGTGCAAGGCAGAAAATATACATAAAACTGGAACTGAAACAAGGAACAAGGATGTTTTCAAAGACTGGTAGGATCTCTAAAACATTTGTAAAGTACATGTCATTGATAAAGCTAAATACTCAAAGGTTGTGTAATACAACAGATTAATCATTGAGAAGAGTGAAATTATGCTGTTTTGAAAACTATGGCAGGTCAGATTTTCTGCCTAATGATATAAGAAGATTTCTCTCAAAAATACATATTATTTCAAAGACTTATTGGCTGTGAAATAAGTTAAGGGTATTTCAAATGGCTTGTCTGCAAAGAAAGGTGAGATGTAGGGAATCACAGAAAGTCGAGGAGAAAATATGTCAATATATACATTGCTATATGGTGAACTAAGCCTTAGGCCAGCAACAATGGAGAGGACCTGAACCTTAGAATCTTACAAGTAAGCTGGAATCTTCAAAAGTTCAAATCTTTACAAGTAAAAAGATTTATTAAAATGAATAACCAAGTGTTTTAATTGACATCAGATGATCAAAACAACAAACCCTGAGAACATAGAAAAAATATAAATAAAGATATGAGCAGAACTTAATACAACAGAAAATGTATAAAATTGTGGTGATTTAGTAAGTCCAAAGAATATTCTTTGAAAAGATTTAAAAGACACACTTTGATTAAGGAAAACAAAAACATAAGTAAAGAATATACAGAAAGATTCAGGACAATGTTATAGCAGAGAATATATGAAATGCCAGTAAATTTGAACATTTCTGTAAAGGGGACCATTTCCTAGCTCCTAAAGTTGACCAAAACTGACACAAGAGGAAATCATTGAAGGTCATCATGTCTGCCCTTGGCATTCTCGGAACGCCATGGCCTCAGAATGCAGCATCGGTAGTCCATGGTAACCTGTGGAGAGGGGGTGGGGCTGAAGGAGGTTGGAACACTGCCCTCACTGAGGGAGTGGGTGTGGCCATCTCTGCTGTGACTGAACAAGGGCAGGGGAGCAGTGGGCACAAGGCAGGGCCCTCAGAGCCCGGAAGGCCCAGGGGTGTGTCACAAGCATTTGGCCCAGGCCAAAGGGCGCCTTCTTTGTCTGCACAGCTTCCCAAACACTCACCTTTCCACTCAGGCCGCCCTCTTGGTTGAAGTGTGTGTGGAACGTGTCCTTGCAGTACACCTCGCTGCACAGCTATCCATAGGACTGGGCATCGTACCTTCCTGCCAGGTGACCGAAGTTCGCAGGCAGATGGGTCCCTGGGACGAACGCGGAGAGGCTCCTGCCCTGACCACAGGTCGACCACAGCCCCTGCCCCAGATCGGGGGCCGTAAAACAGCCCTGTCTGAATCCCCTGCCTCTAGAGGGAGTATTGGACCAACACTTCTAGAAAATGGGGTCCTTGCGGGCAACTCATCGGAGGGACACAAATAAATCTTTGCCGACTTTTTGTTGAAACTTACGAGCGTTCACAGCTAAGCCTCTTACAAGGTCAGCTCTTTAGCTAAACATGAGCTCATGATCTAAATTTATACAATAATGAAGAAATCAGCTACAAGTGGAGACAATGAGCATAAACAATCAATACCAGAATTAGATTCCCAAGGCCATCCCTCAGATGTTGGAATAATCAGGTGCAAGGCAGAAAATATACATAAAACTGGAACAGAAACAAGGAACAAGGATGTTTTCAAAGACTGGTAGGATCTCTAAAACATTTTTAAAATACATGTCTTTGATAAAGCTAAATACTCAAAGGTTGTGTAATACAACAGATAAATCATTGAGAAGACTTAAATTATGCTGCTTTGGAAACAATGGCAGGTCAGATTTTCTGCCTAATGATATAAGAAGATTTATCTAAAAAATGCACATTATTTCAAAGACTTATTGGCTGTGAAATAAGTTAAGGGTATTTCAAATGGCTTGTCTGCAAAGAAAGGTGAGATGTAGGGAATCACAGAAAGTCGAGGGGAAAATATGTCAATATATACATTTCTATAATGTGAACTAAGCCTTAGGCCAGCAACAATGGAGAGGACCTGACCCTTAGAAACTTACAAGTAAGCTGGAATCTTCAAAAGTTTGGTAGGATCTCTAAAACATTTGTAAAGTACATGTCATTGATAAAGCTAAATACTCAAAGGTTGTGTAATACAACAGATTAATCATTGAGAAGAGTGAAATTATGCTGTTTTGAAAACTATGGCAGGTCAGATTTTCTGCCTAATGATATAAGAAAATTTCTCTAAAAAATACACATTATTTCAAAGACTTATTGGCTGTGAAAGAAGTTAAGGGTATTTCAAATGGCTTGTCTGCAAAGAAAGGTGAGATGTAGGGAATCACAGAAAGTCGAGGGGAAAATATGTCAATATATACATTGCTATATGATGAACTAAGCCTTAGGCCAGCAACAATGGAGAGGACCTGACCCTTAGAAACTTACAAGTAAGCTGGAATCTTCAAAAGTTCAAATCTTTACAAGTAAAAAGATTTATTAAAATGAATAACCAAGTGTTTTCATTGACATCAGATGATCAAAACAACAAACCCTGGGAACATAGAAAAAATACAAATAAAGATATGAGCTGAATTTAATACAACAGAAAACGTATAAAATTGAGGTGATTTAGTAAGTCCAAAGAATATTCTTTGAAAAGATTTAAAAGACACACTTTGATTAAGGAAAACAAAAACATAAGTAAATAATATACAGAAAGAATCACTACAATGTTATAGCAGAGAATATATGAAATGCCAGTAAATTTGAACATTTCTGTAAAGGGGACCATTTCCTAGCTCCTAAAGTTGACCAAAACTGACTCAAGAGGAAATCATTGAAGGTCATCATGTCTGCCCTTGGCATTCTCGGAACGCACGGGCCTCAGAATGCAGCATGGGTAGTCCATGGTAACCTGCGGAGAGGGGGCGGGGCTGAAGGAGGTTGGAACACTGCCCTCACAGAGGGAGTGGGTGTGGCCATCTCTGCTGTGACTGAACAAAGGCCAGGGGAGCAGGGGGCCCAGGGCAGGGCCCTCAGAGGCCGGCAGGCCCGAGTGTGTGTCACAAGCATTTGGCCCAGGCCAAAGGGCACCTTCTTTGTCTGCACAGCTTCCCAAACACTCACCTTTCCACTCAGGTGGACCACTTTGTTGAAGTGTGTGTGGAACGTGTCCTCGCAGTACACCTCACTGCACAGCTAACCATAGGACTGGGCATCGTACCTTCCTGCCAGGTGACCGAAGTTCGCAGGCAGATGGGTCCCTGGGACCAATGCGGAGAGGCTCCTGCCGTGACCACAGGTCGACCACAGCCGCTGCCCAAGATCGGGGGCCGCAAAGCAGCCCTGTCTGAATCCCCTGCCTCTAGAGGGAGTATTGGAACAACACTTCTAAAAAAGGGGGTCCTTGCGGGCAACTCATCGGAGGGACACAAATAAATCTTTGCCGACTTTCTCCTGAAGCTTACGAGCGTTCACACTTAAGCCTGTTACAATGTCAGCTGTTTAGCTAAACATGAGCTCATGATCTAAATTTACACAATAATGAAGAAATCAGCTACAAGTGGAGACAAACAGCAAAAACAATCAATATGAGAATTAGTTTCCCAAGGCCATCCATCAGATGTTGGAATAATCAGGTGCAAGGCAGAAAATATACATAAAACTGGAACTGAAACAAGGAACAAGGATGTTTTCAAAGACTGGTAGCATCTCTAAAACATTTGTAAAGTACATGTCATTGATAAAGCTAAATACTCAAAGGTTGTGTAATACAACAGATTAATCATTGAGAAGAGTGAAATTATGCTGTTTTGAAAACTATGGCAGGCCAGATTTTCTGCCTAATGATATAAGAAGATTTCTCTAAATAATACACATTATTTCAAAGACTTATTGGCTGTGAAATATGTTAAGGGTATTTCAAATGGCTTGTCTGCAAAGAAAGGTGAGATGTAGGGAATCACAGAAAGTCGAGGGGAAAATATGTCAATATATACATTGCTATATGGTGAACTAAGCCTTAGGTCAGCAACAATGGAGAGGACCTGACCCTTAGAAACTTACAAGTAAGCTGGAATCTTCAAAAGTTCAAATCTTTCTAAGTAAAAAGATTTATTAAAATGAATAACCAAGTGTTTTAATTGACATCAGATGATCAAAACAACAAACCCTGAGAACATAGAAAAAATATAAATAAAGATATGAGCAGAACTTAATACAACAGAAAACGTATAAAATTGAGGTGATTTAGTAAGTCCAAAGAATATTCTTTGAAAAGATTTAAAAGACACACTTTGATTAAGGAAAACAAAAACATAAGTAAAGAATATACAGAAAGAATCAGGACAATGTTATAGCAGAGAATATATGAAATGCCAGTAAATTTGAACATTTCTGTAAAGGGGACCATTTCCTAGCTCCTAAAGTTGACCAAAACTGACACAAGAGGAAATCATTGAAGGTCATCATGTCTGCCCTTGGCATTCTCGGACCGCCCTGGCCTCAGAATGCAGCATCGGCAGTGCATGGTAACCTGCGGAGAGGGGGCGGAGCTGAAGGAGGTTGGAACACTGCCCTCACTGAGGGAGTGGGTGTGGCCATCTCTGCTGTGACTGAACAAAGGGCAGGGGAGCAGGGGGCCCAGGGCAGGGCCCTCAGAGGCCGGCAGGCCCAGGGGTGTGTCACAAGCATATGGCCCTGGCCAAAGGGCGCCTTCTTTTTCCGCACAGCTTCCCAAACACTCACCTTTCCACTCAGGCGGCCCTCTTTGTTGAAGTGTGTGTGGAACGTGTCCTCGCAGTACACCTCACTGCACAGCTAACCATAGGACTGGGCATCATACCTTCCTGCCAGGTGACCGAAGTCCACAGCAGATGGGTCCCTGGGACCAAGGCGGAGAGGCTCCTGCCCTGACCACAGGTCGAGCACAGCCGCTGCCCCAGATTGGGGGCAGCAAAGCAGCCCTGTCTGAATCCCCTGCCTCTAGGGGGAGTATTGGACCAACACTTCTGAAAAATGGGGTCCTTGCGGGCAACTCATCGGAGGGACACAAATAAATCTTTGCCGACTTTCTCCTGAAGCTTACGAGCGTTCACACTTAAGCCTGTTACAATGTCAGCTGTTTAGCTAAACATGAGCTCATGATCTAAATTTACACAATAATGAAAAATCAGCTACAAGTGGAGACAATCAGCAAAAACAATCAATATGAGAATTAGTTTCCCAAGGCCACCCATCAGATGTTGGAATAAGCAGGTGCAAGGCAGAAAATATACATAAAACTGGAACTGAAACAAGGAACAAGGATGTTTTCAAAGACTGGTAGGATCTCTAAAACATTTATAAAGTACATGTCACTGATAAAGCTAAATACTCAAAGGTTGTGTAATACAACAGATTAATCATTGAGAAGAGTGAAATTATGCTGTTTTGAAAACTATGGCAGGCCAGATATTCTGCCTAATGATATAAGAAGATTTCTCTAAAAAATACACATTATTTCAAAGACTTATTGGCTGTGAAATAAGTTAAGGGTATTTCAAATGGCTTGTCTGCAAAGAAAGGTGAGATGTAGGGAATCACAGAAAGTCGAGGGGAAAATATGTCAATATATACATTGCTATATGGTGAACTAAGCCTTAGGCCAGCAACAATGGAGAGGACATGACCCTTAGAATGTTACAAGTAAGCTGGAATCTTCAAAAGTTCAAATCTTTCTAAGTAAAAAGATTTATTAAAATGAATAACCAAGTGTTTTAATTGACATCAGATGATCAAAACAACAAACCCTGAGAACATAGAAAAAATATAAATAAAGATATGAGCACAACTTAATACAACAGAAAACGTATAAAATTGAGGTGATTTAGTAAGTCCAAAGAATATTCTTTGAAAAGATTTAAAAGACACACTTTGATTAAGGAAAACAAAAACATAAGTAAAGAATATACAGAAAGAATCAGGACAATGTTATAGCAGAGAATATATGAAATGCCAGTAAATTTGAACATTTCTGTAAAGGGGACCATTTCCTAGCTCCTAAAGTTGACCAAAACTGACACAAGAGGAAATCATTGAAGGTCATCATGTCTGCCCTTGGCATTCTCGGAACGCCGTGGCCTCAGAATTCAGCATCGGTAGTCCATGGTAACCTGTGGAGAGGGGGCGGGGCTGAAGGAGGTTGGAACACTGCCCTCACTGAGGGAGTGGGTGTGGCCATCTCTGCTGTGACTGAACAAGGGCAGGGGAGCAGGGGGCACAAGGCAGGGCCCTCACAGCCCGGCAGGCCCAGGGGTGTGTCACAAGCATTTGGCCCAGGGCAAAGGGCGCCTTCTTTGTCTGCACAGCTTCCCAAACACTCACCTTTCCACTCAGGCCGCCCTCTTGGTTGAAGTGTGTGTGGAACGTGTCCTTGCTGTACACCTCGCTGCACAGCTAACCATAGGACTGGGCATCGTACCTTCCTGCCAGGTGACCGAAGTTCGCAGGCAGATGGGTCCCTGGGACGAACGCGGAGAGGCTCCTGCCCTGACCACAGGTCGACCACAGCCCCTGCCCCAGATCGGGGGCCGCAAAGCAGCCCTGTCTGAATCCCCTGCCTCTAGAGGGAGTATTGGAACAACACTTCTAGAAAATGGGGTCCTTGCGGGCAACTCATCGGAGGGACACAAATAAATCTTTGCCGACTTTTTGTTGAAACTTACGAGCGTTCACAGCTAAGCCTCTTACAAGGTCAGCTTTTTAGCTAAACATGAGCTCATGATCTAAATTTACACAATAATGAAGAAATCAGCTACAAGTGGAGACAATGAGCATAAATAATCAATAGAACAATTAGATTCCCAAGGCCATCCCTCAGATGTTGGAATAATCAGGTGCAAGGCAGAAAATATACATAAAACTGGAACTGGAACAAGGAACAAGGATGTTTTCAAAGACTGGTAGGATCTCTAAAACATTTGTAAAATACATGTCATTGATAAAGCTAAATACTCAAAGGTTGTGTAATACAACAGACAAATCATTGAGAAGAGTTAAATTATGCTGCTTTGGAAACAATGGCAGGTCAGATTTTCTGCCTAATGATATAAGAAGATTTATCTAAAAATACACATTATTTCAAAGACTTATTGGCTGTGAAATAAGTTAAGGGTATTTCAAATGGCTTGTCTGCAAAGAAAGGTGAGATGTAGGGAATCACAGAAAGTCGAGGGGAAAATATGTCAATATATACATTTCTATAATGTGAACTAAGCCTTAGGCCAGCAAAAATGGAGAGGACCTGACCCTTAGAAACTTACAAGTAAGCTGGAATCTTCAAAAGTTTGGTAGGATCTCTAAAACATTTGTAAAATACATGTCATTGATAAAGCTAAATACTCAAAGGTTGTGTAATACAACAGACAAATCATTGAGAAGAGTTAAATTATGCTGCTTTGGAAACAATGGCAGGTCAGATTTTCTGCCTAATGATATAAGAAGATTTATCTAAAAATACACATTATTTCAAAGACTTATTGGCTGTGAAATAAGTTAAGGGTATTTCAAATGGCTTGTCTGCAAAGAAAGGTGAGATGTAGGGAATCACAGAAAGTCGAGGGGAAAATATGTCAATATATACATTGCTATATGGTGAACTAAGCCTTAGGCCAGCAGCAATGGAGAGGACCTGACCCTTAGAAACTTACAAGTAAGCTGGAATCTTCAAAAGTTCAAATCTTTCTAAGTAAAAAGATTTATTAAAATGAATAACCAAGTGTTTTAATTGACATCAGATGATCAAAACAACAAACCCTGAGAACATAGAAAAAATATAAATAAAGATATGAGCAGAACTTAATACAACAGAAAAGGTATAAAATTGAGGTGATTTAGTAAGTCCAAAGAATATTCTTTGAAAAGATTTAAAAGACACACTTTGATTAAGGAAAACAAAAACATAAGTAAAGAATATACAGAAAGAATCAGGACAATGTTATAGCAGAGAATATATGAAATGCCAGTAAATTTGAACATTTCTGTAAAGGGGACCATTTCCTAGCTCCGAAAGTTGACCAAAACTGACACAAGAGGAAATCATTGAAGGTCATCATGTCTGCCCTTGGCATTCTCAGAACGCCCTGGCCTCAGAATGCAGCATCGGTAGTCCATGGTAACCTGCGGAAAGGGGGTGGGGCTGAAGGAGGTTGGAACACTGCCCTCACTGAGGGAGTGGGTGTGGCCATCTCTGCTGTGACTGAACAAAGGGCAGGGGAGCAGGGGGCCCAGGGCAGGGCCCTCAGAGCCCGGCAGGACCAGGGGAGTGTCACAAGCATTTGGCCCAGGCCAAAGGGCGCCTTCTTTGTCTGCACAGCTTCCCAAACACTCACATTTCCACTCAGGCCGCCCTCTTTGTTGAAGTGTGTGTGGAACGTGTCCTCGCAGTACACCTCGCTGCACAGCTAACCATAGGACTGGGCATCGTACCTTCCTGCCAGGTGACCGAAGTTCGCAGGCAGATGGGTCACTGGGACCAACGCGGAGAGGCTCCTGCCCTGACCACAGGTCGACCACAGCCGCTGCCCCAGATCGGGGGTTGCAAAGCATCCCTGTCTGAATCCCCTGCCTCTAGAGGGAGTATTGGACCAACACTTCTAAAAAATGGGGTCCTTGCGGGCAACTCATCGGAGGGACACAATAAAATCTTTGCCGACTTTCTCCTGAAGCTTACGAGCGTTCACACTTAAGCCTTTTACAATGTCAGCTGTTTAGCTAAACATGAGCTCATGATCTAAATTTACACAATAATGAAGAAATCAGCTACAAGGGGAGACAATCAGCAAAAACAATCAATATGAGAATTAGTTTCCCAAGGCCACCCATCAGATGTTGGAATAATCAGGTGCAAGGCAGAATATATACATAAAACTGGAACTGGAACAAGGAACAAGGATGTTTTCAAAGACTGGTAGGATCTCTAAAACATTTGTAAAGTACATGTCATTGATAAAGCTAAATACTCAAAGGTTGTGTAATACAACAGATTAATCATTGAGAAGAGTGAAATTATGCTGTTTTGAAAACTATGGCAGGTCAGATTTTCTGCCTAATGATATAAGAAGATTTCTCTCAAAAATACACATTATTTCAAAGACTTATTGGCTGTGAAATAAGTGAAGGGTATTTCAAATGGCTTGTCTGCAAAGAAAGGTGAGATGTAGGGAATCACAGAAAGTCGAGGGGAAAATATGTCAATATATACATTGCTATATGGTGAACTAAGCCTTAGGCCAGCAACAATGGAGAGGACCTGACCCTTAGAAACTTACAAGTAAGCTGGAATCTTCAAAAGTTCAAATCTTTCTAAGTAAAAAGATTTATTAAAATGAATAACCAAGTGTTTTAATTGACATCAGATGATCAAAACAACAAACCCTGAGAACATAGAAAACATAACAATAAAGATATGAGCAGAACTTAATACAACAGAAAACGTATAAAATTGAGGTGATTTAGTAAGTCCAAAGAATATTCTTTGAAAAGGTTTAAAAGACACACTTTGATTAAGGAAAACAAAAACATAAGTATAGAATATACAGAAAGAATCAGGACAATGTTATAGCAGAGAATATATGAAATGCCAGTAAATTTGAACATTTCTGTAAAGGGGACCATTTCCTAGCTCCTAAAGTTGACCAAAACTGACACAAGAGGAAATCATTGAAGGTCATCATGTCTGCCCTTGGCATTCTTGGAACGCCCTGGCCTCAGAATGCAGCATCGGTAGTCCATGGTAACCTGCTGAGATGGGGTGGGGCTGAAGGAGGTTGGAACACTGCCCTCACGGAGGGAGTGGGTGTGGCCATCTCGGCTGTGACTGAACAAAGGGCAGGGGAACAGGGGGCCCAGTGCAGGGCCCTCAGAGGCCGGCAGGCCCAGGGCTGTGTCACAAGCATTTGTGCCAGTCCAAAGGGCGCCTTCTTTGTCTGCACAGCTTCCCAAACACTCACCTTTCCACTCAGGCCGCCCTCTTGGTTGAAGTGTGTGTGGAACGTGTCCTTGCAGTACACCTCGCTGCACAGCTAACCATAGGATTGGGCATCGTACCTTCCTGCCAGGTGACCGAAGTTCGCAGGCAGATGGGTCCCTGGGACCAACGCGGAGAGGCTCCTGCCCTGACCACAGGTCGACCACAGCCGCTGCCCCAGATCGGGGGATGCAAAGCAGCCCTGTCTGAATCCCCTGCCTCTTGAGGGAGTATTGGACGAACACTTCTAAAAAATGGGGTCCTTGCGGGCAACTCATCGGAGGGACACAAATAAATATTTGCCGACTTTCTCCTGAAGCTTACGAGCGTTCACACTTAAGCCTGTTACAATGTCAGCTGTTTAGCTAAACATGAGCTCATGATCTAAATTTACACAATAATGAAGAAATCAGCTACAAGTGGAGACAATCAGCAAAAACAATCAATATGAGAATTAGTTTCCCAAGGCCATCCATCAGATTTTGGAATAATCAGGTGCAAGGCAGAAAATATACATAAAACTGGAACTGGAAGAAGGAACAAGGATGTTTTCAAAGACTGGTAGGATCTCTAAAACATTTGTAAAGTACATGTCATTGATAAAGCTAAATACTCAAAGGTTGTGTAATACAACAGATTAATCATTGAGAAGAGTGAAATTATGCTGTTTTGAAAACTATGGCAGGTCAGATTTTCTGCCTAATGATATAAGAAGATTTCTCTCAAAAATACACATTATTTCAAAGACTTATTGGCTGTGAAATAAGTTAAGGGTATTTCAAATGGCTTGTCTGCAAAGAAAGGTGAGATGTAGGGAATCACAGAAAGTCGAGGGGAAAATATGTCAATATATACATTGCTATATGGTGAACTAAGCCTTAGGCCAGAAACAATGGAGATGACCTGACCCTTAGAAACTTACAAGTTAGCTGGAATCTTCAAAAGTTCAAATCTTTATATGTAAAAAGATTTATTAAAATGAATAACCAAGTGTTTTAATTGACATCAGATGATCAAAACAACAAAACCTGAGAACATAGAAAAAATAACAATAAAGATATGAGCAGAAGTTAATACAACAGAAAACGTATAAAACTGAGGTGATTTAGTAAGTCCAAAGAATATTCTTTGAAAAGATTTAAAAGACCCACTTTGATTAAGGAAAACAAAAACATAAGTAAAGAATATACAGAAAGAATCAGGACAATGTTATAGCAGAGAATATATGAAATGCCAGTAAATTTGAACATTTCTGTAAAGGGGACCATTTCCTAGCTCCTAAAGTTGACCAAAACTGACACAAGAGGAAATCATTGAAGGTCATCATGTCTGCCCTTGGCATTCTCAGAACGCCCTGGCCTCAGAATGCAGCATCGGTAGTCCATGGTAACCTGCGGAGAGGGGGCGGGACTGAAGAAGGTTGGAACACTGCCCTCACTGAGGGAGTGGGTGTGGCCATCTCTGCTGTGCCTGAACAAAGGGCAGGGGAGCAGGGGGCCCAGGGCAGGGCCCTCAGAGGCCGGCAGGCCCAGGGGTGTGTCACAAGCATTAGGCCCAGGCCAAAGGGCGCCTTCTTTGTCCGCACAGCTTCCCAAACACTCACCTTTCCACTCAGGCGGACCTCTTTGTTGAAGTGTGTGTGGAACGTGTCCTCGCAGTACACCTCACTGCACAGCTAACCATAGGACTGGGCATCGTACCTTCCTGCCAGGTGACCGAAGTTCGCAGGCAGATGGGTCCCTGTGACCAACGCGGAGAGGCTCCTGCCCTGACCACAGGTCGACCAGAGCCGCTGCCCCCGATCGGGGGCTGCAAAGCAGCCCTGTCTGAATCCCCTGCCTCTAGAGGGAGTATTGGACCATCACTTCTAAAAAATGGTGTCCTTGCTGGCAACTCATCAGAGGGACACAAATAAATCTTTGCCGACTTTCTCCTGAAGCTTACGAGCGTTCACACTTAAGCCTGTTACAATGTCAGCTGTTTAGCTAAACATGAGCTCATGATCTAAATTTACACAATAATGAAGAAATCAGCTACAAGTGGAGAAAATCAGCAAAAACAATCAATATGAGAATTAGTTTCCCAAGGCCATCCATCAGATGTTGGAATAATCAGGTGCAAGGCAGAAAATATACATAAAACTGGAACTGAAACAAGGAACAAGGATGTTTTCAAAGACTGGTAGGATCTCTAAAACATTTGTAAAGTACATGTCATTGATAAAGCTAAATACTCAAAGGTTGTGTAATACAACAGATTAATCATTGAGAAGAGTGAAATTATGCTGTTTTGAAAACTATGGCAGGTCAGATTTTCTGCCTAATGATATAAGAAGATTTCTCTCAAAAATACACATTATCTCAAAGACTTTTTGGCTGTGAAATAAGTTAAGGGTATTTCAAATGGCTTGTCTGCAAAGAAAGGTGAGATGTTGGGAATCACAGAAAGCAGAGGGGAAAATATGTCAATATATACATTGCTATATGGTGAACTAAGCCTTAGGCCAGCAACAATGGAGAAGACCTGACCCTTAGAATCTTACAAGTAAGCTGGAATCTTCAAAAGTTCAAATCTTTCTAAGTTAAAAGATTTATTAAAATGAAAAACCAAGTGTTTTAATTGACATCAGATGATCAAAACAACAAACCCTGAGAGCATAGAATAAATATAAATAAAGATATGAGCAGAACTTAATACAACAGAAAACGTATAAAATTGAGTTGATTTAGTAAGTCCAAAGAATATTCTTTGAAAAGATTTAAAAGACACACTTTGATTAAGGAAAGCAAAAACATAAGTAAAGAATATACAGAAAGAATCAGGACAATGTTATAGCAGAGAATAGATGAAATGCCAGTAAATTTGAACATTTCTGTAAAGGGGACCATTTCCTAGCTCCTAAAGTTGACCAAAACTGACACAAGAGGAAATCATTGAAGGTCATCATGTCTACCCTTGGCATTCTCGGAACGCCCTGGCCTCAGAATGCAGCATCGGTAGTCCATGGTAACCTGCGGAGAGGGGGCGGGGCTGAAGGAGTTTGGAACAGTGCCCTCACTGAGGGAGTGGGTGTGGCCCTCTCTGCTGTGACTGAACAAAGGGCAGGGGAGCAGGGGGCTCAGGGCAGGGCCCTCAGAGGCCGGCAGGCCCAGGGATGTGTCACAAGCTTTTGGCCAAGGCCAAAGGGCACCTTCTTTGTCTGCACAGCTTCCCAAACTCTCACCTTTCCACTCAGGCCGCCCTCTTTGTTGAAGTGTGTGTGGAACGTGTTCTCGCAGTACACCTCGCTGCACAGCTTACCATAGGACTGGGCATTGTACCTTGCTGCCAGGTGACCGAAGTTCGCAGGCAGATGGGTCGCTGGGACCAAAGCGGAGAGGCTCCTGCCCTGACCACAGGTCGACCACAGCCGCTGCCCCGGATCGGGGGCCGCAAAGCAGCCCTGTCTGAATCCCCTGCCTCTAGAGGGAGTATTGGACCAACACTTCTAAAAAATGGGGTCCTTTCTTTCAACTCATCGGAGGGACACAAATAAATCTTTGCCGACTTTCCCCTGAAGCTTACGAGCGTTCACACTTAAGCCTGTTACAATGTCAGCTGTTTAGCTAAACATGAGCTCATGATCTAAATTTACACAATAATGAAGAAATCAGCTACAAGTGGAGACAATCAGCAAAAACAATCAATATGATAATTAGTTTCCCAAGGCCATCCATCAGATGTTGGAATAATCAGGTGCAAGGCAGAAAATATACATAAAACTGGAACTGAAACAAGGAACAAGGATGTTTTCAAAGACTGGTAGGATCTCTAAAACATTTGTAAAGTACATGTCATTGATAAAGCTAAATACTCAAAGGTTGTGTAATACAACAGATTAATCATTGAGAAGAGTGAAATTATGCTGTTTTGAAAACTATGGCAGGTCAGATTTTCTGCCTAATGATATAAGAAGATTTCTCTCAAAAATACACATTATTTCAAAGACTTATTGGCTGTGAAATAAGTTAAGGGTATTTCAAATGGCTTGTCTGCAAAGAAAGGTGAGATGTAGGGAATCACAGAAAGTCGAGGGGAAATATTTCAATATATACATTACTATATGGTGAACTAAGCCTTCGGCCAGCAACAATGGAGAGGACCTGACCCTTAGAAACTTACAAGTAAGCTGGAATGTTCAAAAGTTCAAATCTTTCTAAGTAAAAAGATTTATTAAAATGAATAACCAAGTGTTTTAATTGACATCAGATGATCAAAACAACAAACCCTGAGAACATAGAAAAAATAACAATAAAGATATGAGCAGAACTTAATACAACAGAAAACGTATAAAATTGAGGTGATTTAGTAAGTCCAAAGAATATTCTTTGAAAAGATTTAAAAGACACACTTTGATTAAGGAAACAAAAACATAAGTAAAGAATATACAGAAAGAATCAGGACAATGTTATAGCAGAGAATATATGAAATGCCAGTAAATTTGAACATTTCTGTAAAGGGGACCATTTCCTAGCTCCTAAAGTTGACCAAAACTGACACAAGAGGAAATCATTGAAGGTCATCATGTCTGTCCTTGGCATTCTCGGAAAGCCCTGGCCTCAGAATGCAGCATCGGTAGTCCATGGTAACCTGCGGAGAGGGGGCGGTGCTGAAGGAGGTTGGAACACTTCCCTCACTGAGGGAGTGGGTGTGGCCATCCCTGCTGTGACTGAACAAAGGGATGGGGAGCAGGGGGCCCAGGGCAGGGCCCTCAGAGGCCGGCAAGCCCAGGGGTGTGTCACAAGCATTTGACCCAGGAAAAAGGTCGCCTTTTTTGTCCCCACAGCTTCCCAAACACTCACCTTTCCACTCAGGCGGCACTCTTTGTTGAAGTGTGTGTGGAACGTGTCCTCACAGTACACCTCACTGCACAGCTAACCATAGGACTGGGCATCGTACCTTCCTGCCAGGTGACCGAAGTTCGCAGGCACATGGGTCGCAGGGACCAACGCGGAGAAGCTCCTGCCCTGACCACAGGTCGACCACAGCCGCTGCCCCAGTTCGGGGGCCGCAAACCAGCCCTGTCTGAATCCCCTGCCTCTTAAGGGAGTATTGGACCAACACTTCTAAAAAATGGGGTCCTTGCGGGCAACTCATCGGAGGGACACAAATCAATCTTTGCCGACTTTCTCCTGAAGCTTACGAGCGTTCACACTTAAGCCTGTTACAATGTCAGCTGTTTAGCTAAACATGAGCTCATGATCTAAATTTACACAATAATGAAGAAATCAGCTACAAGTGGAGACAATCAGCAAAAACAATCCATATGAGAATTAGTTTCCCAAGGCCATCCATCAGATGTTGGAATAATCAGGTGCAAGGCAGAAAATATACATAAAACTGGAACTGAAACAAGGAACAAGGATGTTTTCAAACACTGGTAGGATCTCTAAAACATTTGTAAAGTACATGTCATTGATAAAGCTAAATACTCAAAGGTTGTGTAATACAACAGATTAATCATTGAGAAGAGTGAAATTATGCTGTTTTGAAAACTATGGCAGGTCAGATTTTCTGCCTAATGATATAAGAAGATTTCTCTCAAAAATACACATTATTTCAAAGACTTTTTGGCTGTGAAATAAGTTAAGGGTATTTCAAATGGCTTGTCTGCAAAGAAAGGTGAGATGTTGGGAATCACAGAAAGCAGAGGGGAAAATATGTCAATATATACATTGCTATATGGTGAACTAAGCCTTAGGCCAGCAACAATGGAGAGGACCTGACCCTTAGAATCTTACAAGTAAGCTGGAATCTTCAAAAGTTCAAATCTTTCTAAGTAAAAAGATTTATTAAAATGAAAAACCAAGTGTTTTAATTGACATCAGATGATCAAAACAACAAACCCTGAGAGCATAGAATAAATATAAATAAAGATATGAGCAGAACTTAATACAACAGAAAACGTATAAAATTGAGTTGATTTAGTAAGTCCAAAGAATATTCTTTGAAAAGATTTAAAAGACACACTTTGATTAAGGAAAGCAAAAACATAAGTAAAGAATATACAGAAAGAATCAGGACAATGTTATAGCAGAGAATAGATGAAATGCCAGTAAATTTGAACATTTCTGTAAAGGGGACCATTTCCTAGCTCCTAAAGTTGACCAAAACTGACACAAGAGGAAATCATTGAAGGTCATCATGTCTGCCCTTGGCATTCTCGGAACGCACTGGCCTCAGAATGCAGCATCGGTAGTCCATGGTAACCTGCGGAGAGGGGGCGGGGCTGAAGGAGTTTGGAACACTGCCCTCACTGAGGGAGTGGGTGTGGCCCTCTCTGCTGTGACTGAACAAAGGGCAGGGGAGCAGGGGGCTCAGGGCAGGGCCCTCAGAGGCCGGCAGGCCCAGGGATGTGTCACAAGCATTTGGCCAAAGCCAAAGGGCACCTTCTTTGTCTGCACAGCTTCCCAAACTCTCACCTTTCCACTCAGGCCGCCCTCTTTGTTGAAGTGTGTGTGGAACGTGTCCTCGCAGTACACCTCGCTGCACAGCTTACCATAGGACTGGGCATTGTACCTTGCTGCCAGGTGACCGAAGTTCGCAGGCAGATGGGTCGCTGGGACCAAAGCGGAGAGGCTCCTGCCCTGACCACAGGTCGACCACAGCCGCTGCCCCGGATCGGGAGCCGCAAAGCAGCCCTGTCTGAATCCCCTGCCTCTAGAGGGAGTATTGGACCAACACTTCTAAAAAATGGGGTCCTTTCGGGCAACTCATCGGAGGGTCACAAATAAATCTTTGCCGACTTTCCCCTGAAGCTTACGAGCGTTCACACTTAAGCCTGTTACAATGTCAGCTGTTTAGCTAAACATGAGCTCATGATCTAAATTTACACAATAATGAAGAAATCAGCTACAAGTGGAGACAATCAGCAAAAACAATCAATATGATAATTAGTTTCCCAAGGCCATCCATCAGATGTTGGAATAATCAGGTGCAAGGCAGAAAATATACATAAAACTGGAACTGAAACAAGGAACAAGGATGTTTTCAAAGACTGGTAGGATCTCTAAAACATTTGTAAAGTACATGTCATTGATAAAGCTAAATACTCAAAGGTTGTGTAATACAACAGATTAATCATTGAGAAGAGTGAAATTATGCTGTTTTGAAAACTATGGCAGGTCAGATTTTCTGCCTAATGATATAAGAAGATTTCTCTCAAAAATACACATTATTTCAAAGACTTATTGGCTGTGAAATAAGTTAAGGGTATTTCAAATGGCTTGTCTGCAAAGAAAGGTGAGATGTAGGGAATCACAGAAAGTCGAGGGGAAATATTTCAATATATACATTACTATATGGTGAACTAAGCCTTCGGCCAGCAACAATGGAGAGGACCTGACCCTTAGAAACTTACAAGTAAGCTGGAATGTTCAAAAGTTCAAATCTTTCTAAGTAAAAAGATTTATTAAAATGAATAACCAAGTGTTTTAATTGACATCAGATGATCAAAACAACAAACCCTGAGAACATAGAAAAAATAACAATAAAGATATGAGCAGAACTTAATACAACAGAAAACGTATAAAATTGAGGTGATTTAGTAAGTCCAAAGAATATTCTTTGAAAAGATTTAAAAGACACACTTTGATTAAGGAAAACATAAACATATGTAAAGAATATACAGAAAGAATCAGGACAATGTTATAGCAGAGAATATATGAAATGCCAGTAAATTTGAACATTTCTGTAAAGGGGACCATTTCCTAGCTCCTAAAGTTGACCAAAACTGACACAAGAGGAAATCATTGAAGGTCATCATGTCTGCCCTTGGCATTCTTGGAACGCCCTGGCCTCAGAATGCAGCATCGGTAGTCCATGGTAACCTGCAGAGAGGGGGCGGGGCTGAAGGAGGTTGGAACACTGCCCTTACAGAGGGAGTGGGTGTGGCCATCTCTGCTGTGACTGAACAAAGGGCAGGGGAGCAGGGGGCCCAGGGCAGGGCCCTCAGAGGCCGGCAGGCCCAGGGGTGTGTCACAAGCATTTGGCCCAGGCCAAAGGGCGCCTTCTTTGTCCGCACAGCTTCCCAAACACTCACCTTTCCACTCAGGCCACCCTCTTTGTTGAAGTGTGTGTGGAACGTGTCCTCGCAGTACACCTCGCTGCACAGCTAACCATAGGACTGGGCATCGTACCTTCCTGCCAGGTGTCCGAAGTTAGCAGGCAGATGGGTCCCTGGGACCAACGCGGAGAGGCTCCTGCCCTGACCACAGGTCGACCACAGCCGCTGCCCCCGATCGGGGGCCGCAAAGCAGCCCTGTCTGAATCCCCTGCCTCTAGAGGGAGTATTGGACCAACACTTCTAAAAAATGGGGTCCTTGCGGGCAACTCATCGGAGGGACACAAATAAATCTTTGCCGACTTTCTCCTGAAGCTTACGAGCGTTCACACTTAAGCCTGTTACAATGTCCGCTGTTTAGCTAAACATGAGCTCATGATCTAAATTTACACAATAATGAAGAAATCAGCTACAAGTGGAGACAATCAGCAAAAACAATCAATATGAGAATTAGTTTCCCAAGGCCATCCATCAGATGTTGGAATAATCAGGTGCAAGGCAGAAAATATACATAAAACTGGAACTGAAACAAGCAACAAGGATGTTTTCAAAGACTGGTAGGATCTCTAAAACATTTGTAAAGTACATGTCATTGATAAAGCTAAATACCCAAGGTTGTGTAATACAACAGATTAATCATTGAGAAGAGTGAAATTATGCTGTTTTGAAAACTATGGCAGGTCAGATTTTCTGCCTAATGATATAAGAAGATTTCTCTCAAAAATACACATTATTTCAAAGACTTATTGGCTGTGAAATAAGTGAAGGGTATTTCAAATGGCTTGTCTGCAAAGAAAGGTGAGATGTAGGGAATCACAGAAAGTCGAGGGGAAAATATGTCAATATATACATTGCTATATGGTGAACTAAGCCTTAGGCCAGCAACAATGGAGAGGACCTGACCCTTAGAAACTTACAAGTAAGCTGGAATCTTCAAAAGTTCAAATCTTTATAAGGAAAAAGATTTATTAAAATGAATAACCAAGTGTTTTAATTGACATCAGATGATCAAAACAACAAACCCTGAGAACATAGATAAAATATAAATAAAGATATGAGCAGAACTTAATACAACAGAAAACGTATAAAATTGAGGTGATTTAGTAAGTCCAAAGAATATTCTTTGAAAAGATTTAAAAGACACACTTTGATTAAGGAAAACAAAAACATAAGTAAAGAATATACAGAAAGAATCAGGACAATGTTATAGCAGAGAATATATGAAATGCCAGTAAATTTGAACATTTCTGTAAAGGGGACCATTTCCTAGCTCCTAAAGTTGACCAAAACTGACACAAGAGGAAATCATTGAAGGTCATCATGTCTGCCCTTGGCATTCTCGGAACGCCCTGGCCTCAGAATGCAGCATCGGTAGTCCATGGTAACCTGCGGAGAGGGGGCGGGGCTGAAGGAGGTTGGAACACTGAGCAGGGGGCACAGGCCAGGGCCCTCAGAGGCCGGCAGGCCCAGGGGTGTGTCACAAGCATTTGGCCCAGGCCAAAGGGCACCTTCTTTGTCTGCACAGCTTCCCAAACACTCACCTTTCGACGCAGGCGGACCTCTTTTTTGAAGTGTGTGTGGAACGTGTCCTCGCAGTACACCTCGCTGAACAGCTAACCATAGGACTGGGCATCGTACCTTCCTGCCAGGTGACCGAAGTTCGCAGGCAGATGGGTCCCTGGGACCAACGCGGAGAGGCTCCTGCCCTGACCACAGGTCGACCACAGCCGCTGCCCCAGATCGGGGGCCGCAAAGCAGCCCTGTCTGGATCCCCTGCCTCTTAAGGGAGTATTGGACCAACACTTCTAAAAAATGGGGTCCTTGCGGGCAACTCATCGGAGGGACACAAATCAATCTTTGCCGACTTTCTCCTGAAGCTTACGAGCGTTCACACTTAAGCCTGTTACAATGTCAGCTGTTTAGCTAAACATGAGCTCATGATCTAAATTTACACAATAATGAAGAAATCAGCTACAAGTGGAGACAATCAGCAAAAACAATCCATATGAGAATTAGTTTCCCAAGGCCATCCATCAGATGTTGGAATAATCAGGTGCAAGGCAGAAAATATACATAAAACTGGAACTGAAACAAGGAACAAGGATGTTTTCAAACACTGGTAGGATCTCTAAAACATTTGTAAAGTACATGTCATTGATAAAGCTAAATACTCAAAGGTTGTGTAATACAACAGATTAATCATTGAGAAGAGTGAAATTATGCTGTTTTGAAAACTATGGCAGGTCAGATTTTCTGCCTAATGATATAAGAAGATTTCTCTCAAAAATACACATTATTTCAAAGACTTTTTGGCTGTGAAATAAGTTAAGGGTATTTCAAATGGCTTGTCTGCAAAGAAAGGTGAGATGTTGGGAATCACAGAAAGCAGAGGGGAAAATATGTCAATATATACATTGCTATATGGTGAACTAAGCCTTAGGCCAGCAACAATGGAGAGGACCTGACCCTTAGAATCTTACAAGTAAGCTGGAATCTTCAAAATTTCAAATCTTTCTAAGTAAAAAGATTTATTAAAATGAAAAACCAAGTGTTTTAATTGACATCAGATGATCAAAACAACAAACCCTGAGAGCATAGAATAAATATAAATAAAGATATGAGCAGAACTTAATACAACAGAAAACGTATAAAATTGAGTTGATTTAGTAAGTCCAAAGAATATTCTTTGAAAAGATTTAAAAGACACACTTTGATTAAGGAAAGCAAAAACATAAGTAAAGAATATACAGAAAGAATCAGGACAATGTTATAGCAGAGAATAGATGAAATGCCAGTAAATTTGAACATTTCTGTAAAGGGGACCATTTCCTAGCTCCTAAAGTTGACCAAAACTGACACAAGAGGAAATCATTGAAGGTCATCATGTCTGCCCTTGGCATTCTCGGAACGCACTGGCCTCAGAATGCAGCATCGGTAGTCCATGGTAACCTGCGGAGAGGGGGCGGGGCTGAAGGAGTTTGGAACACTGCCCTCACTGAGGGAGTGGGTGTGGCCCTCTCTGCTGTGACTGAACAAAGGGCAGGGGAGCAGGGGGCTCAGGGCAGGGCCCTCAGAGGCCGGCAGGCCCAGGGATGTGTCACAAGCATTTGGCCAAAGCCAAAGGGCACCTTCTTTGTCTGCACAGCTTCCCAAACTCTCACCTTTCCACTCAGGCCGCCCTCTTTGTTGAAGTGTGTGTGGAACGTGTCCTCGCAGTACACCTCGCTGCACAGCTTACCATAGGACTGGGCATTGTACCTTGCTGCCAGGTGACCGAAGTTCGCAGGCAGATGGGTCGCTGGGACCAAAGCGGAGAGGCTCCTGCCCTGACCACAGGTCGACCACAGCCGCTGCCCCGGATCGGGAGCCGCAAAGCAGCCCTGTCTGAATCCCCTGCCTCTAGAGGGAGTATTGGACCAACACTTCTAAAAAATGGGGTCCTTTCGGGCAACTCATCGGAGGGTCACAAATAAATCTTTGCCGACTTTCCCCTGAAGCTTACGAGCGTTCACACTTAAGCCTGTTACAATGTCAGCTGTTTAGCTAAACATGAGCTCATGATCTAAATTTACACAATAATGAAGAAATCAGCTACAAGTGGAGACAATCAGCAAAAACAATCAATATGATAATTAGTTTCCCAAGGCCATCCATCAGATGTTGGAATAATCAGGTGCAAGGCAGAAAATATACATAAAACTGGAACTGAAACAAGGAACAAGGATGTTTTCAAAGACTGGTAGGATCTCTAAAACATTTGTAAAGTACATGTCATTGATAAAGCTAAATACTCAAAGGTTGTGTAATACAACAGATTAATCATTGAGAAGAGTGAAATTATGCTGTTTTGAAAACTATGGCAGGTCAGATTTTCTGCCTAATGATATAAGAAGATTTCTCTCAAAAATACACATTATTTCAAAGACTTATTGGCTGTGAAATAAGTTAAGGGTATTTCAAATGGCTTGTCTGCAAAGAAAGGTGAGATGTAGGGAATCACAGAAAGTCGAGGGGAAATATTTCAATATATACATTACTATATGGTGAACTAAGCCTTCGGCCAGCAACAATGGAGAGGACCTGACCCTTAGAAACTTACAAGTAAGCTGGAATGTTCAAAAGTTCAAATCTTTCTAAGTAAAAAGATTTATTAAAATGAATAACCAAGTGTTTTAATTGACATCAGATGATCAAAACAACAAACCCTGAGAACATAGAAAAAATAACAATAAAGATATGAGCAGAACTTAATACAACAGAAAACGTATAAAATTGAGGTGATTTAGTAAGTCCAAAGAATATTCTTTGAAAAGATTTAAAAGACACACTTTGATTAAGGAAAACATAAACATATGTAAAGAATATACAGAAAGAATCAGGACAATGTTATAGCAGAGAATATATGAAATGCCAGTAAATTTGAACATTTCTGTAAAGGGGACCATTTCCTAGCTCCTAAAGTTGACCAAAACTGACACAAGAGGAAATCATTGAAGGTCATCATGTCTGCCCTTGGCATTCTTGGAACGCCCTGGCCTCAGAATGCAGCATCGGTAGTCCATGGTAACCTGCAGAGAGGGGGCGGGGCTGAAGGAGGTTGGAACACTGCCCTTACAGAGGGAGTGGGTGTGGCCATCTCTGCTGTGACTGAACAAAGGGCAGGGGAGCAGGGGGCCCAGGGCAGGGCCCTCAGAGGCCGGCAGGCCCAGGGGTGTGTCACAAGCATTTGGCCCAGGCCAAAGGGCGCCTTCTTTGTCCGCACAGCTTCCCAAACACTCACCTTTCCACTCAGGCCACCCTCTTTGTTGAAGTGTGTGTGGAACGTGTCCTCGCAGTACACCTCGCTGCACAGCTAACCATAGGACTGGGCATCGTACCTTCCTGCCAGGTGTCCGAAGTTAGCAGGCAGATGGGTCCCTGGGACCAACGCGGAGAGGCTCCTGCCCTGACCACAGGTCGACCACAGCCGCTGCCCCCGATCGGGGGCCGCAAAGCAGCCCTGTCTGAATCCCCTGCCTCTAGAGGGAGTATTGGACCAACACTTCTAAAAAATGGGGTCCTTGCGGGCAACTCATCGGAGGGACACAAATAAATCTTTGCCGACTTTCTCCTGAAGCTTACGAGCGTTCACACTTAAGCCTGTTACAATGTCCGCTGTTTAGCTAAACATGAGCTCATGATCTAAATTTACACAATAATGAAGAAATCAGCTACAAGTGGAGACAATCAGCAAAAACAATCAATATGAGAATTAGTTTCCCAAGGCCATCCATCAGATGTTGGAATAATCAGGTGCAAGGCAGAAAATATACATAAAACTGGAACTGAAACAAGCAACAAGGATGTTTTCAAAGACTGGTAGGATCTCTAAAACATTTGTAAAGTACATGTCATTGATAAAGCTAAATACCCAAGGTTGTGTAATACAACAGATTAATCATTGAGAAGAGTGAAATTATGCTGTTTTGAAAACTATGGCAGGTCAGATTTTCTGCCTAATGATATAAGAAGATTTCTCTCAAAAATACACATTATTTCAAAGACTTATTGGCTGTGAAATAAGTGAAGGGTATTTCAAATGGCTTGTCTGCAAAGAAAGGTGAGATGTAGGGAATCACAGAAAGTCGAGGGGAAAATATGTCAATATATACATTGCTATATGGTGAACTAAGCCTTAGGCCAGCAACAATGGAGAGGACCTGACCCTTAGAAACTTACAAGTAAGCTGGAATCTTCAAAAGTTCAAATCTTTATAAGGAAAAAGATTTATTAAAATGAATAACCAAGTGTTTTAATTGACATCAGATGATCAAAACAACAAACCCTGAGAACATAGATAAAATATAAATAAAGATATGAGCAGAACTTAATACAACAGAAAACGTATAAAATTGAGGTGATTTAGTAAGTCCAAAGAATATTCTTTGAAAAGATTTAAAAGACACACTTTGATTAAGGAAAACAAAAACATAAGTAAAGAATATACAGAAAGAATCAGGACAATGTTATAGCAGAGAATATATGAAATGCCAGTAAATTTGAACATTTCTGTAAAGGGGACCATTTCCTAGCTCCTAAAGTTGACCAAAACTGACACAAGAGGAAATCATTGAAGGTCATCATGTCTGCCCTTGGCATTCTCGGAACGCCCTGGCCTCAGAATGCAGCATCGGTAGTCCATGGTAACCTGCGGAGAGGGGGCGGGGCTGAAGGAGGTTGGAACACTGAGCAGGGGGCACAGGCCAGGGCCCTCAGAGGCCGGCAGGCCCAGGGGTGTGTCACAAGCATTTGGCCCAGGCCAAAGGGCACCTTCTTTGTCTGCACAGCTTCCCAAACACTCACCTTTCGACGCAGGCGGACCTCTTTTTTGAAGTGTGTGTGGAACGTGTCCTCGCAGTACACCTCGCTGAACAGCTAACCATAGGACTGGGCATCGTACCTTCCTGCCAGGTGACCGAAGTTCGCAGGCAGATGGGTCCCTGGGACCAACGCGGAGAGGCTCCTGCCCTGACCACAGGTCGACCACAGCCGCTGCCCCAGATCGGGGGCCGCAAAGCAGCCCTGTCTGGATCCCCTGCCTCTTAAGGGAGTATTGGACCAACACTTCTAAAAAATGGGGTCCTTGCGGGCAACTCATCGGAGGGACACAAATAAATCTTTGCCGACTTTCTCCTGAAGCTTACGAGCGTTCACACTTAAGCCTGTTACAATGTCATCTGTTTAGCTAAACATGAGCTCATGATCTAAATTTACACAATAATGAAGAAATCAGCTACAAGGGGAGACAATCAGCAAAAACAATCCATATGAGAATTACTTTCCCAAGGCCATCCATCAGATGTTGGAATGATCAGGTGCAAGGCAGAAAATATACATAAAACTGGAACTGAAACAAGGAACAAGGATGTTTTCAAAGACTGGTAGGATCTCTAAAACATTTGTAAAGTACATGTCATTGATAAAGCTAAATACTCAAAGGTTGTGTAATACAACAGATTAATCATTGAGAAGAGTGAAATTATGCTGTTTTGAAAACTATGGCAGGTCAGATTTTCTGCCTAATGATATAAGAAGATTTCTCTCAAAAATACATATTATTTCAAAGACTTATTGGCTGTGAAATAAGTTAAGGGTATTTCAAATGGCTTGTCTGCAAAGAAAGGTGAGATGTAGGGAATCACAGAAAGTCGAGGAGAAAATATGTCAATATATACATTGCTATATGGTGAACTAAGCCTTAGGCCAGCAACAATGGAGAGGACCTGACCCTTAGAATCTTACAAGTAAGCTGGAATCTTCAAAAGTTCAAATCTTTCTAAGTTAAAAGATTTATTAAAATGAAAAACCAAGTGTTTTAATTGACATCAGATGATCAAAACAACAAACCCTGAGAGCATAGAATAAATATAAATAAAGATATGAGCAGAACTTAATACAACAGAAAACGTATAAAATTGAGTTGATTTAGTAAGTCCAAAGAATATTCTTTGAAAAGATTTAAAAGACACACTTTGATTAAGGAAAGCAAAAACATAAGTAAAGAATATACAGAAAGAATCAGGACAATGTTATAGCAGAGAATAGATGAAATGCCAGTAAATTTGAACATTTCTGTAAAGGGGACCATTTCCTAGCTCCTAAAGTTGACCAAAACTGACACAAGAGGAAATCATTGAAGGTCATCATGTCTGCCCTTGGCATTCTCGGAACGCACTGGCCTCAGAATGCAGCATCGGTAGTCCATGGTAACCTGCGGAGAGGGGGCGGGGCTGAAGGAGTTTGGAACACTGCCCTCACTGAGGGAGTGGGTGTGGCCCTCTCTGCTGTGACTGAACAAAGGGCAGGGGAGCAGGGGGCTCAGGGCAGGGCCCTCAGAGGCCGGCAGGCCCAGGGATGTGTCACAAGCATTTGGCCAAAGCCAAAGGGCACCTTCTTTGTCTGCACAGCTTCCCAAACTCTCACCTTTCCACTCAGGCCGCCCTCTTTGTTGAAGTGTGTGTGGAACGTGTCCTCGCAGTACACCTCGCTGCACAGCTTACCATAGGACTGGGCATTGTACCTTGCTGCCAGGTGACCGAAGTTCGCAGGCAGATGGGTCGCTGGGACCAAAGCGGAGAGGCTCCTGCCCTGACCACAGGTCGACCACAGCCGCTGCCCCGGATCGGGAGCCGCAAAGCAGCCCTGTCTGAATCCCCTGCCTCTAGAGGGAGTATTGGACCAACACTTCTAAAAAATGGGGTCCTTTCGGGCAACTCATCGGAGGGTCACAAATAAATCTTTGCCGACTTTCCCCTGAAGCTTACGAGCGTTCACACTTAAGCCTGTTACAATGTCAGCTGTTTAGCTAAACATGAGCTCATGATCTAAATTTACACAATAATGAAGAAATCAGCTACAAGTGGAGACAATCAGCAAAAACAATCAATATGATAATTAGTTTCCCAAGGCCATCCATCAGATGTTGGAATAATCAGGTGCAAGGCAGAAAATATACATAAAACTGGAACTGAAACAAGGAACAAGGATGTTTTCAAAGACTGGTAGGATCTCTAAAACATTTGTAAAGTACATGTCATTGATAAAGCTAAATACTCAAAGGTTGTGTAATACAACAGATTAATCATTGAGAAGAGTGAAATTATGCTGTTTTGAAAACTATGGCAGGTCAGATTTTCTGCCTAATGATATAAGAAGATTTCTCTCAAAAATACACATTATTTCAAAGACTTATTGGCTGTGAAATAAGTTAAGGGTATTTCAAATGGCTTGTCTGCAAAGAAAGGTGAGATGTAGGGAATCACAGAAAGTCGAGGGGAAATATTTCAATATATACATTACTATATGGTGAACTAAGCCTTCGGCCAGCAACAATGGAGAGGACCTGACCCTTAGAAACTTACAAGTAAGCTGGAATGTTCAAAAGTTCAAATCTTTCTAAGTAAAAAGATTTATTAAAATGAATAACCAAGTGTTTTAATTGACATCAGATGATCAAAACAACAAACCCTGAGAACATAGAAAAAATAACAATAAAGATATGAGCAGAACTTAATACAACAGAAAACGTATAAAATTGAGGTGATTTAGTAAGTCCAAAGAATATTCTTTGAAAAGATTTAAAAGACACACTTTGATTAAGGAAAACATAAACATATGTAAAGAATATACAGAAAGAATCAGGACAATGTTATAGCAGAGAATATATGAAATGCCAGTAAATTTGAACATTTCTGTAAAGGGGACCATTTCCTAGCTCCTAAAGTTGACCAAAACTGACACAAGAGGAAATCATTGAAGGTCATCATGTCTGCCCTTGGCATTCTTGGAACGCCCTGGCCTCAGAATGCAGCATCGGTAGTCCATGGTAACCTGCAGAGAGGGGGCGGGGCTGAAGGAGGTTGGAACACTGCCCTTACAGAGGGAGTGGGTGTGGCCATCTCTGCTGTGACTGAACAAAGGGCAGGGGAGCAGGGGGCCCAGGGCAGGGCCCTCAGAGGCCGGCAGGCCCAGGGGTGTGTCACAAGCATTTGGCCCAGGCCAAAGGGCGCCTTCTTTGTCCGCACAGCTTCCCAAACACTCACCTTTCCACTCAGGCCACCCTCTTTGTTGAAGTGTGTGTGGAACGTGTTCTCGCAGTACACCTCGCTGCACAGCTAACCATAGGACTGGGCATCGTACCTTCCTGCCAGGTGTCCGAAGTTAGCAGGCAGATGGGTCACTGGGACCAACGCGGAGAGGCTCCTGCCCTGACCACAGGTCGACCACAGCCGCTGCCCCCGATCGGGGGCCGCAAAGCAGCCCTGTCTGAATCCCCTGCCTCTAGAGGGAGTATTGGACCAACACTTCTAAAAAATGGGGTCCTTGCGGGCAACTCATCGGAGGGACACAAATAAATCTTTGCCGACTTTCTCCTGAAGCTTACGAGCGTTCACACTTAAGCCTGTTACAATGTCCTCTGTTTAGCTAAACATGAGCTCATGATCTAAATTTACACAATAATGAAGAAATCAGCTACAAGTGGAGACAATCAGCAAAAACAATCAATATGAGAATTAGTTTCCCAAGGCCATCCATCAGATGTTGGAATAATCAGGTGCAAGGCAGAAAATATACATAAAACTGGAACTGAAACAAGCAACAAGGATGTTTTCAAAGACTGGTAGGATCTCTAAAACATTTGTAAAGTACATGTCATTGATAAAGCTAAATACCCAAGGTTGTGTAATACAACAGATTAATCATTGAGAAGAGTGAAATTATGCTGTTTTGAAAACTATGGCAGGTCAGATTTTCTGCCTAATGATATAAGAAGATTTCTCTCAAAAATACACATTATTTCAAAGACTTATTGGCTGTGAAATAAGTGAAGGGTATTTCAAATGGCTTGTCTGCAAAGAAAGGTGAGATGTAGGGAATCACAGAAAGTCGAGGGGAAAATATGTCAATATATACATTGCTATATGGTGAACTAAGCCTTAGGCCAGCAACAATGGAGAGGACCTGACCCTTAGAAACTTACAAGTAAGCTGGAATCTTCAAAAGTTCAAATCTTTATAAGGAAAAAGATTTATTAAAATGAATAACCAAGTGTTTTAATTGACATCAGATGATCAAAACAACAAACCCTGAGAACATAGATAAAATATAAATAAAGATATGAGCAGAACTTAATACAACAGAAAACGTATAAAATTGAGGTGATTTAGTAAGTCCAAAGAATATTCTTTGAAAAGATTTAAAAGACACACTTTGATTAAGGAAAACAAAAACATAAGTAAAGAATATACAGAAAGAATCAGGACAATGTTATAGCAGAGAATATATGAAATGCCAGTAAATTTGAACATTTCTGTAAAGGGGACCATTTCCTAGCTCCTAAAGTTGACCAAAACTGACACAAGAGGAAATCATTGAAGGTCATCATGTCTGCCCTTGGCATTCTCGGAACGCCCTGGCCTCAGAATGCAGCATCGGTAGTCCATGGTAACCTGCGGAGAGGGGGCGGGGCTGAAGGAGGTTGGAACACTGAGCAGGGGGCACAGGCCAGGGCCCTCAGAGGCCGGCAGGCCCAGGGGTGTGTCACAAGCATTTGGCCCAGGCCAAAGGGCACCTTCTTTGTCTGCACAGCTTCCCAAACACTCACCTTTCGACGCAGGCGGACCTCTTTTTTGAAGTGTGTGTGGAACGTGTCCTCGCAGTACACCTCGCTGAACAGCTAACCATAGGACTGGGCATCGTACCTTCCTGCCAGGTGACCGAAGTTCGCAGGCAGATGGGTCCCTGGGACCAACGCGGAGAGGCTCCTGCCCTGACCACAGGTCGACCACAGCCGCTGCCCCAGATCGGGGGCCGCAAAGCAGCCCTGTCTGGATCCCCTGCCTCTTAAGGGAGTATTGGACCAACACTTCTAAAAAATGGGGTCCTTGCGGGCAACTCATCGGAGGGACACAAATAAATCTTTGCCGACTTTCTCCTGAAGCTTACGAGCGTTCACACTTAAGCCTGTTACAATGTCATCTGTTTAGCTAAACATGAGCTCATGATCTAAATTTACACAATAATGAAGAAATCAGCTACAAGGGGAGACAATCAGCAAAAACAATCCATATGAGAATTACTTTCCCAAGGCCATCCATCAGATGTTGGAATGATCAGGTGCAAGGCAGAAAATATACATAAAACTGGAACTGAAACAAGGAACAAGGATGTTTTCAAAGACTGGTAGGATCTCTAAAACATTTGTAAAGTACATGTCATTGATAAAGCTAAATACTCAAAGGTTGTGTAATACAACAGATTAATCATTGAGAAGAGTGAAATTATGCTGTTTTGAAAACTATGGCAGGTCAGATTTTCTGCCTAATGATATAAGAAGATTTCTCTCAAAAATACATATTATTTCAAAGACTTATTGGCTGTGAAATAAGTTAAGGGTATTTCAAATGGCTTGTCTGCAAAGAAAGGTGAGATGTAGGGAATCACAGAAAGTCGAGGAGAAAATATGTCAATATATACATTGCTATATGGTGAACTAAGCCTTAGGCCAGCAACAATGGAGAGGACCTGAACCTTAGAATCTTACAAGTAAGCTGGAATCTTCAAAAGTTCAAATCTTTACAAGTAAAAAGATTTATTAAAATGAATAACCAAGTGTTTTAATTGACATCAGATGATCAAAACAACAAACCCTGAGAACATAGAAAAAATATAAATAAAGATATGAGCAGAACTTAATACAACAGAAAATGTATAAAATTGTGGTGATTTAGTAAGTCCAAAGAATATTCTTTGAAAAGATTTAAAAGACACACTTTGATTAAGGAAAACAAAAACATAAGTAAAGAATATACAGAAAGATTCAGGACAATGTTATAGCAGAGAATATATGAAATGCCAGTAAATTTGAACATTTCTGTAAAGGGGACCATTTCCTAGCTCCTAAAGTTGACCAAAACTGACACAAGAGGAAATCATTGAAGGTCATCATGTCTGCCCTTGGCATTCTCGGAACGCCATGGCCTCAGAATGCAGCATCGGTAGTCCATGGTAACCTGTGGAGAGGGGGTGGGGCTGAAGGAGGTTGGAACACTGCCCTCACTGAGGGAGTGGGTGTGGCCATCTCTGCTGTGACTGAACAAGGGCAGGGGAGCAGTGGGCACAAGGCAGGGCCCTCAGAGCCCGGAAGGCCCAGGGGTGTGTCACAAGCATTTGGCCCAGGCCAAAGGGCGCCTTCTTTGTCTGCACAGCTTCCCAAACACTCACCTTTCCACTCAGGCCGCCCTCTTGGTTGAAGTGTGTGTGGAACGTGTCCTTGCAGTACACCTCGCTGCACAGCTATCCATAGGACTGGGCATCGTACCTTCCTGCCAGGTGACCGAAGTTCGCAGGCAGATGGGTCCCTGGGACGAACGCGGAGAGGCTCCTGCCCTGACCACAGGTCGACCACAGCCCCTGCCCCAGATCGGGGGCCGTAAAACAGCCCTGTCTGAATCCCCTGCCTCTAGAGGGAGTATTGGACCAACACTTCTAGAAAATGGGGTCCTTGCGGGCAACTCATCGGAGGGACACAAATAAATCTTTGCCGACTTTTTGTTGAAACTTACGAGCGTTCACAGCTAAGCCTCTTACAAGGTCAGCTCTTTAGCTAAACATGAGCTCATGATCTAAATTTATACAATAATGAAGAAATCAGCTACAAGTGGAGACAATGAGCATAAACAATCAATACCAGAATTAGATTCCCAAGGCCATCCCTCAGATGTTGGAATAATCAGGTGCAAGGCAGAAAATATACATAAAACTGGAACAGAAACAAGGAACAAGGATGTTTTCAAAGACTGGTAGGATCTCTAAAACATTTTTAAAATACATGTCTTTGATAAAGCTAAATACTCAAAGGTTGTGTAATACAACAGATAAATCATTGAGAAGCCTTAAATTATGCTGCTTTGGAAACAATGGCAGGTCAGATTTTCTGCCTAATGATATAAGAAGATTTATCTAAAAAATGCACATTATTTCAAAGACTTATTGGCTGTGAAATAAGTTAAGGGTATTTCAAATGGCTTGTCTGCAAAGAAAGGTGAGATGTAGGGAATCACAGAAAGTCGAGGGGAAAATATGTCAATATATACATTTCTATAATGTGAACTAAGCCTTAGGCCAGCAACAATGGAGAGGACCTGACCCTTAGAAACTTACAAGTAAGCTGGAATCTTCAAAAGTTTGGTAGGATCTCTAAAACATTTGTAAAGTACATGTCATTGATAAAGCTAAATACTCAAAGGTTGTGTAATACAACAGATTAATCATTGAGAAGAGTGAAATTATGCTGTTTTGAAAACTATGGCAGGTCAGATTTTCTGCCTAATGATATAAGAAAATTTCTCTAAAAAATACACATTATTTCAAAGACTTATTGGCTGTGAAAGAAGTTAAGGGTATTTCAAATGGCTTGTCTGCAAAGAAAGGTGAGATGTAGGGAATCACAGAAAGTCGAGGGGAAAATATGTCAATATATACATTGCTATATGATGAACTAAGCCTTAGGCCAGCAACAATGGAGAGGACCTGACCCTTAGAAACTTACAAGTAAGCTGGAATCTTCAAAAGTTCAAATCTTTACAAGTAAAAAGATTTATTAAAATGAATAACCAAGTGTTTTCATTGACATCAGATGATCAAAACAACAAACCCTGGGAACATAGAAAAAATACAAATAAAGATATGAGCTGAATTTAATACAACAGAAAACGTATAAAATTGAGGTGATTTAGTAAGTCCAAAGAATATTCTTTGAAAAGATTTAAAAGACACACTTTGATTAAGGAAAACAAAAACATAAGTAAATAATATACAGAAAGAATCATTACAATGTTATAGCAGAGAATATATGAAATGCCAGTAAATTTGAACATTTCTGTAAAGGGGACCATTTCCTAGCTCCTAAAGTTGACCAAAACTGACTCAAGAGGAAATCATTGAAGGTCATCATGTCTGCCCTTGGCATTCTCGGAACGCACGGGCCTCAGAATGCAGCATGGGTAGTCCATGGTAACCTGCGGAGAGGGGGCGGGGCTGAAGGAGGTTGGAACACTGCCCTCACAGAGGGAGTGGGTGTGGCCATCTCTGCTGTGACTGAACAAAGGCCAGGGGAGCAGGGGGCCCATGGCAGGGCCCTCAGAGGCCGGCAGGCCCGAGTGTGTGTCACAAGCATTTGGCCCAGGCCAAAGGGCACCTTCTTTGTCTGCACAGCTTCCCAAACACTCACCTTTCCACTCAGGTGGACCACTTTGTTGAAGTGTGTGTGGAACGTGTCCTCGCAGTACACCTCACTGCACAGCTAACCATAGGACTGGGCATCGTACCTTCCTGCCAGGTGACCGAAGTTCGCAGGCAGATGGGTCCCTGGGACCAATGCGGAGAGGCTCCTGCCGTGACCACAGGTCGACCACAGCCGCTGCCCAAGATCGGGGGCCGCAAAGCAGCCCTGTCTGAATCCCCTGCCTCTAGAGGGAGTATTGGAACAACACTTCTAAAAAAGGGGGTCCTTGCGGGCAACTCATCGGAGGGACACAAATAAATCTTTGCCGACTTTCTCCTGAAGCTTACGAGCGTTCACACTTAAGCCTGTTACAATGTCAGCTGTTTAGCTAAACATGAGCTCATGATCTAAATTTACACAATAATGAAGAAATCAGCTACAAGTGGAGACAAACAGCAAAAACAATCAATATGAGAATTAGTTTCCCAAGGCCATCCATCAGATGTTGGAATAATCAGGTGCAAGGCAGAAAATATACATAAAACTGGAACTGAAACAAGGAACAAGGATGTTTTCAAAGACTGGTAGCATCTCTAAAACATTTGTAAAGTACATGTCATTGATAAAGCTAAATACTCAAAGGTTGTGTAATACAACAGATTAATCATTGAGAAGAGTGAAATTATGCTGTTTTGAAAACTATGGCAGGCCAGATTTTCTGCCTAATGATATAAGAAGATTTCTCTAAATAATACACATTATTTCAAAGACTTATTGGCTGTGAAATATGTTAAGGGTATTTCAAATGGCTTGTCTGCAAAGAAAGGTGAGATGTAGGGAATCACAGAAAGTCGAGGGGAAAATATGTCAATATATACATTGCTATATGGTGAACTAAGCCTTAGGTCAGCAACAATGGAGAGGACCTGACCCTTAGAAACTTACAAGTAAGCTGGAATCTTCAAAAGTTCAAATCTTTCTAAGTAAAAAGATTTATTAAAATGAATAACCAAGTGTTTTAATTGACATCAGATGATCAAAACAACAAACCCTGAGAACATAGAAAAAATATAAATAAAGATATGAGCAGAACTTAATACAACAGAAAACGTATAAAATTGAGGTGATTTAGTAAGTCCAAAGAATATTCTTTGAAAAGATTTAAAAGACACACTTTGATTAAGGAAAACAAAAACATAAGTAAAGAATATACAGAAAGAATCAGGACAATGTTATAGCAGAGAATATATGAAATGCCAGTAAATTTGAACATTTCTGTAAAGGGGACCATTTCCTAGCTCCTAAAGTTGACCAAAACTGACACAAGAGGAAATCATTGAAGGTCATCATGTCTGCCCTTGGCATTCTCGGACCGCCCTGGCCTCAGAATGCAGCATCGGCAGTGCATGGTAACCTGCGGAGAGGGGGCGGAGCTGAAGGAGGTTGGAACACTGCCCTCACTGAGGGAGTGGGTGTGGCCATCTCTGCTGTGACTGAACAAAGGGCAGGGGAGCAGGGGGCCCAGGGCAGGGCCCTCAGAGGCCGGCAGGCCCAGGGGTGTGTCACAAGCATATGGCCCTGGCCAAAGGGCGCCTTCTTTTTCCGCACAGCTTCCCAAACACTCACCTTTCCACTCAGGCGGCCCTCTTTGTTGAAGTGTGTGTGGAACGTGTCCTCGCAGTACACCTCACTGCACAGCTAACCATAGGACTGGGCATCGTACCTTCCTGCCAGGTGACCGAAGTCCACAGCAGATGGGTCCCTGGGACCAAGGCGGAGAGGCTCCTGCCCTGACCACAGGTCGAGCACAGCCGCTGCCCCAGATTGGGGGCAGCAAAGCAGCCCTGTCTGAATCCCCTGCCTCTAGGGGGAGTATTGGACCAACACTTCTGAAAAATGGGGTCCTTGCGGGCAACTCATCGGAGGGACACAAATAAATCTTTGCCGACTTTCTCCTGAAGCTTACGAGCGTTCACACTTAAGCCTGTTACAATGTCATCTGTTTAGCTAAACATGAGCTCATGATCTAAATTTACACAATAATGAAGAAATCAGCTACAAGGGGAGACAATCAGCAAAAACAATCCATATGAGAATTACTTTCCCAAGGCCATCCATCAGATGTTGGAATGATCAGGTGCAAGGCAGAAAATATACATAAAACTGGAACTGAAACAAGGAACAAGGATGTTTTCAAAGACTGGTAGGATCTCTAAAACATTTGTAAAGTACATGTCATTGATAAAGCTAAATACTCAAAGGTTGTGTAATACAACAGATTAATCATTGAGAAGAGTGAAATTATGCTGTTTTGAAAACTATGGCAGGTCAGATTTTCTGCCTAATGATATAAGAAGATTTCTCTCAAAAATACATATTATTTCAAAGACTTATTGGCTGTGAAATAAGTTAAGGGTATTTCAAATGGCTTGTCTGCAAAGAAAGGTGAGATGTAGGGAATCACAGAAAGTCGAGGAGAAAATATGTCAATATATACATTGCTATATGGTGAACTAAGCCTTAGGCCAGCAACAATGGAGAGGACCTGAACCTTAGAATCTTACAAGTAAGCTGGAATCTTCAAAAGTTCAAATCTTTACAAGTAAAAAGATTTATTAAAATGAATAACCAAGTGTTTTAATTGACATCAGATGATCAAAACAACAAACCCTGAGAACATAGAAAAAATATAAATAAAGATATGAGCAGAACTTAATACAACAGAAAATGTATAAAATTGTGGTGATTTAGTAAGTCCAAAGAATATTCTTTGAAAAGATTTAAAAGACACACTTTGATTAAGGAAAACAAAAACATAAGTAAAGAATATACAGAAAGATTCAGGACAATGTTATAGCAGAGAATATATGAAATGCCAGTAAATTTGAACATTTCTGTAAAGGGGACCATTTCCTAGCTCCTAAAGTTGACCAAAACTGACACAAGAGGAAATCATTGAAGGTCATCATGTCTGCCCTTGGCATTCTCGGAACGCCATGGCCTCAGAATGCAGCATCGGTAGTCCATGGTAACCTGTGGAGAGGGGGTGGGGCTGAAGGAGGTTGGAACACTGCCCTCACTGAGGGAGTGGGTGTGGCCATCTCTGCTGTGACTGAACAAGGGCAGGGGAGCAGTGGGCACAAGGCAGGGCCCTCAGAGCCCGGAAGGCCCAGGGGTGTGTCACAAGCATTTGGCCCAGGCCAAAGGGCGCCTTCTTTGTCTGCACAGCTTCCCAAACACTCACCTTTCCACTCAGGCCGCCCTCTTGGTTGAAGTGTGTGTGGAACGTGTCCTTGCAGTACACCTCGCTGCACAGCTATCCATAGGACTGGGCATCGTACCTTCCTGCCAGGTGACCGAAGTTCGCAGGCAGATGGGTCCCTGGGACGAACGCGGAGAGGCTCCTGCCCTGACCACAGGTCGACCACAGCCCCTGCCCCAGATCGGGGGCCGTAAAACAGCCCTGTCTGAATCCCCTGCCTCTAGAGGGAGTATTGGACCAACACTTCTAGAAAATGGGGTCCTTGCGGGCAACTCATCGGAGGGACACAAATAAATCTTTGCCGACTTTTTGTTGAAACTTACGAGCGTTCACAGCTAAGCCTCTTACAAGGTCAGCTCTTTAGCTAAACATGAGCTCATGATCTAAATTTATACAATAATGAAGAAATCAGCTACAAGTGGAGACAATGAGCATAAACAATCAATACCAGAATTAGATTCCCAAGGCCATCCCTCAGATGTTGGAATAATCAGGTGCAAGGCAGAAAATATACATAAAACTGGAACAGAAACAAGGAACAAGGATGTTTTCAAAGACTGGTAGGATCTCTAAAACATTTTTAAAATACATGTCTTTGATAAAGCTAAATACTCAAAGGTTGTGTAATACAACAGATAAATCATTGAGAAGCCTTAAATTATGCTGCTTTGGAAACAATGGCAGGTCAGATTTTCTGCCTAATGATATAAGAAGATTTATCTAAAAAATGCACATTATTTCAAAGACTTATTGGCTGTGAAATAAGTTAAGGGTATTTCAAATGGCTTGTCTGCAAAGAAAGGTGAGATGTAGGGAATCACAGAAAGTCGAGGGGAAAATATGTCAATATATACATTTCTATAATGTGAACTAAGCCTTAGGCCAGCAACAATGGAGAGGACCTGACCCTTAGAAACTTACAAGTAAGCTGGAATCTTCAAAAGTTTGGTAGGATCTCTAAAACATTTGTAAAGTACATGTCATTGATAAAGCTAAATACTCAAAGGTTGTGTAATACAACAGATTAATCATTGAGAAGAGTGAAATTATGCTGTTTTGAAAACTATGGCAGGTCAGATTTTCTGCCTAATGATATAAGAAAATTTCTCTAAAAAATACACATTATTTCAAAGACTTATTGGCTGTGAAAGAAGTTAAGGGTATTTCAAATGGCTTGTCTGCAAAGAAAGGTGAGATGTAGGGAATCACAGAAAGTCGAGGGGAAAATATGTCAATATATACATTGCTATATGATGAACTAAGCCTTAGGCCAGCAACAATGGAGAGGACCTGACCCTTAGAAACTTACAAGTAAGCTGGAATCTTCAAAAGTTCAAATCTTTACAAGTAAAAAGATTTATTAAAATGAATAACCAAGTGTTTTCATTGACATCAGATGATCAAAACAACAAACCCTGGGAACATAGAAAAAATACAAATAAAGATATGAGCTGAATTTAATACAACAGAAAACGTATAAAATTGAGGTGATTTAGTAAGTCCAAAGAATATTCTTTGAAAAGATTTAAAAGACACACTTTGATTAAGGAAAACAAAAACATAAGTAAATAATATACAGAAAGAATCATTACAATGTTATAGCAGAGAATATATGAAATGCCAGTAAATTTGAACATTTCTGTAAAGGGGACCATTTCCTAGCTCCTAAAGTTGACCAAAACTGACTCAAGAGGAAATCATTGAAGGTCATCATGTCTGCCCTTGGCATTCTCGGAACGCACGGGCCTCAGAATGCAGCATGGGTAGTCCATGGTAACCTGCGGAGAGGGGGCGGGGCTGAAGGAGGTTGGAACACTGCCCTCACAGAGGGAGTGGGTGTGGCCATCTCTGCTGTGACTGAACAAAGGCCAGGGGAGCAGGGGGCCCATGGCAGGGCCCTCAGAGGCCGGCAGGCCCGAGTGTGTGTCACAAGCATTTGGCCCAGGCCAAAGGGCACCTTCTTTGTCTGCACAGCTTCCCAAACACTCACCTTTCCACTCAGGTGGACCACTTTGTTGAAGTGTGTGTGGAACGTGTCCTCGCAGTACACCTCACTGCACAGCTAACCATAGGACTGGGCATCGTACCTTCCTGCCAGGTGACCGAAGTTCGCAGGCAGATGGGTCCCTGGGACCAATGCGGAGAGGCTCCTGCCGTGACCACAGGTCGACCACAGCCGCTGCCCAAGATCGGGGGCCGCAAAGCAGCCCTGTCTGAATCCCCTGCCTCTAGAGGGAGTATTGGAACAACACTTCTAAAAAAGGGGGTCCTTGCGGGCAACTCATCGGAGGGACACAAATAAATCTTTGCCGACTTTCTCCTGAAGCTTACGAGCGTTCACACTTAAGCCTGTTACAATGTCAGCTGTTTAGCTAAACATGAGCTCATGATCTAAATTTACACAATAATGAAGAAATCAGCTACAAGTGGAGACAAACAGCAAAAACAATCAATATGAGAATTAGTTTCCCAAGGCCATCCATCAGATGTTGGAATAATCAGGTGCAAGGCAGAAAATATACATAAAACTGGAACTGAAACAAGGAACAAGGATGTTTTCAAAGACTGGTAGCATCTCTAAAACATTTGTAAAGTACATGTCATTGATAAAGCTAAATACTCAAAGGTTGTGTAATACAACAGATTAATCATTGAGAAGAGTGAAATTATGCTGTTTTGAAAACTATGGCAGGCCAGATTTTCTGCCTAATGATATAAGAAGATTTCTCTAAATAATACACATTATTTCAAAGACTTATTGGCTGTGAAATATGTTAAGGGTATTTCAAATGGCTTGTCTGCAAAGAAAGGTGAGATGTAGGGAATCACAGAAAGTCGAGGGGAAAATATGTCAATATATACATTGCTATATGGTGAACTAAGCCTTAGGTCAGCAACAATGGAGAGGACCTGACCCTTAGAAACTTACAAGTAAGCTGGAATCTTCAAAAGTTCAAATCCTTCTAAGTAAAAAGATTTATTAAAATGAATAACCAAGTGTTTTAATTGACATCAGATGATCAAAACAACAAACCCTGAGAACATAGAAAAAATATAAATAAAGATATGAGCAGAACTTAATACAACAGAAAACGTATAAAATTGAGGTGATTTAGTAAGTCCAAAGAATATTCTTTGAAAAGATTTAAAAGACACACTTTGATTAAGGAAAACAAAAACATAAGTAAAGAATATACAGAAAGAATCAGGACAATGTTATAGCAGAGAATATATGAAATGCCAGTAAATTTGAACATTTCTGTAAAGGGGACCATTTCCTAGCTCCTAAAGTTGACCAAAACTGACACAAGAGGAAATCATTGAAGGTCATCATGTCTGCCCTTGGCATTCTCGGACCGCCCTGGCCTCAGAATGCAGCATCGGCAGTGCATGGTAACCTGCGGAGAGGGGGCGGAGCTGAAGGAGGTTGGAACACTGCCCTCACTGAGGGAGTGGGTGTGGCCATCTCTGCTGTGACTGAACAAAGGGCAGGGGAGCAGGGGGCCCAGGGCAGGGCCCTCAGAGGCCGGCAGGCCCAGGGGTGTGTCACAAGCATATGGCCCTGGCCAAAGGGCGCCTTCTTTTTCCGCACAGCTTCCCAAACACTCACCTTTCCACTCAGGCGGCCCTCTTTGTTGAAGTGTGTGTGGAACGTGTCCTCGCAGTACACCTCACTGCACAGCTAACCATAGGACTGGGCATCGTACCTTCCTGCCAGGTGACCGAAGTCCACAGCAGATGGGTCCCTGGGACCAAGGCGGAGAGGCTCCTGCCCTGACCACAGGTCGAGCACAGCCGCTGCCCCAGATTGGGGGCAGCAAAGCAGCCCTGTCTGAATCCCCTGCCTCTAGGGGGAGTATTGGACCAACACTTCTGAAAAATGGGGTCCTTGCGGGCAACTCATCGGAGGGACACAAATAAATCTTTGCCGACTTTCTCCTGAAGCTTACGAGCGTTCACACTTAAGCCTGTTACAATGTCAGCTGTTTAGCTAAACATGAGCTCATGATCTAAATTTACACAATAATGAAGAAATCAGCTACAAGTGGAGACAAACAGCAAAAACAATCAATATGAGAATTAGTTTCCCAAGGCCATCCATCAGATGTTGGAATAATCAGGTGCAAGGCAGAAAATATACATAAAACTGGAACTGAAACAAGGAACAAGGATGTTTTCAAAGACTGGTAGCATCTCTAAAACATTTGTAAAGTACATGTCATTGATAAAGCTAAATACTCAAAGGTTGTGTAATACAACAGATTAATCATTGAGAAGAGTGAAATTATGCTGTTTTGAAAACTATGGCAGGCCAGATTTTCTGCCTAATGATATAAGAAGATTTCTCTAAATAATACACATTATTTCAAAGACTTATTGGCTGTGAAATATGTTAAGGGTATTTCAAATGGCTTGTCTGCAAAGAAAGGTGAGATGTAGGGAATCACAGAAAGTCGAGGGGAAAATATGTCAATATATACATTGCTATATGGTGAACTAAGCCTTAGGTCAGCAACAATGGAGAGGACCTGACCCTTAGAAACTTACAAGTAAGCTGGAATCTTCAAAAGTTCAAATCTTTCTAAGTAAAAAGATTTATTAAAATGAATAACCAAGTGTTTTAATTGACATCAGATGATCAAAACAACAAACCCTGAGAACATAGAAAAAATATAAATAAAGATATGAGCAGAACTTAATACAACAGAAAACGTATAAAATTGAGGTGATTTAGTAAGTCCAAAGAATATTCTTTGAAAAGATTTAAAAGACACACTTTGATTAAGGAAAACAAAAACATAAGTAAAGAATATACAGAAAGAATCAGGACAATGTTATAGCAGAGAATATATGAAATGCCAGTAAATTTGAACATTTCTGTAAAGGGGACCATTTCCTAGCTCCTAAAGTTGACCAAAACTGACACAAGAGGAAATCATTGAAGGTCATCATGTCTGCCCTTGGCATTCTCGGACCGCCCTGGCCTCAGAATGCAGCATCGGCAGTGCATGGTAACCTGCGGAGAGGGGGCGGAGCTGAAGGAGGTTGGAACACTGCCCTCACTGAGGGAGTGGGTGTGGCCATCTCTGCTGTGACTGAACAAAGGGCAGGGGAGCAGGGGGCCCAGGGCAGGGCCCTCAGAGGCCGGCAGGCCCAGGGGTGTGTCACAAGCATATGGCCCTGGCCAAAGGGCGCCTTCTTTTTCCGCACAGCTTCCCAAACACTCACCTTTCCACTCAGGCAGCCCTCTTTGTTGAAGTGTGTGTGGAACGTGTCCTCGCAGTACACCTCACTGCACAGCTAACCATAGGACTGGGCATCGTACCTTCCTGCCAGGTGACCGAAGTCCACAGCAGATGGGTCCCTGGGACCAAGGCGGAGAGGCTCCTGCCCTGACCACAGGTCGAGCACAGCCGCTGCCCCAGATTGGGGGCAGCAAAGCAGCCCTGTCTGAATCCCCTGCCTCTAGGGGGAGTATTGGACCAACACTTCTGAAAAATGGGGTCCTTGCGGGCAACTCATCGGAGGGACACAAATAAATCTTTGCCGACTTTCTCCTGAAGCTTACGAGCGTTCACACTTAAGCCTGTTACAATGTCAGCTGTTTAGCTAAACATGAGCTCATGATCTAAATTTACACAATAATGAAAAATCAGCTACAAGTGGAGACAATCAGCAAAAACAATCAATATGAGAATTAGTTTCCCAAGGCCACCCATCAGATGTTGGAATAAGCAGGTGCAAGGCAGAAAATATACATAAAACTGGAACTGAAACAAGGAACAAGGATGTTTTCAAAGACTGGTAGGATCTCTAAAACATTTATAAAGTACATGTCACTGATAAAGCTAAATACTCAAAGGTTGTGTAATACAACAGATTAATCATTGAGAAGAGTGAAATTATGCTGTTTTGAAAACTATGGCAGGCCAGATATTCTGCCTAATGATATAAGAAGATTTCTCTAAAAAATACACATTATTTCAAAGACTTATTGGCTGTGAAATAAGTTAAGGGTATTTCAAATGGCTTGTCTGCAAAGAAAGGTGAGATGTAGGGAATCACAGAAAGTCGAGGAGAAAATATGTCAATATATACATTGCTATATGGTGAACTAAGCCTTAGGCCAGCAACAATGGAGAGGACATGACCCTTAGAATGTTACAAGTAAGCTGGAATCTTCAAAAGTTCAAATCTTTCTAAGTAAAAAGATTTATTAAAATGAATAACCAAGTGTTTTAATTGACATCAGATGATCAAAACAACAAACCCTGAGAACATAGAAAAAATATAAATAAAGATATGAGCACAACTTAATACAACAGAAAACGTATAAAATTGAGGTGATTTAGTAAGTCCAAAGAATATTCTTTGAAAAGATTTAAAAGACACACTTTGATTAAGGAAAACAAAAACATAAGTAAAGAATATACAGAAAGAATCAGGACAATGTTATAGCAGAGAATATATGAAATGCCAGTAAATTTGAACATTTCTGTAAAGGGGACCATTTCCTAGCTCCTAAAGTTGACCAAAACTGACACAAGAGGAAATCATTGAAGGTCATCATGTCTGCCCTTGGCATTCTCGGAACGCCGTGGCCTCAGAATTCAGCATCGGTAGTCCATGGTAACCTGTGGAGAGGGGGCGGGGCTGAAGGAGGTTGGAACACTGCCCTCACTGAGGGAGTGGGTGTGGCCATCTCTGCTGTGACTGAACAAGGGCAGGGGAGCAGGGGGCACAAGGCAGGGCCCTCACAGCCCGGCAGGCCCAGGGGTGTGTCACAAGCATTTGGCCCAGGGCAAAGGGCGCCTTCTTTGTCTGCACAGCTTCCCAAACACTCACCTTTCCACTCAGGCCGCCCTCTTGGTTGAAGTGTGTGTGGAACGTGTCCTTGCTGTACACCTCGCTGCACAGCTAACCATAGGACTGGGCATCGTACCTTCCTGCCAGGTAGCCGAAGTTCGCAGGCAGATGGGTCCCTGGGACGAACGCGGAGAGGCTCCTGCCCTGACCACAGGTCGACCACAGCCCCTGCCCCAGATCGGGGGCCGCAAAGCAGCCCTGTCTGAATCCCCTGCCTCTAGAGGGAGTATTGGACCAACACTTCTAGAAAATGGGGTCCTTGCGGGCAACTCATCGGAGGGACACAAATAAATCTTTGCCGACTTTTTGTTGAAACTTACGAGCGTTCACAGCTAAGCCTCTTACAAGGTCAGCTTTTTAGCTAAACATGAGCTCATGATCTAAATTTACACAATAATGAAGAAATCAGCTACAAGTGGAGACAATGAGCATAAATAATCAATAGAACAATTAGATTCCCAAGGCCATCCCTCAGATGTTGGAATAATCAGGTGCAAGGCAGAAAATATACATAAAACTGGAACTGGAACAAGGAACAAGGATGTTTTCAAAGACTGGTAGGATCTCTAAAACATTTGTAAAATACATGTCATTGATAAAGCTAAATACTCAAAGGTTGTGTAATACAACAGACAAATCATTGAGAAGAGTTAAATTATGCTGCTTTGGAAACAATGGCAGGTCAGATTTTCTGCCTAATGATATAAGAAGATTTATCTAAAAATACACATTATTTCAAAGACTTATTGGCTGTGAAATAAGTTAAGGGTATTTCAAATGGCTTGTCTGCAAAGAAAGGTGAGATGTAGGGAATCACAGAAAGTCGAGGGGAAAATATGTCAATATATACATTTCTATAATGTGAACTAAGCCTTAGGCCAGCAAAAATGGAGAGGACCTGACCCTTAGAAACTTACAAGTAAGCTGGAATCTTCAAAAGTTTGGTAGGATCTCTAAAACATTTGTAAAATACATGTCATTGATAAAGCTAAATACTCAAAGGTTGTGTAATACAACAGACAAATCATTGAGAAGAGTTAAATTATGCTGCTTTGGAAACAATGGCAGGTCAGATTTTCTGCCTAATGATATAAGAAGATTTATCTAAAAATACACATTATTTCAAAGACTTATTGGCTGTGAAATAAGTTAAGGGTATTTCAAATGGCTTGTCTGCAAAGAAAGGTGAGATGTAGGGAATCACAGAAAGTCGAGGGGAAAATATGTCAATATATACATTGCTATATGGTGAACTAAGCCTTAGGCCAGCAGCAATGGAGAGGACCTGACCCTTAGAAACTTACAAGTAAGCTGGAATCTTCAAAAGTTCAAATCTTTCTAAGTAAAAAGATTTATTAAAATGAATAACCAAGTGTTTTAATTGACATCAGATGATCAAAACAACAAACCCTGAGAACATAGAAAAAATATAAATAAAGATATGAGCAGAACTTAATACAACAGAAAAGGTATAAAATTGAGGTGATTTAGTAAGTCCAAAGAATATTCTTTGAAAAGATTTAAAAGACACACTTTGATTAAGGAAAACAAAAACATAAGTAAAGAATATACAGAAAGAATCAGGACAATGTTATAGCAGAGAATATATGAAATGCCAGTAAATTTGAACATTTCTGTAAAGGGGACCATTTCCTAGCTCCGAAAGTTGACCAAAACTGACACAAGAGGAAATCATTGAAGGTCATCATGTCTGCCCTTGGCATTCTCAGAACGCCCTGGCCTCAGAATGCAGCATCGGTAGTCCATGGTAACCTGCGGAAAGGGGGTGGGGCTGAAGGAGGTTGGAACACTGCCCTCACTGAGGGAGTGGGTGTGGCCATCTCTGCTGTGACTGAACAAAGGGCAGGGGAGCAGGGTGCCCAGGGCAGGGCCCTCAGAGCCCGGCAGGACCAGGGGAGTGTCACAAGCATTTGGCCCAGGCCAAAGGGCGCCTTCTTTGTCTGCACAGCTTCCCAAACACTCACATTTCCACTCAGGCCGCCCTCTTTGTTGAAGTGTGTGTGGAACGTGTCCTCGCAGTACACCTCGCTGCACAGCTAACCATAGGACTGGGCATCGTACCTTCCTGCCAGGTGACCGAAGTTCGCAGGCAGATGGGTCACTGGGACCAACGCGGAGAGGCTCCTGCCCTGACCACAGGTCGACCACAGCCGCTGCCCCAGATCGGGGGTTGCAAAGCAGCCCTGTCTGAATCCCCTGCCTCTAGAGGGAGTATTGGACCAACACTTCTAAAAAATGGGGTCCTTGCGGGCAACTCATCGGAGGGACACAATAAAATCTTTGCCGACTTTCTCCTGAAGCTTACGAGCGTTCACACTTAAGCCTTTTACAATGTCAGCTGTTTAGCTAAACATGAGCTCATGATCTAAATTTACACAATAATGAAGAAATCAGCTACAAGGGGAGACAATCAGCAAAAACAATCAATATGAGAATTAGTTTCCCAAGGCCACCCATCAGATGTTGGAATAATCAGGTGCAAGGCAGAATATATACATAAAACTGGAACTGGAACAAGGAACAAGGATGTTTTCAAAGACTGGTAGGATCTCTAAAACATTTGTAAAGTACATGTCATTGATAAAGCTAAATACTCAAAGGTTGTGTAATACAACAGATTAATCATTGAGAAGAGTGAAATTATGCTGTTTTGAAAACTATGGCAGGTCAGATTTTCTGCCTAATGATATAAGAAGATTTCTCTCAAAAATACACATTATTTCAAAGACTTATTGGCTGTGAAATAAGTGAAGGGTATTTCAAATGGCTTGTCTGCAAAGAAAGGTGAGATGTAGGGAATCACAGAAAGTCGAGGGGAAAATATGTCAATATATACATTGCTATATGGTGAACTAAGCCTTAGGCCAGCAACAATGGAGAGGACCTGACCCTTAGAAACTTACAAGTAAGCTGGAATCTTCAAAAGTTCAAATCTTTCTAAGTAAAAAGATTTATTAAAATGAATAACCAAGTGTTTTAATTGACATCAGATGATCAAAACAACAAACCCTGAGAACATAGAAAACATAACAATAAAGATATGAGCAGAACTTAATACAACAGAAAACGTATAAAATTGAGGTGATTTAGTAAGTCCAAAGAATATTCTTTGAAAAGGTTTAAAAGACACACTTTGATTAAGGAAAACAAAAACATAAGTATAGAATATACAGAAAGAATCAGGACAATGTTATAGCAGAGAATATATGAAATGCCAGTAAATTTGAACATTTCTGTAAAGGGGACCATTTCCTAGCTCCTAAAGTTGACCAAAACTGACACAAGAGGAAATCATTGAAGGTCATCATGTCTGCCCTTGGCATTCTTGGAACGCCCTGGCCTCAGAATGCAGCATCGGTAGTCCATGGTAACCTGCTGAGATGGGGTGGGGCTGAAGGAGGTTGGAACACTGCCCTCACGGAGGGAGTGGGTGTGGCCATCTCGGCTGTGACTGAACAAAGGGCAGGGGAACAGGGGGCCCAGTGCAGGGCCCTCAGAGGCCGGCAGGCCCAGGGCTGTGTCACAAGCATTTGTGCCAGTCCAAAGGGCGCCTTCTTTGTCTGCACAGCTTCCCAAACACTCACCTTTCCACTCAGGCCGCCCTCTTGGTTGAAGTGTGTGTGGAACGTGTCCTTGCAGTACACCTCGCTGCACAGCTAACCATAGGATTGGGCATCGTACCTTCCTGCCAGGTGACCGAAGTTCGCAGGCAGATGGGTCCCTGGGACCAACGCGGAGAGGCTCCTGCCCTGACCACAGGTCGACCACAGCCGCTGCCCCAGATCGGGGGATGCAAAGCAGCCCTGTCTGAATCCCCTGCCTCTTGAGGGAGTATTGGACGAACACTTCTAAAAAATGGGGTCCTTGCGGGCAACTCATCGGAGGGACACAAATAAATATTTGCCGACTTTCTCCTGAAGCTTACGAGCGTTCACACTTAAGCCTGTTACAATGTCAGCTGTTTAGCTAAACATGAGCTCATGATCTAAATTTACACAATAATGAAGAAATCAGCTACAAGTGGAGACAATCAGCAAAAACAATCAATATGAGAATTAGTTTCCCAAGGCCATCCATCAGATTTTGGAATAATCAGGTGCAAGGCAGAAAATATACATAAAACTGGAACTGGAAGAAGGAACAAGGATGTTTTCAAAGACTGGTAGGATCTCTAAAACATTTGTAAAGTACATGTCATTGATAAAGCTAAATACTCAAAGGTTGTGTAATACAACAGATTAATCATTGAGAAGAGTGAAATTATGCTGTTTTGAAAACTATGGCAGGTCAGATTTTCTGCCTAATGATATAAGAAGATTTCTCTCAAAAATACACATTATTTCAAAGACTTATTGGCTGTGAAATAAGTTAAGGGTATTTCAAATGGCTTGTCTGCAAAGAAAGGTGAGATGTAGGGAATCACAGAAAGTCGAGGGGAAAATATGGCAATATATACATTGCTATATGGTGAACTAAGCCTTAGGCCAGAAACAATGGAGATGACCTGACCCTTAGAAACTTACAAGTTAGCTGGAATCTTCAAAAGTTCAAATCTTTATATGTAAAAAGATTTATTAAAATGAATAACCAAGTGTTTTAATTGACATCAGATGATCAAAACAACAAAACCTGAGAACATAGAAAAAATAACAATAAAGATATGAGCAGAAGTTAATACAACAGAAAACGTATAAAACTGAGGTGATTTAGTAAGTCCAAAGAATATTCTTTGAAAAGATTTAAAAGACCCACTTTGATTAAGGAAAACAAAAACATAAGTAAAGAATATACAGAAAGAATCAGGACAATGTTATAGCAGAGAATATATGAAATGCCAGTAAATTTGAACATTTCTGTAAAGGGGACCATTTCCTAGCTCCTAAAGTTGACCAAAACTGACACAAGAGGAAATCATTGAAGGTCATCATGTCTGCCCTTGGCATTCTCAGAACGCCCTGGCCTCAGAATGCAGCATCGGTAGTCCATGGTAACCTGCGGAGAGGGGGCGGGACTGAAGAAGGTTGGAACACTGCCCTCACTGAGGGAGTGGGTGTGGCCATCTCTGCTGTGACTGAACAAAGGGCAGGGGAGCAGGGGGCCCAGGGCAGGGCCCTCAGAGGCCGGCAGGCCCAGGGGTGTGTCACAAGCATTAGGCCCAGGCCAAAGGGCGCCTTCTTTGTCCGCACAGCTTCCCAAACACTCACCTTTCCACTCAGGCGGACCTCTTTGTTGAAGTGTGTGTGGAACGTGTCCTCGCAGTACACCTCACTGCACAGCTAACCATAGGACTGGGCATCGTACCTTCCTGCCAGGTGACCGAAGTTCGCAGGCAGATGGGTCCCTGTGACCAACGCGGAGAGGCTCCTGCCCTGACCACAGGTCGACCAGAGCCGCTGCCCCCGATCGGGGGCTGCAAAGCAGCCCTGTCTGAATCCCCTGCCTCTAGAGGGAGTATTGGACCATCACTTCTAAAAAATGGTGTCCTTGCTGGCAACTCATCAGAGGGACACAAATAAATCTTTGCCGACTTTCTCCTGAAGCTTACGAGCGTTCACACTTAAGCCTGTTACAATGTCAGCTGTTTAGCTAAACATGAGCTCATGATCTAAATTTACACAATAATGAAGAAATCAGCTACAAGTGGAGAAAATCAGCAAAAACAATCAATATGAGAATTAGTTTCCCAAGGCCATCCATCAGATGTTGGAATAATCAGGTGCAAGGCAGAAAATATACATAAAACTGGAACTGAAACAAGGAACAAGGATGTTTTCAAAGACTGGTAGGATCTCTAAAACATTTGTAAAGTACATGTCATTGATAAAGCTAAATACTCAAAGGTTGTGTAATACAACAGATTAATCATTGAGAAGAGTGAAATTATGCTGTTTTGAAAACTATGGCAGGTCAGATTTTCTGCCTAATGATATAAGAAGATTTCTCTCAAAAATACACATTATTTCCAAGACTTATTGGCTGTGAAATAAGTTAAGGGTATTTCAAATGGCTTGTCTGCAAAGAAAGGTGAGATGTAGGGAATCACAGAAAGTCGAGGGGAAAATATGTCAATATATACATTGCTATATGGTGAACTAAGCCTTAGGCCAGCAACAATGGAGAGGACCTGACCCTTAGAAACTTACAAGTAAGCTGGAATCTTCAAAAGTTCAAATCTTTACAAGTAAAAAGATTTATTAAAATGAAAAACCAAGTGTTTTCATTGACATCAGATGATCAAAACAACAAAACCTGAGAACATAGAAAAAATATAAATAAAGATATGAGCAGAACGTAATACAACAGAAAACGTATAAAATTGAGGTGATTTAGTAAGTCCAAAGAATATTCTTTGAAAAGATTTAAAAGACACACTTTGATTAAGGAAAACAAAAACATAAGTAAACAATATACAGAAAGAATCAGGACAATGTTATAGCAGAGAATATATGAAATGCCAGTAAATTTGAACATTTCTGTAAAGGGGACCATTTCCTAGCTCCTAAAGTTGACCAAAACTGACACAAGAGGAAATCATTGAAGGTCATCATGTCTGCCCTTGGCATTCTCGGAACGCCCTGGCCTCAGAATGCAGCATCGGTAGTCCATGGTAACCTGCGGAGAGGGGGCGGGGCTGAAGGAGGTTGGAACACTGCCCTCACTGAGGGAGTGGGTGTGGCCATCTCTGCTGTGACTGAACAAAGGTCAGGGGAACAGGGGGCCCAGGGCAGGGCCCTCACAGGCCGGCAGGCCAAGGGGTGTGTCACAAGCATTTGGCCCAAGCCAAAGGGCGCCTTCTTTGTCCGCACAGCTTCCCAAACACTCACCTTTCCACTCAGGCGGACCTCTTTGTTGAAGTGTGTGTGGAACGTGTCCTCGCAGTACACCTCACTGCACAGCTAACCATAGGACTGGGCATCATACCTTCCTGCCAGGTGACCGAAGTTCGCAGGCAGATGGGTCCCTGGGACCAACGCGGAGAGGCTCCTGCCCTGACCACACGTCGACCACAGCCGCTGCCGCAGATCGGGGGCCGCAAAGCAGCCCTGTCTGAATCCCCTGCCTCTAGAGGGAGTATTGGACCAACACTTCTAAAAAATGGTGTCCTTGCTGGCAACTCATCAGAGGGACACAAATAAATCTTTGCCGACTTTCTCCTGAAGCTTACGAGCGTTCACACTTAAGCCTGTTACAATGTCAGCTGTTTAGCTAAACATGAGCTCATGATCTAAATTTACACAATAATGAAGAAATCAGCTACAAGTGGAGAAAATCAGCAAAAACAATCAATATGAGAATTAGTTTCCCAAGGCCATCCATCAGATGTTGGAATAATCAGGTGCAAGGCAGAAAATATACATAAAACTGGAACTGAAACAAGGAACAAGGATGTTTTCAAAGACTGGTAGGATCTCTAAAGCATTTGTAAAGTACATGTCATTGATAAAGCTAAATACTCAAAGGTTGTGTAATACAACAGATTAATCATTGAGAAGAGTGAAATTATGCTGTTTTGAAAACTATGGCAGGTCAGATTTTCTGCCTAATGATATAAGAAGATTTCTCTCAAAAATACACATTATTTCAAAGACTTATTGGCTGTGAAATAAGTTAAGGGTATTTCAAATGGCTTGTCTGCAAAGAAAGGTGAGATGTAGGGAATCACAGAAAGTCGAGGGGAAAATATGTCAATATATACATTGCTATATGGTGAACTAAGCCTTAGGCCAGCAACAATGGAGAGGACCTGACCCTTAGAAACTTACAAGTAAGCTGGAATCTTCAAAAGTTCAAATCTTTACAAGTAAAAAGATTTATTAAAATGAATAACCAAGTGTTTTCATTGACATCAGATGATCAAAACAACAAAACCTGAGAACATAGAAAAAACATAAATAAAGATATGAGCAGAACGTAATACAACAGAAAACGTATAAAATTGAGGTGATTTAGTAAGTCCAAAGAATATTCTTTGAATAGATTTAAAAGACACACTTTGATTAAGGAAAACAAAAACATAAGTAAAGAATATACAGAAAGAATCAGGACAATGTTATAGCAGAGAATATATGAAATGCCAGTAAATTTGAACATTTCTGTAAAGGGGACCATTTCCTAGCTCCTAAAGTTGACCAAAACTGACACAAGAGGAAATCATTGAAGGTCATCATGTCTGCCCTTGGCATTCTCGGAACGCCCTGGCCTCAGAATGCAGCATCGGTAGTCCATGGTAACCTGCGGAGAGGGGGCGGGGCTGAAGGAGGTTGGAACACTGCCCTCACTGAGGGAGTGGGTGTGGCCATCTCTGCTGTGACTGAACAAAGGTCAGGGGAGGAGGGGGCCCAGGGCAGGGCCCTCACAGGCCGGCAGGCCAAGGGGTGTGTCACAAGCATTTGGCCCAAGCCAAAGGGCGCCTTCTTTGTCCGCACAGCTTCCCAAACACTCACCTTTCCACTCAGGCGGCCCTCTTTGTTGAAGTGTGTGTGGAAGGTGTCCTCGCAGTACACCTCGCTGCTCAGCTAACCATAGGACTGGGCATCGTACCTTCCTGCCAGGTGACCGAAGTTCGCAGGCAGATGGGTCCCTGGGACCAACGCGGAGAGGCTCCTGCCCTGACCACAGGTCGACCACAGCCGCTGCCCCAGATCGGGGGCCACAAAGAAGCCCTCTCTGAATCCCCTGCCTCTAGAGGGAGTATTGGACCAACACTTCTATAAAATGGGGTCCTTGCGGGCAACTCATCGGAGGGACACAAAAACATCTTTGCCGACTTTCTTCTGAAGCTTATGAGCATTCACACTTAAGCCTGTTACAATGTCAGCTGTTTAGTGAACATGAGCTCATGATCTAAATTTACACAATAATGAAGAAATCAGCTACAAGTGGAGACAATCAGCAAAAACAATCAAAATGAGAATTAGTTTCCCAAGGCTATCCATCAGATGTTGGAATAATCAGGTGCAAGGCAGAAAATATACATAAAACTGGAACTGAAACAAGGAACAAGGATGATTTCAAAGACTGGTAGGATCTCTAAAACATTTGTAAAGTACATTTGTAAAGCACATTTGTAAAGTACATGTCATTGATAAAGCTAAATACTCAAAGGTTGTGTAATACAACAGATTAATCATTGAGAAGAGTGATATTATGCTGTTTTGAAAACTATGGCAGGTCAGATTTTCTGCCTAATGATATAAGAAGATTTCTCTCAAAAATACACATTATTTCAAAGACTTATTGGCTGTGAAATAACTTAAGGGTATTTCAAATGGCTTGTCTGCAAAGAAAGGTGAGATGTAGGGAATCCAGAAAGTCGAGGGGAAAATATGTCAATATATACATTGCTATATGGTGAACTAAGCCTTAGGCCAGCAACAATGGAGAGGACCTGACCCTTAGAAACTTACAAGTAAGCTGGAATCTTCAAAAGTTCAAATCTTTATAAGTAAAAATATTTATTAAAAAGAATAACCAAGTGTTTTAATTGACATCAGATGATCAAAACAACAAACCCTGAGAACATAGAAAAAATATAAATAAAGATATGAGCAGAACTTAATACAACAGAAAACGTATAAAATTGAGGTGATTTAGTAAGTCCAAATAATATTTTTTGAAAAGATTTAAAAGACACACTTTGATTAAGGAAAACAAAAACATAAGTAAAGAATATACAGAAAGAATCAGGACAATGTTATAGCAGAGAATATATGAAATGCCAGTAAATTTGAATATTTCTGTAAATGGGACCATTTCCTAGCTCCTAAAGTTGACCAAAACTGACACAGAGGAAATAATTAAACGTCATCATGTCTGCCCTTGGCATTCTCGGAACGCCCTGACCTCAGAATGCAGCATCGGTACTCCATGGTAACCTGCGGAGAGGGGGCGGGGCTGAAGGAGTTTGGAACACTGCCCTCACTGAGGGAGTGGGTGTGGCCATCTCTTCTCTGACTGAACAAATGGCAGGGGAGCAGGGGGCCCAGGGCAGGGCCCTCAGAGGCCGGCAGGTCCAGGGGTGTGTCACAAGCAGTTGGCCCAGGCCAAAGGGCGCCTTCTTTGTCTGCACAGCTTCCCAAACACTCACCTTTCCACTCAGGCGGACCTCTTTTTTGAAGTGTGTGTGGAACGTGTCCTCGCAGTACACCTCACTGCACAGCTAAGCATAGGACTGGGCATCGTACCTTCCTGCCAGGTGACCGAAGTTCGCAGGCAGATGGGTCCCTGGGACCAACGCGGAGAGGCTCCTGCCCTGACCACAGGTCGACCACAGCCGCTGCCCCAGATCAGGGGCCGCAAAGCAGCCCTTTCTGAATCCCCTGCCTCCAGAGGGAGTATTGGACCAACACTTCTAAAAAATTGAGTCCTTGCGGGCAACTCATCAGAGGGACACAAATCAATCTTTGCCGACTTTCTCCTGAAGCTTACGAGCGTTCACACTTAAGCCTGTTACAATGTCAGCTGTTTAGCTAAACATGAGCTCATGATCTAAATTTACACAATAATGAAGAAATCAGCTACAAGTGGAGACAATTAGCAAAAACAATCAATATGAGAATTATTTTCCCAAGGCCATCCATCAGATGTTGGAATAATCAGGTGCAAGACAGAAAATATACATAAAACTGGAACTGGAACAAGGAGCAAGGATGTTTTCAAAGACTGGTAGGATCTCTAAAACATTTGTAAAGTACATGTCATTGATAAAGCTAAATACTCAAAGGTTGTGTAATACAACAGATTAATCATTGAGAAGAGTGAAATTATGCTGTTTTGAAAACTATGGCAGGTCAGATTTTCTGCCTAATGATATAAGAAGATTTCTCTCAAAAATACACATTATTTCAAAGACTTATTGGCTGTGAAATAAGTGAAGGGTATTTCAAATGGCTTGTCTGCAAAGAAAGGTGAGATGTAGGGAATCACAGAAAGTCGAGGGGAAAATATGTCAATATATACATTGCTATATGGTGAACTAAGCCTTAGGCCAGCAACAATGGAGAGGACCTGACCCTTAGAATCTTACAAGTAAGCTGGAATCTTCAAAAGTTCAAATCTTTCTAAGTAAAAAGATTTATTAAAATGAATAACCAAGTGTTTTAATTGACATCAGATGATCAAAACAACAAACCCTGAGAACATAGAAAAAATATAAATAAAGATATGAGCAGAACTTAATACAACAGAAAACGTATAAAATTGAGGTGATTTAGTAAGTCCAAAGAATATTCTTTGAAAAGATTTAAAAGACACACTTTGATTAAGGAAAACAAAAACATAAGTAAAGAATATACAGAAAGAATCAGGACAATGTTATAGCAGAGAATATATGAAATGCCAGTAAATTTGAACATTTCTGTAAAGGGGACCATTTCCTAGCTCCTAAAGTTGACCAAAACTTACACAAGAGGAAATCATTGAAGGTCATCATGTCTGCCCTTGGCATTCTCGGAATGCCCTGGCCTCAGAATGCAGCATTGGTAGTCCATGGTAATCTGTGGAGAGGGGGCGGGGCTGAAGGAGGTTGGAACACTGCCCTCACTGAGGGAGTGGGTGTGGCCATCTCTGCTGTGACTGAACAAAGGGCAGGGGAGCAGGGGGCCCAGGGCAGGGCCCTCAGAGGCAGGCAGGCCCAGGGGTGTGTCACAAGCATTTGGCCCAGGCCAAAGGGCGCCTTCTTTGTCCGCACAGCTTCCCAAACACTCACCTTTCCACTCAGGCCGCCATCTTTGTTGAAGTGTGTGTGGAACGTGTCCTCGCAGTACACCTCGCTGCACAGCTAACCATAGGACTGGGCATCGTACCTTCCTGCCAGGTGACCGAAGTTCGCAGGCAGATGGTTCCCTGGGACCAACGCGGAGAGGTTCCTGCCCTCACCACAGGTCGACCACAGTCGCTGCCCCAGATCGGGGGCCGCAAAGCAGCCCTGTCTGAATCGCCTGCCTCTAGAGGGAGTATTGGACCAACACTTCTAAAAAATGGGGTCCTTGCGGGCAACTCATCGGAGGGACACAAATAAATCTTTGCCGACTTTCTCCTGAAGCTTACGAGCGTTCACACTTAAGCCTGTTACAATGTCAGATGTATAGCTAAACATGAGCTCATGATCTAAATTTACACAATAATGAAGAAATCAGCTACAAGGGGAGACAATCAGCGAAAACAATGAATATGGGAATTAGTTTCCCAAGGCCATCCATCAGATGTTGGAATAATCAGGTGCAAGGCAGAAAATATACATAAAACTGGAACTGGAACAAGGAACAAGGATGTTTTCAAAGACTGGTAGGATCTCTAAAACATTTATAAAGTACATGTCCTTGATAAAGCTAAATACTCAGAGGTTGTGTAATACAACAGATTAATCATTGAGAAGAGTGAAATTATGCTGTTTTGAAAACTATGGCAGGTCAGATTTTCTGCCTAATGATATAGAAGATTTCTCTCAAAAATACACATTATTTCAAAGACTTATTGGCTGTGAAATAAGTTAAGGGTATTTCAAATGGCTTGTCTGCAAAGAAAGGTGAGATGTAGGGAATCACAGAAAGTCGAGGGGAAAATATGTCAATATATACATTGCTATATGGTGAACTAAGCCTTAGGCCAGCAACAATGGAGAGGACCTGACCCTTAGAAACTTACAAGTAAGCTGGAATCTTCAAAAGTTCAAACCTTTATAAGTAAAAAGATTTATTAAAGAGAATAACCAAGTGTTTTAATTGACATCAGATGATCAAAACAACAAACACTGACAACATAGAAAAAATATAAATAAAGATATGAGCAGAACTTAATACAACAGAAAACGTATAAAATTGTGGTGATTTAGTAAGTCCAAAGAATATTCTTTGAAAAGATTTAAAAGACACACTTTGATTAAGGAAAACAAAAACATAAGTAAAGAATATACACAAAGAATCAGGACAATGTTATAGCAGAGAATATATGAAATGCCAGTAAATTTGAACATTTCTGTAAAGGGGACCATTTCCTAGCTCCTAAAGTTGACCAAAACTGACACAAGAGGAAATCATTGAAGGTCATCATGTCTGCACTTGGCATTCTCGGAACGCCCTGGCCTCAGAATGCAGCATCGGTAGTCCATGGTAACCTGCGGAGAGGGGGCGGGGCTGAAGGAGGTTGGAACTCTGCCCTCACTGAGGGAGTGGGTGTGGCCATCTCTGCTGTGACTGAACAAAGGGCAGGGGAGCAGGGGGCACAAGGCAGGGCCCTCAGAGCCCGGCAGGCCGAGGGGTGTGTCACAAGCATTTGGCCCAGGCCAAAGGGCGCCTTCTTTGTCTGCACAGCTTCCCAAACACTCACCTTTCCACTCAGGCCGACCTCTTGGTTGAAGTGTGTGTGGAACGTGTCCTTGCAGTACACCTCGCTGCACAGCTAACCATAGGATTGGGCATCGTACCTTCCTGCCAGGTGACCGAAGTTCGCAGGCAGATGGGTCCCTGGGACCAACGCGGAGAGGCTCCTGCCCTGACCACAGGTCGACCACAGCCGCTGCCCCAGATCGGGGGGACGCGAAGCAGCCCTGTCTGAATCCCCTGCCTCTAGAGGGAGTATTGGACCATCACTTCTAAAAGATGGGGTCCTTGCGGGCAACTCATCAGAGGGACATAAATAAATCTTTGCCGACTTTCTCCTGAAGCTTACGAGCGTTCACACTTAAGCCTGTTACAAACTCAGCTGTTTAGCTAAACATGAGCTCATGATCTAAATTTACACAATAATGAAGAAATCAGCTGCAAGTGGAGACAATCAGCAAAAACAATGAATATGAGAATTAGTTTCCCAAGGCCATCCATCAGATGTTGGAATAATCAGGTGCAAGGCAGAAAATATACATAAAACTGGAACTGGAAGAAGGAACAAGGATGTTTTCAAAGACTGGTAGGATCTCTAAAACATTTGTAAAGTACATGTCATTGATAAAGCTAAATACTCAAAGGTTGTGTAATACAACAGATTAATCATTGAGAAGAGTGAAATTATGCTGTTTTGAAAACTATGGCAGGTCAGATTTTCTGCCTAATGATATAAGAAGATTTCTCTCAAAAATACACATTATTTCAAAGACTTATTGGCTGTGAAATAAGTGAAGGGTATTTCAAATGGCTTGTCTGCAAAGAAAGGTGAGATGTAGGGAATCACAGAAAGTCGAGGGGAAAATATGTCAATATATACATTGCTATATGGTGAACTAAGCCTTAGGCCAGCAACAATGGAGAGGACCTGACCCTTAGAAACTTACAAGTAAGCTGGAATCTTCAAAAGTTCAAATCTTTCTAACTAAAAAGATTTATTAAAATGAATAACCAAGTGTTTTAAGTGACATCAGATGATCAAAACAACAAACCCTGAGAACATAGAAAAAATATAAATAAAGATATGAGCAGAACTTAATACAACAGAAAACATATAAAATTGAGGTGATTTAGTAAGTCCAAAGAATATTCTTTGAAAAGATTTAAAAGACACACTTTGATTAAGGAAAACAAAAACATAAGTAAAGAATATACAGAAAGAATCAGGACAATGTTATAGCAGAGAATATATGAAATGCCAGTAAATTTGAACATTTCTGTAAAGGGGACCATTTCCTAGCTCCTAAAGTTGACCAAAACTGACACAAGAGGAAATCATTGAAGGTCATCATGTCTGCCCTTGGCATTCTCAGAACGCCCTGGCCTCAGAATGCAGCATCGGTAGTCCATGGTAACCTGCGGAGAGGGGGCGGGACTGAAGAAGGTTGGAACACTGCCCTCACTGAGGGAGTGGGTCTGGCCATCTCTGCTGTGACTGAACAAAGGGCAGGGGAGCAGGGGGCCCAGGGCAGGGCCCTCAGAGGCCGGCAGGCCCAGGGGTGTGTCACAAGCATTTGGCCCAAGCCAAAGTGCGCCTTCTTTGTCTGCACAGCTTCCCAAACACTCACCTTTCCACTCAGGCCTCCCTCTTTGTTGAAGTGTGTGTGGAACGTGTCCTCGCAGTACACCTGACTGCACAGCTAAGCATAGGACTGGGCATCGTACCTTCCTGCCAGGTGACCGAGGTTCGCAGGCAGATGGGTCCCTGGGACCAACGTGGAGAGGCTCCTGCCCTGACCACAGGTCGACCACAGCCGCTGCCCCAGATCAGGGGCCGCAAAGCAGCCCTTTCTGAATCCCCTGCCTCTAGAGGGAGTATTGGACCAACACTTCTAAAAAATTGAGTCCTTGCGGGCAACTCATCAGAGGGACTCAAATAAATCTTTGCCGACTTTCTCCTGAAGCTTACGAGCGTTCACACTTAAGCCTGTTACAATGTCAGCTGTTTAGCTAAACATGACCTCATGATGTAAATTTACAAAATAATGAAGAAATCAGCTACAAGTGGAGACAATTAGCAAAAACAATCAATATGAGAATTCGTTTCCCAAGGCCATCCATCAGATGTTGGAATAATCAGGTGCAAGGCAGAAAATATACATAAAACTGGAACTGGAACAAGGAACAAGGATGTTTTCAAAGACTGGTAGGATCTCTAAAACATTTGTAAAGTACATGTCATTGATAAAGCTAAATACTCAAAGGTTGTGTAATACAACAGATTAATCATTGAGAAGAGTGAAATTATGCTGTTTTGAAAACTATGGCAGGTCAGATTTTCTGCCTAATGATATAAGAAGATTTCTCTCAAAAAAACACATTATTTCAAAGACTTATTGGCTGTGAAATAAGTTAAGGGTATTTCAAATGGCTTGTCTGCAAAGAAAGGTGAGATATAGGGAATCACAGAAAGTCGAGGGGAAAATATGTCAATATATACATTGCTATATGGTGAACTAAGCCTTAGGCCAGCAACAATGGAGAGGACCTGACCCTTAGAATCTTACAAGTAAGCTGGAATCTTCAAAAGTACAAATCTTTCTAAGTAAAAAGATTTATTAAAATGAATAACCAAGTGTTTTAATTGACATCAGATGATCAAAACAACAAACCCTGAGAACATAGAAAAAATAACAATAAAGATATGAGCACAACTTAATACAACAGAAAACGTATAAAATTGAGGTGATTTAGTAAGTCCAAAGAATATTCTTTGAAAAGATTTAAAAGACACACTTTGATTAAGGAAAACAAAAACATAAGTAAAGAATATACAGAAAGAATCAGGACAATGTTATAGCAGAGAATATATGAAATGCCAGTAAATTTGAACATTTCTGTAAAGGGGACCATTTCCTAGCTCCTAAAGTTGACCAAAACTGACACAAGAGGAAATCATTGAAGGTCATCATGTCTGCCCTTGGCATTCTCGGAACCCCCTGGCCTCAGAATGCAGCATCGGTAGTCCATGGTAACCTGCGGAGAGGGGGCGGGGCTGAAGGAGGTTGGAACACTGCCCTCACTGAGGGAGTGGGTGTGGCCATCTCTGCTGTGACTGAACAAAGGGCAGGGGAGCAGGGGGCCCAGGGCAGGGCCCTCAGAGGCCGGCAGGCCCAGGGGTGTGTCACAAGCATTTGGCCGAGCCCAAAGGGTGCCTTCTTTGTCCGCAGAGCTTCCCAAACACTCACCTTTCCACTCAGGCCGCCCTCTTTGTTGAAGTGTGTGTGGAACGTGTCCTCGCAGTACACCTCGCTGCACAGCTAACCATAGGAGTGAGCATCGTACCTTCCTGCCAGGTGACCGAAGTTCGCAGGCACATGGGTCCCTGGGACCAACGCGGAGAGGCTCCTGCCCTGACCACAGGTCGACCACAGCCGCTGCCCCAGATCGGGGGCCGCAAAGCAGCCCTGTCTGAATCCCCTGCCTCTAGAGGGAGTATTGGACCAACACTTCTAAAAAATGGGGTCCTTGCGGGCAACTCATCGGAGGGACACAAATAAATCTTTGCCGACTTTCTCCTGAAGCTTACGAGCGTTCACACTTAAGCCTGTTACAATGTCAGCTGTTTAGCTTTACATGAGCTCATGATCTAAATTTACACAATAATGAAGAAATCAGCTACAAGTGGAGACAATCAGCAAAAACAATCCATATGAGAATTAGTTTCCCAAGGCCATCCATCAGATGTTGGAATAATCAGGTGCAAGGCAGAAAATATACATAAAACTGGAACTGAAACAAGGAACAAGGATGTTTTCAAAGACTGGTAGGATCTCTAAAACATTTGTAAAGTACATGTCATTGATAAAGCTAAATACTCAAAGGTTGTGTAATACAACAGATTAATCATTGAGAAGAGTGAAATTATGCTGTTTTGAAAACTATGGCAGGTCAGATTTTCTGCCTAATGATATAAGAAGATTTCTCTCAAAAATACACATTATTTCAAAGACTTATTGGCTGTGAAATAAGTTAAGGGTATTTCAAATGGCTTGTCTACAAAGAAAGGTGAGATGTTGGGAATCACAGAAAGCAGAGGGGAAAATATGTCAATATATACATTGCTATATGGTGAACTAAGCCTTAGGCCAGCAACAATGGAGAGGACCTGACCCTTAGAATCTTACAAGTAAGCTGGAATCTTCAAAAGTTCAAATCTTTCTAAGTAAAAAGATTTATTAAAATGAATAACCAAGTGTTTTAATTGACATCAGATGATCAAAACAACAAACCCTGAGAACATAGAAAAAATATAAATAAAGATATGAGCAGAACTTAATACAACAGAAAACGTATAAAATTGAGGTGATTTAGTAAGTCCAAAGAATATTCTTTGAAAAGATTTAAAAGACACACTTTGATTAAGGAAAACAAAAACATAAGTAAAGAATATACAGAAAGAATCAGGACAATGTTATAGCAGAGAATATATGAAATGCCAGTAAATTTGAACATTTCTGTAAAGGGGACCATTTCCTAGCTCCTAAAGTTGACCAAAACTGACACAAGAGGAAGTCATTGAAGGTCATCATGTCTGTCCTTGGCATTATCGGAAAGCCCTGGCCTCAGAATGCAGCATCGGTAGTCCATGGTAACCTGCGGAGAGGGGGCGGTGCTGAAGGAGGTTGGAACACTTCCCTCACTGAGGGAGTGGGTGTGGCCATCCCTGCTGTGACTGAACAAAGGGATGGGGAGCAGGGGGCCCAGGGCAGGGCCCTCAGAGGCCGGCAGGCCCAGGGTTGTGTCACAAGCATTTGACCCAGGAAAAAGGGCGCCTTTTTTGTCCGCACAGCTTCCCAAACACTCACCTTTCCACTCAGGCGGCACTCTTTGTTGAAGTGTGTGTGGAACGTGTCCTCACAGTACACCTCACTGCACAGCTAACCATAGGACTGGGCATCGTACCTTCCTGCGAGGTGACCGAAGTTCGCAGGCAGATGGGTCGCAGGGAGCAACGCGGAGAGGCTCCTGCCCTGACCACAGGTCGACCACAGCCGCTGCCCCAGTTCGGGGGCCGCAAACCAGCCCTGTCTGAATCCCCTGCCTCTTAAGGGAGTATTGGACCAACACTTCTGAAAAATGGGGTCCTTGCGGGCAACTCATCGGAGGGACACAAATAAATCTTTGCCGACTTTCTCCTGAAGCTTACGAGCGTTCACACTTAAGCCTGTTACAATGTCAGCTGTTTAGCTAAACATGAGCTCATGATCTAAATTTACACAATAATGAAGAAATCAGCTACAAGTAGAGACAATTAGCAAAAACAATCAATATGAGAATTAGGTTCCCAAGGCCATCCATCAGATGTTGGAATAATCAGGTGCAAGGCAGAAAATATACATAAAACTGGAACTGGAACAAGGAACAAGGATGTTTTCAAAGACTGGTAGGATCTCTAAAACATTTGTAAAGTACATGTCATTGATAAAGCTAAATACTCAAAGGTTGTGTAATACAACAGATTAATCATTGAGAAGAGTGAAATTATGCTGTTTTGAAAACTATGGCAGGTCAGATTTTCTGCCTAATGATATAAGAAGATTTCTCTCAAAAATACACATTATTTCAAAGACTTATTGGCTGTGAAATAAGTTAAGGGTATTTCAAATGGCTTGTCTGCAAAGAAAGGTGAGATGTAGGGAATCACAGAAAGTCGAGGGGAAAATATGTCAATATATACATTGCTATATGGTGAACTAAGCCTTAGGCCAGCAACAATGGAGAGGACCTGACCCTTAGAAACTTACAAGTAAGCTGGAATCTTCAAAAGTTCAAATCTTTACAAGTAAAAAGATTTATTAAAATGAATAACCAAGTGTTTTCATTGACATCAGATGATCAAAACAACAAAACCTGAGAACATAGAAAAAACATAAATAAAGATATGAGCAGAACGTAATACAACAGAAAACGTATAAAATTGAGGTGATTTAGTAAGTCCAAAGAATATTCTTTGAATAGATTTAAAAGACACACTTTGATTAAGGAAAACAAAAACATAAGTAAAGAATATACAGAAAGAATCAGGACAATGTTATAGCAGAGAATATATGAAATGCCAGTAAATTTGAACATTTCTGTAAAGGGGACCATTTCCTAGCTCCTAAAGTTGACCAAAACTGACACAAGAGGAAATCATTGAAGGTCATCATGTCTGCCCTTGGCATTCTCGGAACGCCCTGGCCTCAGAATGCAGCATCGGTAGTCCATGGTAACCTGCGGAGAGGGGGCGGGGCTGAAGGAGGTTGGAACACTGCCCTCACTGAGGGAGTGGGTGTGGCCATCTCTGCTGTGACTGAACAAAGGTCAGGGGAGCAGGGGGCCCAGGGCAGGGCCCTCACAGGCCGGCAGGCCAAGGGGTGTGTCACAAGCATTTGGCCCAAGCCAAAGGGCGCCTTCTTTGTCCGCACAGCTTCCCAAACACTCACCTTTCCACTCAGGCGGCCCTCTTTGTTGAAGTGTGTGTGGAAGGTGTCCTCGCAGTACACCTCGCTGCTCAGCTAACCATAGGACTGGGCATCGTACCTTCCTGCCAGGTGACCGAAGTTCGCAGGCAGATGGGTCCCTGGGACCAACGCGGAGAGGCTCCTGCCCTGACCACAGGTCGACCACAGCCGCTGCCCCAGATCGGGGGCCACAAAGAAGCCCTCTCTGAATCCCCTGCCTCTAGAGGGAGTATTGGACCAACACTTCTATAAAATGGGGTCCTTGCGGGCAACTCATCGGAGGGACACAAAAACATCTTTGCCGACTTTCTTCTGAAGCTTATGAGCATTCACACTTAAGCCTGTTACAATGTCAGCTGTTTAGTGAACATGAGCTCATGATCTAAATTTACACAATAATGAAGAAATCAGCTACAAGTGGAGACAATCAGCAAAAACAATCAAAATGAGAATTAGTTTCCCAAGGCTATCCATCAGATGTTGGAATAATCAGGTGCAAGGCAGAAAATATACATAAAACTGGAACTGAAACAAGGAACAAGGATGATTTCAAAGACTGGTAGGATCTCTAAAACATTTGTAAAGTACATTTGTAAAGCACATTTGTAAAGTACATGTCATTGATAAAGCTAAATACTCAAAGGTTGTGTAATACAACAGATTAATCATTGAGAAGAGTGATATTATGCTGTTTTGAAAACTATGGCAGGTCAGATTTTCTGCCTAATGATATAAGAAGATTTCTCTCAAAAATACACATTATTTCAAAGACTTATTGGCTGTGAAATAACTTAAGGGTATTTCAAATGGCTTGTCTGCAAAGAAAGGTGAGATGTAGGGAATCCAGAAAGTCGAGGGGAAAATATGTCAATATATACATTGCTATATGGTGAACTAAGCCTTAGGCCAGCAACAATGGAGAGGACCTGACCCTTAGAAACTTACAAGTAAGCTGGAATCTTCAAAAGTTCAAATCTTTATAAGTAAAAATATTTATTAAAAAGAATAACCAAGTGTTTTAATTGACATCAGATGATCAAAACAACAAACCCTGAGAACATAGAAAAAATATAAATAAAGATATGAGCAGAACTTAATACAACAGAAAACGTATAAAATTGAGGTGATTTAGTAAGTCCAAATAATATTTTTTGAAAAGATTTAAAAGACACACTTTGATTAAGGAAAACAAAAACATAAGTAAAGAATATACAGAAAGAATCAGGACAATGTTATAGCAGAGAATATATGAAATGCCAGTAAATTTGAATATTTCTGTAAATGGGACCATTTCCTAGCTCCTAAAGTTGACCAAAACTGACACAGAGGAAATAATTAAACGTCATCATGTCTGCCCTTGGCATTCTCGGAACGCCCTGACCTCAGAATGCAGCATCGGTACTCCATGGTAACCTGCGGAGAGGGGGCGGGGCTGAAGGAGTTTGGAACACTGCCCTCACTGAGGGAGTGGGTGTGGCCATCTCTTCTCTGACTGAACAAATGGCAGGGGAGCAGGGGGCCCAGGGCAGGGCCCTCAGAGGCCGGCAGGTCCAGGGGTGTGTCACAAGCAGTTGGCCCAGGCCAAAGGGCGCCTTCTTTGTCTGCACAGCTTCCCAAACACTCACCTTTCCACTCAGGCGGACCTCTTTTTTGAAGTGTGTGTGGAACGTGTCCTCGCAGTACACCTCACTGCACAGCTAAGCATAGGACTGGGCATCGTACCTTCCTGCCAGGTGACCGAAGTTCGCAGGCAGATGGGTCCCTGGGACCAACGCGGAGAGGCTCCTGCCCTGACCACAGGTCGACCACAGCCGCTGCCCCAGATCAGGGGCCGCAAAGCAGCCCTTTCTGAATCCCCTGCCTCCAGAGGGAGTATTGGACCAACACTTCTAAAAAATTGAGTCCTTGCGGGCAACTCATCAGAGGGACACAAATCAATCTTTGCCGACTTTCTCCTGAAGCTTACGAGCGTTCACACTTAAGCCTGTTACAATGTCAGCTGTTTAGCTAAACATGAGCTCATGATCTAAATTTACACAATAATGAAGAAATCAGCTACAAGTGGAGACAATTAGCAAAAACAATCAATATGAGAATTATTTTCCCAAGGCCATCCATCAGATGTTGGAATAATCAGGTGCAAGACAGAAAATATACATAAAACTGGAACTGGAACAAGGAGCAAGGATGTTTTCAAAGACTGGTAGGATCTCTAAAACATTTGTAAAGTACATGTCATTGATAAAGCTAAATACTCAAAGGTTGTGTAATACAACAGATTAATCATTGAGAAGAGTGAAATTATGCTGTTTTGAAAACTATGGCAGGTCAGATTTTCTGCCTAATGATATAAGAAGATTTCTCTCAAAAATACACATTATTTCAAAGACTTATTGGCTGTGAAATAAGTGAAGGGTATTTCAAATGGCTTGTCTGCAAAGAAAGGTGAGATGTAGGGAATCACAGAAAGTCGAGGGGAAAATATGTCAATATATACATTGCTATATGGTGAACTAAGCCTTAGGCCAGCAACAATGGAGAGGACCTGACCCTTAGAATCTTACAAGTAAGCTGGAATCTTCAAAAGTTCAAATCTTTCTAAGTAAAAAGATTTATTAAAATGAATAACCAAGTGTTTTAATTGACATCAGATGATCAAAACAACAAACCCTGAGAACATAGAAAAAATATAAATAAAGATATGAGCAGAACTTAATACAACAGAAAACGTATAAAATTGAGGTGATTTAGTAAGTCCAAAGAATATTCTTTGAAAAGATTTAAAAGACACACTTTGATTAAGGAAAACAAAAACATAAGTAAAGAATATACAGAAAGAATCAGGACAATGTTATAGCAGAGAATATATGAAATGCCAGTAAATTTGAACATTTCTGTAAAGGGGACCATTTCCTAGCTCCTAAAGTTGACCAAAACTTACACAAGAGGAAATCATTGAAGGTCATCATGTCTGCCCTTGGCATTCTCGGAATGCCCTGGCCTCAGAATGCAGCATTGGTAGTCCATGGTAATCTGTGGAGAGGGGGCGGGGCTGAAGGAGGTTGGAACACTGCCCTCACTGAGGGAGTGGGTGTGGCCATCTCTGCTGTGACTGAACAAAGGGCAGGGGAGCAGGGGGCCCAGGGCAGGGCCCTCAGAGGCAGGCAGGCCCAGGGGTGTGTCACAAGCATTTGGCCCAGGCCAAAGGGCGCCTTCTTTGTCCGCACAGCTTCCCAAACACTCACCTTTCCACTCAGGCCGCCATCTTTGTTGAAGTGTGTGTGGAACGTGTCCTCGCAGTACACCTCGCTGCACAGCTAACCATAGGACTGGGCATCGTACCTTCCTGCCAGGTGACCGAAGTTCGCAGGCAGATGGTTCCCTGGGACCAACGCGGAGAGGTTCCTGCCCTCACCACAGGTCGACCACAGTCGCTGCCCCAGATCGGGGGCCGCAAAGCAGCCCTGTCTGAATCGCCTGCCTCTAGAGGGAGTATTGGACCAACACTTCTAAAAAATGGGGTCCTTGCGGGCAACTCATCGGAGGGACACAAATAAATCTTTGCCGACTTTCTCCTGAAGCTTACGAGCGTTCACACTTAAGCCTGTTACAATGTCAGATGTATAGCTAAACATGAGCTCATGATCTAAATTTACACAATAATGAAGAAATCAGCTACAAGGGGAGACAATCAGCGAAAACAATGAATATGGGAATTAGTTTCCCAAGGCCATCCATCAGATGTTGGAATAATCAGGTGCAAGGCAGAAAATATACATAAAACTGGAACTGGAACAAGGAACAAGGATGTTTTCAAAGACTGGTAGGATCTCTAAAACATTTATAAAGTACATGTCCTTGATAAAGCTAAATACTCAGAGGTTGTGTAATACAACAGATTAATCATTGAGAAGAGTGAAATTATGCTGTTTTGAAAACTATGGCAGGTCAGATTTTCTGCCTAATGATATAGAAGATTTCTCTCAAAAATACACATTATTTCAAAGACTTATTGGCTGTGAAATAAGTTAAGGGTATTTCAAATGGCTTGTCTGCAAAGAAAGGTGAGATGTAGGGAATCACAGAAAGTCGAGGGGAAAATATGTCAATATATACATTGCTATATGGTGAACTAAGCCTTAGGCCAGCAACAATGGAGAGGACCTGACCCTTAGAAACTTACAAGTAAGCTGGAATCTTCAAAAGTTCAAACCTTTATAAGTAAAAAGATTTATTAAAGAGAATAACCAAGTGTTTTAATTGACATCAGATGATCAAAACAACAAACACTGACAACATAGAAAAAATATAAATAAAGATATGAGCAGAACTTAATACAACAGAAAACGTATAAAATTGTGGTGATTTAGTAAGTCCAAAGAATATTCTTTGAAAAGATTTAAAAGACACACTTTGATTAAGGAAAACAAAAACATAAGTAAAGAATATACACAAAGAATCAGGACAATGTTATAGCAGAGAATATATGAAATGCCAGTAAATTTGAACATTTCTGTAAAGGGGACCATTTCCTAGCTCCTAAAGTTGACCAAAACTGACACAAGAGGAAATCATTGAAGGTCATCATGTCTGCACTTGGCATTCTCGGAACGCCCTGGCCTCAGAATGCAGCATCGGTAGTCCATGGTAACCTGCGGAGAGGGGGCGGGGCTGAAGGAGGTTGGAACTCTGCCCTCACTGAGGGAGTGGGTGTGGCCATCTCTGCTGTGACTGAACAAAGGGCAGGGGAGCAGGGGGCACAAGGCAGGGCCCTCAGAGCCCGGCAGGCCGAGGGGTGTGTCACAAGCATTTGGCCCAGGCCAAAGGGCGCCTTCTTTGTCTGCACAGCTTCCCAAACACTCACCTTTCCACTCAGGCCGACCTCTTGGTTGAAGTGTGTGTGGAACGTGTCCTTGCAGTACACCTCGCTGCACAGCTAACCATAGGATTGGGCATCGTACCTTCCTGCCAGGTGACCGAAGTTCGCAGGCAGATGGGTCCCTGGGACCAACGCGGAGAGGCTCCTGCCCTGACCACAGGTCGACCACAGCCGCTGCCCCAGATCGGGGGGACGCGAAGCAGCCCTGTCTGAATCCCCTGCCTCTAGAGGGAGTATTGGACCATCACTTCTAAAAGATGGGGTCCTTGCGGGCAACTCATCAGAGGGACATAAATAAATCTTTGCCGACTTTCTCCTGAAGCTTACGAGCGTTCACACTTAAGCCTGTTACAAACTCAGCTGTTTAGCTAAACATGAGCTCATGATCTAAATTTACACAATAATGAAGAAATCAGCTACAAGTGGAGACAATCAGCAAAAACAATGAATATGAGAATTAGTTTCCCAAGGCCATCCATCAGATGTTGGAATAATCAGGTGCAAGGCAGAAAATATACATAAAACTGGAACTGGAAGAAGGAACAAGGATGTTTTCAAAGACTGGTAGGATCTCTAAAACATTTGTAAAGTACATGTCATTGATAAAGCTAAATACTCAAAGGTTGTGTAATACAACAGATTAATCATTGAGAAGAGTGAAATTATGCTGTTTTGAAAACTATGGCAGGTCAGATTTTCTGCCTAATGATATAAGAAGATTTCTCTCAAAAATACACATTATTTCAAAGACTTATTGGCTGTGAAATAAGTGAAGGGTATTTCAAATGGCTTGTCTGCAAAGAAAGGTGAGATGTAGGGAATCACAGAAAGTCGAGGGGAAAATATGTCAATATATACATTGCTATATGGTGAACTAAGCCTTAGGCCAGCAACAATGGAGAGGACCTGACCCTTAGAAACTTACAAGTAAGCTGGAATCTTCAAAAGTTCAAATCTTTCTAACTAAAAAGATTTATTAAAATGAATAACCAAGTGTTTTAATTGACATCAGATGATCAAAACAACAAACCCTGAGAACATAGAAAAAATATAAATAAAGATATGAGCAGAACTTAATACAACAGAAAACATATAAAATTGAGGTGATTTAGTAAGTCCAAAGAATATTCTTTGAAAAGATTTAAAAGACACACTTTGATTAAGGAAAACAAAAACATAAGTAAAGAATATACAGAAAGAATCAGGACAATGTTATAGCAGAGAATATATGAAATGCCAGTAAATTTGAACATTTCTGTAAAGGGGACCATTTCCTAGCTCCTAAAGTTGACCAAAACTGACACAAGAGGAAATCATTGAAGGTCATCATGTCTGCCCTTGGCATTCTCAGAACGCCCTGGCCTCAGAATGCAGCATCGGTAGTCCATGGTAACCTGCGGAGAGGGGGCGGGACTGAAGAAGGTTGGAACACTGCCCTCACTGAGGGAGTGGGTCTGGCCATCTCTGCTGTGACTGAACAAAGGGCAGGGGAGCAGGGGGCCCAGGGCAGGGCCCTCAGAGGCCGGCAGGCCCAGGGGTGTGTCACAAGCATTTGGCCCAAGCCAAAGTGCGCCTTCTTTGTCTGCACAGCTTCCCAAACACTCACCTTTCCACTCAGGCCTCCCTCTTTGTTGAAGTGTGTGTGGAACGTGTCCTCGCAGTACACCTGACTGCACAGCTAAGCATAGGACTGGGCATCGTACCTTCCTGCCAGGTGACCGAGGTTCGCAGGCAGATGGGTCCCTGGGACCAACGTGGAGAGGCTCCTGCCCTGACCACAGGTCGACCACAGCCGCTGCCCCAGATCAGGGGCCGCAAAGCAGCCCTTTCTGAATCCCCTGCCTCTAGAGGGAGTATTGGACCAACACTTCTAAAAAATTGAGTCCTTGCGGGCAACTCATCAGAGGGACTCAAATAAATCTTTGCCGACTTTCTCCTGAAGCTTACGAGCGTTCACACTTAAGCCTGTTACAATGTCAGCTGTTTAGCTAAACATGACCTCATGATGTAAATTTACAAAATAATGAAGAAATCAGCTACAAGTGGAGACAATTAGCAAAAACAATCAATATGAGAATTCGTTTCCCAAGGCCATCCATCAGATGTTGGAATAATCAGGTGCAAGGCAGAAAATATACATAAAACTGGAACTGGAACAAGGAACAAGGATGTTTTCAAAGACTGGTAGGATCTCTAAAACATTTGTAAAGTACATGTCATTGATAAAGCTAAATACTCAAAGGTTGTGTAATACAACAGATTAATCATTGAGAAGAGTGAAATTATGCTGTTTTGAAAACTATGGCAGGTCAGATTTTCTGCCTAATGATATAAGAAGATTTCTCTCAAAAAAACACATTATTTCAAAGACTTATTGGCTGTGAAATAAGTTAAGGGTATTTCAAATGGCTTGTCTGCAAAGAAAGGTGAGATATAGGGAATCACAGAAAGTCGAGGGGAAAATATGTCAATATATACATTGCTATATGGTGAACTAAGCCTTAGGCCAGCAACAATGGAGAGGACCTGACCCTTAGAATCTTACAAGTAAGCTGGAATCTTCAAAAGTACAAATCTTTCTAAGTAAAAAGATTTATTAAAATGAATAACCAAGTGTTTTAATTGACATCAGATGATCAAAACAACAAACCCTGAGAACATAGAAAAAATAACAATAAAGATATGAGCACAACTTAATACAACAGAAAACGTATAAAATTGAGGTGATTTAGTAAGTCCAAAGAATATTCTTTGAAAAGATTTAAAAGACACACTTTGATTAAGGAAAACAAAAACATAAGTAAAGAATATACAGAAAGAATCAGGACAATGTTATAGCAGAGAATATATGAAATGCCAGTAAATTTGAACATTTCTGTAAAGGGGACCATTTCCTAGCTCCTAAAGTTGACCAAAACTGACACAAGAGGAAATCATTGAAGGTCATCATGTCTGCCCTTGGCATTCTCGGAACGCCCTGGCCTCAGAATGCAGCATCGGTAGTCCATGGTAACCTGCGGAGAGGGGGCGGGGCTGAAGGAGGTTGGAACACTGCCCTCACTGAGGGAGTGGGTGTGGCCATCTCTGCTGTGACTGAACAAAGGGCAGGGGAGCAGGGGGCCCAGGGCAGGGCCCTCAGAGGCCGGCAGGCCCAGGGGTGTGTCACAAGCATTTGGCCGAGCCCAAAGGGTGCCTTCTTTGTCCGCAGAGCTTCCCAAACACTCACCTTTCCACTCAGGCCGCCCTCTTTGTTGAAGTGTGTGTGGAACGTGTCCTCGCAGTACACCTCGCTGCACAGCTAACCATAGGAGTGAGCATCGTACCTTCCTGCCAGGTGACCGAAGTTCGCAGGCACATGGGTCCCTGGGACCAACGCGGAGAGGCTCCTGCCCTGACCACAGGTCGACCACAGCCGCTGCCCCAGATCGGGGGCCGCAAAGCAGCCCTGTCTGAATCCCCTGCCTCTAGAGGGAGTATTGGACCAACACTTCTAAAAAATGGGGTCCTTGCGGGCAACTCATCGGAGGGACACAAATAAATCTTTGCCGACTTTCTCCTGAAGCTTACGAGCGTTCACACTTAAGCCTGTTACAATGTCAGCTGTTTAGCTTTACATGAGCTCATGATCTAAATTTACACAATAATGAAGAAATCAGCTACAAGTGGAGACAATCAGCAAAAACAATCCATATGAGAATTAGTTTCCCAAGGCCATCCATCAGATGTTGGAATAATCAGGTGCAAGGCAGAAAATATACATAAAACTGGAACTGAAACAAGGAACAAGGATGTTTTCAAAGACTGGTAGGATCTCTAAAACATTTGTAAAGTACATGTCATTGATAAAGCTAAATACTCAAAGGTTGTGTAATACAACAGATTAATCATTGAGAAGAGTGAAATTATGCTGTTTTGAAAACTATGGCAGGTCAGATTTTCTGCCTAATGATATAAGAAGATTTCTCTCAAAAATACACATTATTTCAAAGACTTATTGGCTGTGAAATAAGTTAAGGGTATTTCAAATGGCTTGTCTACAAAGAAAGGTGAGATGTTGGGAATCACAGAAAGCAGAGGGGAAAATATGTCAATATATACATTGCTATATGGTGAACTAAGCCTTAGGCCAGCAACAATGGAGAGGACCTGACCCTTAGAATCTTACAAGTAAGCTGGAATCTTCAAAAGTTCAAATCTTTCTAAGTAAAAAGATTTATTAAAATGAATAACCAAGTGTTTTAATTGACATCAGATGATCAAAACAACAAACCCTGAGAACATAGAAAAAATATAAATAAAGATATGAGCAGAACTTAATACAACAGAAAACGTATAAAATTGAGGTGATTTAGTAAGTCCAAAGAATATTCTTTGAAAAGATTTAAAAGACACACTTTGATTAAGGAAAACAAAAACATAAGTAAAGAATATACAGAAAGAATCAGGACAATGTTATAGCAGAGAATATATGAAATGCCAGTAAATTTGAACATTTCTGTAAAGGGGACCATTTCCTAGCTCCTAAAGTTGACCAAAACTGACACAAGAGGAAGTCATTGAAGGTCATCATGTCTGTCCTTGGCATTATCGGAAAGCCCTGGCCTCAGAATGCAGCATCGGTAGTCCATGGTAACCTGCGGAGAGGGGGCGGTGCTGAAGGAGGTTGGAACACTTCCCTCACTGAGGGAGTGGGTGTGGCCATCCCTGCTGTGACTGAACAAAGGGATGGGGAGCAGGGGGCCCAGGGCAGGGCCCTCAGAGGCCGGCAGGCCCAGGGTTGTGTCACAAGCATTTGACCCAGGAAAAAGGGCGCCTTTTTTGTCCGCACAGCTTCCCAAACACTCACCTTTCCACTCAGGCGGCACTCTTTGTTGAAGTGTGTGTGGAACGTGTCCTCACAGTACACCTCACTGCACAGCTAACCATAGGACTGGGCATCGTACCTTCCTGCGAGGTGACCGAAGTTCGCAGGCAGATGGGTCGCAGGGAGCAACGCGGAGAGGCTCCTGCCCTGACCACAGGTCGACCACAGCCGCTGCCCCAGTTCGGGGGCCGCAAACCAGCCCTGTCTGAATCCCCTGCCTCTTAAGGGAGTATTGGACCAACACTTCTGAAAAATGGGGTCCTTGCGGGCAACTCATCGGAGGGACACAAATAAATCTTTGCCGACTTTCTCCTGAAGCTTACGAGCGTTCACACTTAAGCCTGTTACAATGTCAGCTGTTTAGCTAAACATGAGCTCATGATCTAAATTTACACAATAATGAAGAAATCAGCTACAAGTAGAGACAATTAGCAAAAACAATCAATATGAGAATTAGGTTCCCAAGGCCATCCATCAGATGTTGGAATAATCAGGTGCAAGGCAGAAAATATACATAAAACTGGAACTGGAACAAGGAACAAGGATGTTTTCAAAGACTGGTAGGATCTCTAAAACATTTGTAAAGTACATGTCATTGATAAAGCTAAATACTCAAAGGTTGTGTAATACAACAGATTAATCATTGAGAAGAGTGAAATTATGCTGTTTTGAAAACTATGGCAGGTCAGATTTTCTGCCTAATGATATAAGAAGATTTCTCTCAAAAATACACATTATTTCAAAGACTTATTGGCTGTGAAATAAGTTAAGGGTATTTCAAATGGCTTGTCTGCAAAGAAAGGTGAGATGTAGGGAATCACAGAAAGTCGAGGGGAAAATATGTCAATATATACATTGCTATATGGTGAACTAAGCCTTAGGCCAGCAACAATGGAGAGGACCTGACCCTTAGAAACTTACAAGTAAGCTGGAATCTTCAAAAGTTCAAATCTTTATAAGTAAAAAGATTTATTAAAATGAAAAACCAAGTGTTTTAATTGACATCAGATGATCAAAACAACAAACCCTGAGAGCATAGAATAAATATAAATAAAGATATGAGCAGAACTTAATACAACAGAAAACGTATAAAATTGAGGTGTTTTAGTAAGTCCAAAGAATATTCTTTGAAAAGATTTAAAAGACACACTTTGATTAAGGAAAGCAAAAACATAAGTAAAGAATATACAGAAAGAATCAGGACAATGTTATAGCAGAGAATATATGAAATGCCAGTAAATTTGAACATTTCTGTAAAGGGGACCATTACCTAGATCCTAAAGTTGACCAAAACTGACACAAGAGGAAATCATTGAAGGTCATCATGTCTGCCCTTGGCATTCTTGGAACGCCCTGGCCTCAGAATGCAGCATCGGTAGTCCATGGTAACCTGCGGAGAGGGGGCGGGGCTGCATGAGGTTGGAACACTGCCCTCACTGAGGGAGTGGGTGTGGCCATCTCTGCTGTGACTGAACAAAGGGCAGGGGAGCAGGGGTCACAGGGAAGGGCCCTCAGAGGCCGGCAGGACCAGGGGAGTGTCACAAGCATTTGGCCCAGGCCAAAGGGCGCCTTCTTTGTCCGCACAGCTTCCCAAACACTCACCTTTTCACTCAGGCCGCACTCTTTTTTGAAGTGTGTGTGGAACGTGTTCTCGCAGTACACCTCGCTGCACAGCTTACCATAGGACTGGGCATTGTACCTTGCTGCCAGGTGACCGAAGTTCGCAGGCAGATGGGTCGCTGGGACCAAAGCGGAGAGGCTCCTGCCCTGACCACAGGTCGACCACATCCGCTGCCCCGGATCGGGGGCCGCAAAGCAGCCCTGTCTGAATCCCCTGCCTCTAGAGGGAGTATTGGACCAACACTTCTAAAAAATGGGGTCCTTTCTTTCAACTCATCGGAGGGACACAAATAAATCTTTGCCGACTTTCCCCTGAAGCTTACGAGCGTTCACACTTAAGCCTGTTACAATGTCAGCTGTTTAGCTAAACATGAGCTCATGATCTAAATTTACACAATAATGAAGAAATCAGCTACAAGTGGAGACAATCAGCAAAAACAATCAATATGATAATTAGTTTCCCAAGGCCATCCATCAGATGTTGGAATAATCAGGTGCAAGGCAGAAAATATACATAAAACTGGAACTGAAACAAGGAACAAGGATGTTTTCAAAGACTGGTAGGATCTCTAAAACATTTGTAAAGTACATGTCATTGATAAAGCTAAATACTCAAAGGTTGTGTAATACAACAGATTAATCATTGAGAAGAGTGAAATTATGCTGTTTTGAAAACTATGGCAGGTCAGATTTTCTGCCTAATGATATAAGAAGATTTCTCTCAAAAATACACATTATTTCAAAGACTTATTGGCTGTGAAATAAGTTAAGGGTATTTCAAATGGCTTGTCTGCAAAGAAAGGTGAGATGTAGGGAATCACAGAAAGTCGAGGGGAAATATTTCAATATATACATTACTATATGGTGAACTAAGCCTTCGGCCAGCAACAATGGAGAGGACCTGACCCTTAGAAACTTACAAGTAAGCTGGAATGTTCAAAAGTTCAAATCTTTCTAAGTAAAAAGATTTATTAAAATGAATAACCAAGTGTTTTAATTGACATCAGATGATCAAAACAACAAACCCTGAGAACATAGAAAAAATAACAATAAAGATATGAGCAGAACTTAATACAACAGAAAACGTATAAAATTGAGGTGATTTAGTAAGTCCAAAGAATATTCTTTGAAAAGATTTAAAAGACACACTTTGATTAAGGAAACAAAAACATAAGTAAAGAATATACAGAAAGAATCAGGACAATGTTATAGCAGAGAATATATGAAATGCCATTAAATTTGAACATTTCTGTAAAGGGGACCATTTCCTAGCTCCTAAAGTTGACCAAAACTGACACAAGAGGAAATCATTGAAGGTCATCATGTCTGTCCTTGGCATTCTCGGAAAGCCCTGGCCTCAGAATGCAGCATCGGTAGTCCATGGTAACCTGCGGAGAGGGGGCGGTGCTGAAGGAGGTTGGAACACTTCCCTCACTGAGGGAGTGGGTGTGGCCATCCCTGCTGTGACTGAACTAAGGGATGGGGAGCAGGGGGCCCAGGGCAGGGCCCTCAGAGGCCGGCAAGCCCAGGGGTGTGTCACAAGCATTTGACCCAGGAAAAAGGTCGCCTTTTTTGTCCCCACAGCTTCCCAAACACTCACCTTTCCACTCAGGCGGCACTCTTTGTTGAAGTGTGTGTGGAACGTGTCCTCACAGTACACCTCACTGCACAGCTAACCATAGGACTGGGCATCGTACCTTCCTGCCAGGTGACCGAAGTTCGCAGGCACATGGGTCGCAGGGACCAACGCGGAGAAGCTCCTGCCCTGACCACAGGTCGACCACAGCCGCTGCCCCAGTTCGGGGGCCGCAAACCAGCCTTGTCTGAATCCCCTGCCTCTTAAGGGAGTATTGGACCAACACTTCTAAAAAATGGGGTCCTTGCGGGCAACTCATCGGAGGGACACAAATCAATCTTTGCCGACTTTCTCCTGAAGCTTACGAGCGTTCACACTTAAGCCTGTTACAATGTCAGCTGTTTAGCTAAACATGAGCTCATGATCTAAATTTACACAATAATGAAGAAATCAGCTACAAGTGGAGACAATCAGCAAAAACAATCCATATGAGAATTAGTTTCCCAAGGCCATCCATCAGATGTTGGAATAATCAGGTGCAAGGCAGAAAATATACATAAAACTGGAACTGAAACAAGGAACAAGGATGTTTTCAAACACTGGTAGGATCTCTAAAACATTTGTAAAGTACATGTCATTGATAAAGCTAAATACTCAAAGGTTGTGTAATACAACAGATTAATCATTGAGAAGAGTGAAATTATGCTGTTTTGAAAACTATGGCAGGTCAGATTTTCTGCCTAATGATATAAGAAGATTTCTCTCAAAAATACACATTATTTCAAAGACTTTTTGGCTGTGAAATAAGTTAAGGGTATTTCAAATGGCTTGTCTGCAAAGAAAGGTGAGATGTTGGGAATCACAGAAAGCAGAGGGGAAAATATGTCAATATATACATTGCTATATGGTGAACTAAGCCTTAGGCCAGCAACAATGGAGAGGACCTGACCCTTAGAATCTTACAAGTAAGCTGGAATCTTCAAAAGTTCAAATCTTTCTAAGTAAAAAGATTTATTAAAATGAAAAACCAAGTGTTTTAATTGACATCAGATGATCAAAACAACAAACCCTGAGAGCATAGAATAAATATAAATAAAGATATGAGCAGAACTTAATACAACAGAAAACGTATAAAATTGAGTTGATTTAGTAAGTCCAAAGAATATTCTTTGAAAAGATTTAAAAGACACACTTTGATTAAGGAAAGCAAAAACATAAGTAAAGAATATACAGAAAGAATCAGGACAATGTTATAGCAGAGAATAGATGAAATGCCAGTAAATTTGAACATTTCTGTAAAGGGGACCATTTCCTAGCTCCTAAAGTTGACCAAAACTGACACAAGAGGAAATCATTGAAGGTCATCATGTCTGCCCTTGGCATTCTCGGAACGCACTGGCCTCAGAATGCAGCATCGGTAGTCCATGGTAACCTGCGGAGAGGGGGCGGGGCTGAAGGAGTTTGGAACACTGCCCTCACTGAGGGAGTGGGTGTGGCCCTCTCTGCTGTGACTGAACAAAGGGCAGGGGAGCAGGGGGCTCAGGGCAGGGCCCTCAGAGGCCGGCAGGCCCAGGGATGTGTCACAAGCATTTGGCCAAAGCCAAAGGGCACCTTCTTTGTCTGCACAGCTTCCCAAACTCTCACCTTTCCACTCAGGCCGCCCTCTTTGTTGAAGTGTGTGTGGAACGTGTCCTCGCAGTACACCTCGCTGCACAGCTTACCATAGGACTGGGCATTGTACCTTGCTGCCAGGTGACCGAAGTTCGCAGGCAGATGGGTCGCTGGGACCAAAGCGGAGAGGCTCCTGCCCTGACCACAGGTCGACCACAGCCGCTGCCCCGGATCGGGAGCCGCAAAGCAGCCCTGTCTGAATCCCCTGCCTCTAGAGGGAGTATTGGACCAACACTTCTAAAAAATGGGGTCCTTTCGGGCAACTCATCGGAGGGTCACAAATAAATCTTTGCCGACTTTCCCCTGAAGCTTACGAGCGTTCACACTTAAGCCTGTTACAATGTCAGCTGTTTAGCTAAACATGAGCTCATGATCTAAATTTACACAATAATGAAGAAATCAGCTACAAGTGGAGACAATCAGCAAAAACAATCAATATGATAATTAGTTTCCCAAGGCCATCCATCAGATGTTGGAATAATCAGGTGCAAGGCAGAAAATATACATAAAACTGGAACTGAAACAAGGAACAAGGATGTTTTCAAAGACTGGTAGGATCTCTAAAACATTTGTAAAGTACATGTCATTGATAAAGCTAAATACTCAAAGGTTGTGTAATACAACAGATTAATCATTGAGAAGAGTGAAATTATGCTGTTTTGAAAACTATGGCAGGTCAGATTTTCTGCCTAATGATATAAGAAGATTTCTCTCAAAAATACACATTATTTCAAAGACTTATTGGCTGTGAAATAAGTTAAGGGTATTTCAAATGGCTTGTCTGCAAAGAAAGGTGAGATGTAGGGAATCACAGAAAGTCGAGGGGAAATATTTCAATATATACATTACTATATGGTGAACTAAGCCTTCGGCCAGCAACAATGGAGAGGACCTGACCCTTAGAAACTTACAAGTAAGCTGGAATGTTCAAAAGTTCAAATCTTTCTAAGTAAAAAGATTTATTAAAATGAATAACCAAGTGTTTTAATTGACATCAGATGATCAAAACAACAAACCCTGAGAACATAGAAAAAATAACAATAAAGATATGAGCAGAACTTAATACAACAGAAAACGTATAAAATTGAGGTGATTTAGTAAGTCCAAAGAATATTCTTTGAAAAGATTTAAAAGACACACTTTGATTAAGGAAACAAAAACATAAGTAAAGAATATACAGAAAGAATCAGGACAATGTTATAGCAGAGAATATATGAAATGCCAGTAAATTTGAACATTTCTGTAAAGGGGACCATTTCCTAGCTCCTAAAGTTGACCAAAACTGACACAAGAGGAAATCATTGAAGGTCATCATGTCTGTCCTTGGCATTCTCGGAAAGCCCTGGTCTCAGAATGCAGCATCGGTAGTCCATGGTAACCTGCGGAGAGGGGGCGGTGCTGAAGGAGGTTGGAACACTTCCCTCACTGAGGGAGTGGGTGTGGCCATCCCTGCTGTGACTGAACAAAGGGATGGGGAGCAGGGGGCCCAAGGCAGGGCCCTCAGAGGCCGGCAGGCCCAGGGGTGTGTCACAAGTATTTGACCCAGGAAAAAGGGCGCCTTTTTTGTCCGCACAGCTTCCCAAACACTCACCTTTCCACTCAGGCTGCACTCTTTGTTGAAGTGTGTGTGGAACGTGTCCTCACAGTACACCTCACTGCACAGCTAACCATAGGACTGGGCATCGTACCTTCCTGCCAGGTGACCGAAGTTCGCAGGCAGATGGGTCGCAGGGACCAACGCGGAGAGGCTCCTGCCCTGACCACAGGTCGACCACAGCCGCTGCCCCAGTTCGGGGGCCTCAAACCAGCCCTGTCTGAATCCCCTGCCTCTTAAGGGAGTATTGGACCAACACTTCTAAAAAATGGGGTCCTTGCGGGCAACTCATCGGAGGGACACAAATCAATCTTTGCCGACTTTCTCCTGAAGCTTACGAGCGTTCACACTTAAGCCTGTTACAATGTCAGCTGTTTAGCTAAACATGAGCTCATGATCTAAATTTACACAATAATGAAGAAATCAGCTACAAGTGGAGACAATTAGCAAAAACAATCAATATGAGAATTAGGTTCCCAAGGCCATCCATCAGATGTTGGAATAATCAGGTGCAAGGCAGAAAATATACATAAAACTGGAACTGGAACAAGGAACAAGGATGTTTTCAAAGACTGGTAGGATCTCTAAAACATTTGTAAAGTACATGTCATTGATAAAGCTAAATACTCAAAGGTTGTGTAATACAACAGATTAATCATTGAGAAGAGTGAAATTATGCTGTTTTGAAAACTATGGCAGGTCAGATTTTCTGCCTAATGATATAAGAAGATTTCTCTCAAAAATACACATTATTTCAAAGACTTATTGGCTGTGAAATAAGTGAAGGGTATTTCAAATGGCTTGTCTGCAAAGAAAGGTGAGATGTAGGTAATCACAGAAAGTCGAGGGGAAAATATGTCAATATATACATTGCTATATGGTGAACTAAGCCTTAGGCCAGCAACAATGGAGAGGACCTGACCCTTAGAAACTTACAAGTAAGCTGGAATCTTCAAAAGTTCAAATCTTTATAAGTAAGAAGATTTATTAAAATGAAAAACCATGTGTTTTAATTGACATCAGATGATCAAAACAACAAACCCTGAAAGCATAGAATAAATATAAATAAAGATATGAGCAGAACTTAATACAACAGAAACCGTATAAAATTGAGGTGATTTAGTAAGTCCAAAGAATATTCTTTGAAAAGATTTAAAAGACACACTTTGATTAAGGAAAGCAAAAACATAAGTAAAGAATATACAGAAAGAATCAGGACAATGTTATAGCAGAGAATATATGAAATGCCAGTAAATTTGAACATTTCTGTAAAGGGGACCATTACCTAGCTCCTAAAGTTGACCAAAACTGACACAAGAGGAAATCATTGAAGGTCATCATGTCTGCCCTTGGCATTCTCGGAACGCCCTGGCCTCAGAATGCAGCATCGGTAGTCCATGGTAACCTGCGGAGAGGGGGCGGGGCTGAAGGAGTTTGGAACACTGCCCTCACTGAGGGAGTGGGTGTGGCCATCTCTTCTGTGACTGAACAAAGGGCAGGGGAGCAGGGGGCACAGGGAAGGGCCCTCAGAGGCCGGCAGGCCCAGGTGTGTGTCACAAGCATTTGGCCCAGGCCAAAGGGCGCCTTCTTTGTCCGCACAGCTTCCCAAACACTCACCTTTCCACTCAGGCCGCACTCTTTGTTGAAGTGTGTGTGGAACGTGTCCTCGCAGTACACCTCGCTGCACAGCTAACCATAGGACTGGGCATCGTACCTTCCTGCCAGGTGACCGAAGTTCGCAGGCAGATGGGTCGCTGGGACCAACGCGGAGAGGCTCCTGCCCTGACCACAGGTCGACCACAGCCGCTGCCCCAGATCGGGGGCCGCAAAGCAGCCCTGTCTGAATCCCCTGCCTCTAGAGGGAGTATTGGACCAACACTTCTAAAAAATGGGGTCCTTTCGGGCAACTCATCAGAGGGACACAAATAAATCTTTGCCGACTTTCCCCTGAAGCTTACGAGCGTTCACACTTAAGCCTGTTACTATGTCAGCTGTTTAGCTAAACATGATCTCATGATCTAAATTTACACAATAATGAAGAAATCAGCTACAAGTGGAGACAATCAGCAAAAACAATCAATATGAGAATTAGTTTCCCAAGGCCATCCATCAGATGTTGGAATAATCAGGTGCAAGGCAGAAAATATACATAAAACTGGAACTGAAACAAGGAACAAGGATGTTTTCAAAGACTGGTAGGATCTCTAAAACATTTGTAAAGTACATGTCATTGATAAAGCTAAATACTCAAAGGTTGTGTAATACAACAGATTAATCATTGAGAAGAGTGAAATTATGCTGTTTTGAAAACTATGGCAGGTCAGATTTTCTGCCTAATGATATAAGAAGATTTCTCTCAAAAATACACATTATTTCAAAGACTTATTGGCTGTGAAATAAGTTAAGGGTATTTCAAACGGCTTGTCTTCAAAGAAAGGTGAGATGTAGGGAATCACAGAAAGTCGAGGGGAAAATACGTCAATATATACATTGCTATATGGTGAACTAAGCCTTAGGCCAGCAACAATGGAGAGGACCTGACCCTTAGAAACTTACAAGTAAGCTGGAATCTTCAAAAGTTCAAATCTTTCTAAGTAAAAAGATTTATTAAAATGAATAACCAAGTGTTTTAATTGACATCAGATGATCAAAACAACAAACCCTGAGAACATAGAAAAAATATAAATAAAGATATGAGCAGAACTTAATACAACAGAAAACGTATAAAATTGAGGTGATTTAGTAAGTCCAAAGAATATTCTTTGAAAAGATTTAAAAGACACACTTTGATTAAGGAAAACAAAAACATAAGTAAAGAATATACAGAAAGAATCAGGACAATGTTATAGCAGAGAATATATGAAATGCCAGTAAATTTGAACATTTCTGCAAAGGGGACCATTTCCTAGCTCCTAAAGTTGACCAAAACAGACACAAGAGGAAATCATTGAAGGTCATCATGTCTGCCCTTGGCATTCTCAGAACGCCCTGGCCTCAGAATGCAGCATCGGTAGTCCATGGTAACCTGCGGAGAGGGGGCGGGGCTGAAGGAGGTTGGAACACTGCCCTCACTGAGGCAGTGGGTGTGGCCATCTCTGCTGTGACTGAATAAATGGCAGGGGAGCAGGGGGCACAGGGCAGGGCCCTCAGAGGCCGGCAGGAGAAGGGGTGTGTCACAAGCATTTGGCCCAGGCCAAAGGGTGCCTTCTTTGTCCGCACAGCTTCCCAAACACTCACCTTTCCACTCAGGCCGCCCTCTTTGTTGAAGTGTGTTTGGAACGTGTCCTCGCAGTACACCTCGCTGCACAGCTAACCATAGGACTGGGCATCGTACCTTCCTGCCAGGTGACCGAAGTTCGCAGGCAGATGGGTCCCTGGGACCAACGTGGAGAGGCTCCTGCCCTGACCACAGGTCGACCACAGCCGCTGCCCCAGATCGGGGGCCGCAAACCAGCCCTGTCTGAATCCCCTGCCTCTAGAGGGAGTATTGGACCAACACTTCTAAAAAATGGGGTCCTTGCGGGCAACTCATCGGAGGGACACAAATAAATCTTTGCCGACTTTCTCCTGAAGCTTACCAGCGTTCACACTTAAACCTATTACAATGTCAGCTGTTTAGCTAAACATGAGCTCATCATCTAAATTTACACAATAATGAAGAAATCAGCTACAAGTGGAGACAATCAGCAAAAACAATCAATATGAGAATTAGTTTCCCAAGGCCATCCATCAGATGTTGGAATAATCAGGTGCAAGGCAGAAAATATACATAAAACTGGAACTGAAACAAGGAACAAGGATGTTTTCAAAGACTGGTAGGATCTCTAAAACATTTGTAAAGTACATGTCATTGATAAAGCTAAATACTCAAAGGTTGTGTAATACAACAGATTAATCATTGAGAAGAGTGAAATTATGCTGTTTTGAAAACTATGGCAGGTCAGATTTTCTGCCTAATGATATAAGAAGATTTCTCTCAAAAATACACATTATTTCAAAGACTTATTGGCTGTGAAATAAGTTAAGGGTATTTCAAATGGCTTGTCTGCAAAGAAAGGTGAGATGTAGGGAATCACAGAAAGTCGAGGGGAAAATATGTCAATATATACATTGCTATATGGTGAACTAAGGCTTAGGCCAGCCACAATGGAGAGGACCTGACCCTTAGAAACTTACAATTAAGCTGGAATCTTCAAAAGTTCAAATCTTTCTAAGTAAAAAGATTTATTAAAATGAATAACCAAGTGTTTTAATTGACATCAGATGATCAAAACAACAAACCCTGAGAACATAGAAAAATATAAATAAAGATATGAGCAGAACTTAATACAACAGAAAACGTATAAAATTGAGGTGATTTAGTAAGTCCAAAGAATATTCTTTGAAAAGATTTAAAAGACACACTTTGATTACGGAAAACAAAAATATAAGTAAAGAATATACAGAAAGAATCAGGACAATGTTATAGCAGAGAATATATGAAATGCCAGTAAATTTGAACATTTCTGTAAAGGGGACCATTTCCTAGCTCCTAAAGTTGACCAAAACTGACACAAGAGGAAATCATTGAAGGTCATCATGTCTGCCTTTGGCATTCTCGGAACACCCTGGCCTCAGAATGCAGCATCGGTAATCCATGGTAACTTGCGGAGAGGGGGCGGGGATGAAGGAGGTTGGAACACTGCCCTCACTGAGGGAGTGGGTGTGGCCATCTCTGCTGTTACTGAACAAACGGCAGGGATGCAGGGGGCCCAGGCCAGGGCCCTCAGAGCCCGGCAGGCCCAGAGGTGTGTCATAAGCATTTGGCCCAGGCCAAAGTGCGCCTTCTTTGTCTGCACAGCTTCCCAAACACTCACCTTTCCACTCAGGCCGCCCTCTTTGTTGAAGTGTGTGTGGAACGTGTCCTCGCAGTACACCTCGCTGCACAGCTAACCATAGGACTGGGCATCGTACCTTCCTGCCAGGTGACCGAAGTTCACAGGCAGATGGGTCCCTGGGACCAACGCGGAGAGGCTCCTGCCCTGACCACAGGTCGACCACAGTCGCTGCCTCAGATCGGGGGCCGCAAAGCAGCCCTGTCTGTATCCCCTGCCTCTAGAGGGAGTGTTGGACCAACACTTCTAAAAAATGGGGTCCTTGCGGGCAACTCATAGGAGGGACACAAATAAATCTTTGCCTACTTTCTCCTGAAGCTTACGAGCGCTCACACTTAAACCTGTTACAATGTCAGCTGTTTAGATAACATGAGCTCATGATCTAAATTTACACAATAATGAAGAAATCAGCTACAAGTGGAGACAATCAGCAAAAACAATCAATATGAGAATTAGTTTCCCAAGGCCATCCATCAGATGTTGGAATAATCAGGTGCAAGGCAGAAAATATACATAAAACTGGAACTGAAACAAGGAACAAGGATGTTTTCAAAGACTGGTAGCATCTCTAAAACATTTGTACAGTACTTGTCATTGATAAAGCTAAATACTCAAAGGTTGTGTAATACAACAGATTAATCATTGAGAAGAGTGAAATTATGCTGTTTTGAAAACTATGGCAGGCCAGATATTCTGCCTAATGATATAAGAAGATTTCTCTAAAAAATACACATTATTTCAAAGACTTATTGGCTGTGAAATAAGTTAAGGGTATTTCAAATGGCTTGTCTTCAAAGAAAGGTGAGATGTAGGGAATCACAGAAAGTCGAGGAGAAAATATGTCAATATATACATTGCTATATGGTGAACTAAGCCTTAGGCCAGCAACAATGGAGAGGACATGACCCTTAGAATCTTACAAGTAAGCTGGAATCTTCAAAAGTTCAAATCTTTCTAAGTAAAAAGATTTATTAAAATGAATAACCAAGTGTTTTAATTGACATCAGATGATCAAAACAACAAACCCTGAGAACATAGAAAAAATATAAATAAAGATATGAGCAGAACTTAATACAACAGAAAACGTATAAAATTGAGGTGATTTAGTAAGTCCAAAGAATATTCTTTGAAAAGATTTAAAAGACACACTTTGATTAAGGAAAACAAAAACATAAGTAAAGAATATACAGAAAGAATCAGGACAATGTTATAGCAGAGAATATATGAAATGCCAGTAAATTTGAACATTTCTGTAAAGGGGACCATTTCCTAGCTCCTAAAGTTGACCAAAACTGACACAAGAGGAAATCATTGAAGGTCATCATGTCTGCCCTTGGCATTCTCGGAACGCCGTGGTCTCAGAATGCAGCATCCGTAGTCCATGGTAACCTGTGGAGAGGGGGCGGGGCTGAAGGAGGTTGGAACACTGCCCTCACTGAGGGAGTGGGTGTGGCCATCTCTGCTGTGACTGAACAAGGGCAGGGGAGCAGGGGGCACAAGGCAGGGCCCTCACAGCCCGGCAGGCCCAGGGGTGTGTCACAAGCATTTGGCCCAGGCCAAAGGGCGCCTTCTTTGTCTGCACAGCTTCCCAAACACTCACCTTTCCACTCAGGCCGCCCTCTTGGTTGAAGTGTGTGTGGAACGTGTCCTTGCTGTACACCTCGCTGCACAGCTAACCATAGGACTGGGCATCGTTCCTTCCTGCCAGGTGACCGAAGTTCGCAGGCAGATGGGTCCCTGGGACGAACGCGGAGAGGCTCCTGCCCTGACCACAGGTCGACCACAGCCCCTGCCCCAGATCGGGGGCCGCAAAGCAGCCCTGTCTGAATCCCCTGCCTCTAGAGGGAGTATTGGACCAACACTTCTAGAAAATGGGGTCCTTGCGGGCAACTCATCGGAGGGACACAAATAAATCTTTGCCGACTTTTTGTTGAAACTTACGAGCGTTCACAGCTAAGCCTCTTACAAGGTCAGCTTTTTAGCTAAACATGAGCTCATGATCTAAATTTACACAATAATGAAGAAATCAGCTACAAGTGGAGACAATGAGCATAAATAATCAATACCACAATTAGATTCCCAAGGCCATCCCTCAGATGTTGGAATAATCAGGTGCAAGGCAGAAAATATACATAAAACTGGAACTGAAACAAGGAACAAGGATGCTTTCAAAGACTGGTAGGATCTCTAAAACATTTGTAAAGTACATGTCATTGATAAAGCTAAATACTCAAAGGTTGTGTAATACAACAGATAAATCATTGAGAAGAGTTAAATTATGCTGCTTTGGAAACAATGGCAGGTCAGATTTTCTGCCTAATGATATAAGAAGATTTATCTAAAAATACACATTATTTCAAAGACTTATTGGCTGTGAAATAAGTTAAGGGTATTTCAAATGGCTTGTCTGCAAAGAAAGGTGAGATGTAGGGAATCACAAAAAGTCGAGGGGAAAATATGTCAATATATACATTTCTAAAATGTGAACTAAGCCTTAGGCCAGCAACAATGGAGAGGACCTGACCCTTAGAAACTTACAAGTAAGCTGGAATCTTCAACAGTTTGGTAGGATCTCTAAAACATTTGTAAAGTACATGTCATTGATAAAGCTAAATACTCAAAGGTTGTGTAATACAACAGATTAATCATTGAGAAGAGTGAAATTATGCTGTTTTGAAAACTATGGCAGGTCAGATTTTCTGCCTAATGATATAAGAAGATTTCTCTCAAAAATACACATTATTTCAAAGACTTATTGGTTGTGAAATAAGTTAAGGGTATTTCAAATGGCTTGTCTGCAAAGAAAGGTGAGATGTAGGGAATCACAGAAAGTCGAGGGGAAAATATGTCAATATATACATTGCTATATGGTGAACTAAGCCTTAGACCAGCAACAATGGAGAGGACCTGACCCTTAGAAACTTACAAGTAAGCTGGAATCTTCAAAAGTTCAAATCTTTCTAAGTAAAAAGATTTATTAAAATGAATAACCAAGTGTTTTAATTGACATCAGATGATCAAAACAACAAAGCCTGAGAACATAGAAAAAATATAAATAAAGATATGAGCAGAATTTAATACAACAGAAAACGTATAAAATTGAGGTGATTTAGTAAGTCCAAAGAATATTCTTTGAAAAGATTTAAAAGACACACTTTGATTAAGGAAAACATAAACATATGTAAAGAATATACAGAAAGAATCAGGACAATGTTATAGCAGAGAATATATGAAATGCCAGTAAATTTGAACATTTCTGTAAAGGGGACCATTTCCTAGCTCCTAAAGTTGACCAAAACTGACACAAGAGGAAATCATTGAAGGTCATCATGTCTGCCCTTGGCATTCTCGGAACGCCCTGGCCTCAGAATGCAGCATCGGTAGTCCATGGTAACCTGCTGAGAGGGGGTGGGGCTGAAGGAGGTTGGAACACTGCCCTCACTGAGGGAGTGGGTGTGGCCATCTCTGCTGTGACTGAACAAAGGGCAGGGGAGCAGGGGGCCCAGGGCAGGGCCCTCAGAGCCCGGCAGGACCAGGGGAGTGTCACAAGCATTTGGCCCAGGCTAAAGGGCGCCTTCTTTGTCTGCAAAGCTTCCCAAACACTCACCTTTCCACACAGGCCGCCCTCTTTGTTGAAGTGTGTGTGGAACGTGTCCTCGCAGTACACCTCGCTGCACAGCTAACCATAGGACTGGGCATCGTACCTTCCTGCCAGGTGACCGAAGTTCGCAGCAGATGGGTCCCTGGGACCAACGCGGAGAGGCTCCTGCCCTGACCACAGGTCGACCACAGCCGCTGCCCCAGATTGGGGGCAGCAAAGCAGCCCTGTCTGAATCCCCTGCCTCTAGAGGGAGTGTTGGACCAACACTTCTAAAAAATGGGGTCCTTGCGGGCAACTCATCGGAGGGACACAAATAAATCTTTGCCGACTTTCTCCTGAAGCTTACGAGCGTTCACACTTAAGCCTGTTACAATGTCAGCTGTTTAGCTAAACATGATCTCATGATCTAAATTTACACAATAATGAAAAATCAGCTACAAGTGGAGACAATCAGCAAAAACAATCAATATGACAATTAGTTTCCCAAGGCCATCCATCAGATGTTGGAATAATCAGGTGCAAGGCAGAAAATATACATAAAACTGGAACTGAAACAAGGAACAAGGATGTTTTCAAAGACTGGTAGGATCTCTAAAACATTTATAAAGTACATGTCACTGATAAAGCTAAATACTCAAAGGTTGTGTAATACAACAGATTAATCATTGAGAAGAGTGAAATTATGCTGTTTTGAAAACTATGGCAGGCCAGATATTCTGCCTAATGATATAAGAAGATTTCTCTAAAAAATACACATTATTTCAAAGACTTATTGGCTGTGAAATAAGTTAAGGGTATTTCAAATGGCTTGTCTGCAAAGAAAGGTGAGATGTAGGGAATCACAGAAAGTCGAGGAGAAAATATGTCAATATATACATTGCTATATGGTGAACTAAGCCTTAGGCCAGCAACAATGGAGAGGACATGACCCTTAGAATCTTACAAGTAAGCTGGAATCTTCAAAAGTTCAAATCTTTCTAAGTAAAAAGATTTATTAAAATGAATAACCAAGTGTTTTAATTGACATCAGATGATCAAAACAACAAACCCTGAGAACATAGAAAAAATATAAATAAAGATATGAGCAGAACTTAATACAACAGAAAACGTATAAAATTGAGGTGATTTAGTAAGTCCAAAGAATATTCTTTGAAAAGATTTAAAAGACACACTTTGATTAAGGAAAACAAAAACATAAGTAAATAATATACAGAAAGAATCAGGACAATGTTATAGCAGAGAATATATGAAATGCCAGTAAATTTGAACATTTCTGTAAAGGGGACCATTTCCTAGCTCCTAATGTTGACCAAAACTGACTCAAGAGGAAATCATTGAAGGTCATAATGTCTGCCCTTGGCATTCTCGGAACGCCCTGGCCTCAGAATGCAGCATGGGTAGTCCATGGTAACCTGCGGAGAGGGGGCGGGGCTGAAGGCGGTTGGAACACTGCCCTCACAGAGGGAGTGGGTGTGGCCATCTCTGCTGTGACTGAACAAAGGCCAGGGGAGCAGGGGGCCCAGGGCAGGGCCCTCAGAGGCCGGCAGGCCCGGGTGTGTGTCACAAGCATTTGGCCCAGGCCAAAGGGCACCTTCTTTGTCTGCACAGCTTCCCAAACACTCACCTTTCCACTCAGGTGGACCACTTTGTTGAAGTGTGTGTGGAACGTGTCCTCGCAGTACACCTCACTGCACAGCTAACCATAGGACTGGGCATCGTACCTTCCTGCCAGGTGACCGAAGTTCCCAGGCAGATGGGTCCCTGGGACCAATGCGGAGAGGCTCCTGCCGTGACCACAGGTCGACCACAGCCGCTGCCCAAGATCGGGGGCCGCAAAGCAGCCCTGTCTGAATCCCCTGCCTCTAGAGGGAGTATTGGAACAACACTTCTAAAAAAGGGGGTCCTTGCGGGCAACTCATCGGAGGGACACAAATAAATCTTTGCCGACTTTCTCCTGAAGCTTACGAGCGTTCACACTTAAGCCTGTTACAATGTCAGCTGTTTAGCTAAACATGAGCTCATGATCTAAATTTACACAATAATGAAGAAATCAGCTACAAGTGGAGACAATCAGCAAAAACAATCAATATGAGAATTAGTTTCCCAAGGCCATCCATCAGATGTTGGAATAATCAGGTGCAAGGCAGAAAATATACATAAAACTGGAACTGAAACAAGGAACAAGGATGTTTTCAAAGACTGGTACCATCTCTAAAACATTTGTAAAGTACTTGTCATTGATAAAGCTAAATACTCAAAGGTTGTGTAATACAACAGATTAATCATTGAGAAGAGTGAAATTATGCTGTTTTGAAAACTATGGCAGGCCAGATTTTCTGCCTAATGATATAAGAAGATTTCTCTCAAAAATACACATTATTTCAAAGACTTATTGGCTGTGAAATAAGTGAAGGGTATTTCAAATGGCTTGTCTGCAAAGAAAGGTGAGATGTAGGGAATCACAGAAAGTCGAGGGGAAAATATGTCAATATATACATTGCTATATGGTGAACTAAGCCTTAGGCCAGCAACAATGGAGAGGACCTGACCCTTAGAAACTTACAAGTAAGCTGGAATCTTCAAAAGTTCAAATCTTTATAAGTAAAAAGATTTATTAAAATGAATAACCAAGTGTTTTAATTGACATCAGATGATCAAAACAACAAACCCTGAGAACATAGAAAAAATATAAATAAAGATATGAGCAGAACTTAATACAACAGAAAACGTATAAAATTGAGGTGATTTAGTAAGTCCAAAGGATATTCTTTGAAAAGATTTAAAAGACCCACTTTGATTAAGGAAAACAAAAACATAAGTAGAGAATATACAGAAAGAATCAGGTCAATGTTATAGCAGAGAATATATGAAATGCCAGTAAATTTGAACATTTCTGTAAAGGGGACCATTTTCTAGCTCCTAAAGTTGACCAAAACTGACACAAGAGGAAATCATTGAAGGTCATCATGTCTGCCCTTGGCATACTCGGAACGCCCTGGCCTCAGAATGCAGCATCGGTAGTCCATGATAACCTGCGGAGAGGGGGCGGGGCTGAAGTAGGTAGGAACACTGCCCTCACTGAGGGAGTGGGTGTGGCCATCTCTGCTGTGACTGAACAAAGGGCAGGGCAGCATGGGGCCCAGGGCAGGGCCCTCAGAGGCCGGCAGGCCCAGGAGTGTGTCACAAGCATATGGCCCTGGCCAAAGGGCGCCTTCTTTTTCCGCACAGCTTCCCAAACACTCACCTTTCCACTCAGGCGGCCCTCTTTGTTGAAGTGTGTGTGGAACGTGTCCTCGCAGTACACCTCACTGCACAGCTAACCATAGGACTGGGCATCGTACCTTCCTGCCAGGTGACCGAAGTTCGCAGCAGATGGGTCCCTGGGACCAACGCGGAGAGGCTCCTGCCCTGACCACAGGTCGACCACAGCCGCTGCCCCAGATTGGGGGCAGCAAAGCAGCCCTGTCTGAATCCCCTGCCTCTAGAGGGAGTATTGGACCAACACTTCTAAAAAATGGGGTCCTTGCGGGCAACTCATCGGAGGGACACAAATAAATCTTTGCCGACTTTCTCCTGAAGCTTACGAGCGTTCACACTTAAGCCTGTTACAATGTCAGCTGTTTAGCTAAACATGAGCTCATGATCTAAATTTACACAATAATGAAAAATCAGCTACAAGTGGAGACAATCAGCAAAAACAATCCATATGAGAATTAGTCTCCCAAGGCCATCCATCAGATGTTGGAATAATCAGGTGCAAGGCAGAAAATATACATAAAACTGGAACTGAAACAAGGAACAAGGATGTTTTCAAAGACTGGTAGGATCTCTAAAACATTTATAAAGTACATGTCACTGATAAAGCTAAATACTCAAAGGTTGTGTAATACAACAGATTAATCATTGAGAAGAGTGAAATTATGCTGTTTTGAAAACTATGGCAGGCCAGATATTCTGCCTAATGATATAAGAAGATTTCTCTAAAAAATACACATTATTTCAAAGACTTATTGGCTGTGAAATAAGTGAAGGGTATTTCAAATGGCTTGTCTGCAAAGAAAGGTGAGATGTAGGGAATCACAGAAAGTCGAGGAGAAAATATGTCAATATATACATTGCTATATGGTGAACTAAGCCTTAGGCCAGCAACAATGGAGAGGACATGACCCTTAGAATCTTACAAGTAAGCTGGAATCTTCAAAAGTTCAAATCTTTCTAAGTAAAAAGATTTATTAAAATGAATAACCAAGTGTTTTAATTGACATCAGATGATCAAAACAACAAACCCTGAGAACATAGAAAAAATATAAATAAAGATATGAGCAGAACTTAATACAACAGAAAACGTATAAAATTGAGGTGATTTAGTAAGTCCAAAGAATATTCTTTGAAAAGATTTAAAAGACACACTTTGATTAAGGAAAACAAAAACATAAGTAAATAATATACAGAAAGAATCTGGACAATGTTATAGCAGAGAATATATGAAATGCCAGTAAATTTGAACATTTCTGTAAAGGGGACCATTTCCTAGCTCCTAATGTTGACCAAAACTGACTCAAGAGGAAATCATTGAAGGTCATAATGTCTGCCCTTGGCATTCTCGGAACGCCCTGGCCTCAGAATGCAGCATGGGTAGTCCATGGTAACCTGCGGAGAGGGGGCGGGGCTGAAGGTGGTTGGAACACTGCCCTCACAGAGGGAGTGGGTGTGGCCATCTCTGCTGTGACTGAACAAAGGCCAGGGGAGCAGGGGGCCCAGGGCAGGGCCCTCAGAGGCCGGCAGGCCCGGGTGTGTGTCACAAGCATTTGGCCCAGGCCAAAGGGCACCTTCTTTGTCTGCACAGCTTCCCAAACACTCACCTTTCCACTCAGGTGGATCACTTTGTTGAAGTGTGTGTGGAACGTGTCCTCGCAGTACACCTCACTGCACAGCTAACCATAGGACTGGGCATCGTACCTTCCTGCCAGGTGACCGAAGTTCCCAGGCAGATGGGTCCCTGGGACCAATGCGGAGAGGCTCCTGCCGTGACCACAGGTCGACCACAGCCGCTGCCCAAGATCGGGGGCCGCAAAGCAGCCCTGTCTGAATCCCCTGCCTCTAGAGGGAGTATTGGAACAACACTTCTAAAAAATGGGGTCCTTGCGGGCAACTCATCGGAGGGACACAAATAAATCTTTGCCGACTTTCTCCTGAAGCTTACGAGCGTTCACACTTAAGCCTGTTACAATGTCAGCTGTTTAGCTAAACATGAGCTCATGATCTAAATTTACACAATAATGAAGAAATCAGCTACAAGTGGAGACAATCAGCAAAAACAATCAATATGAGAATTAGTTTCCCAAGGCCATCCATCAGATGTTGGAATAATCAGGTGCAAGGCAGAAAATATACATAAAACTGGAACTGAAACAAGGAACAAGGATGTTTTCAAAGACTGGTAGCATCTCTAAAACATTTGTACAGTACTTGTCATTGATAAAGCTAAATACTCAAAGGTTGTGTAATACAACAGATTAATCATTGAGAAGAGTGAAATTATGCTGTTTTGAAAACTATGGCAGGCCAGATTTTCTGCCTAATGATATAAGAAGATTTCTCTAAAAAATACACATTATTTCAAAGACTTATTGGCTGTGAAATAAGTGAAGGGTATTTCAAATGGCTTGTCTGCAAAGAAAGGTGAGATGTAGGGAATCACAGAAAGTCGAGGGGAAAATATGTCAATATATACATTGCTATATGGTGAACTAAGCCTTAGGCCACCAACAATGGAGAGGACATGACCCTTAGAAACTTACAAGTAAGCTGGAATCTTCAAAAGTTCAAATCTTTCTAAGTAAAAAGATTTATTAAAATGAATAACCAAGTGTTTTAATTGACATCAGATGATCAAAACAACAAACCCTGAGAACATAGAAAAAATATAAATAAAGATATGAGCAGAACTTAATACAACAGAAAACGTATAAAATTGAGGTGATTTAGTAAGTCCAAAGGATATTCTTTGAAAAGATTTAAAAGACCCACTTTGATTAAGGAAAACAAAAACATAAGTAGAGAATATACAGAAAGAATCAGGTCAATGTTATAGCAGAGAATATATGAAATGCCAGTAAATTTGAACATTTCTGTAAAGGGGACCATTTCCTAGCTCCTAAAGTTGACCAAAACTGACACAAGAGGAAATCATTGAAGGTCATCATGTCTGCCCTTGGCATACTCGGAACGCCCTGGCCTCAGAATGCAGCATCGGTAGTCCATGGTAACCTGCGGAGAGGGGGCGGGGCTGAAGTAGGTAGGAACACTGCCCTCACTGAAGGAGTGGGTGTGGCCATCTCTGCTGTGACTGAACAAAGGGCAGGGCAGCATGGGGCCCAGGGCAGGGCCCTCAGAGGCCGGCAGGCCCAGGGGTGTGTCACAAGCATATGGCCCTGGCCAAAGGGCGCCTTCTTTTTCCGCACAGCTTCCCAAACACTCACCTTTCCACTCAGGCGGCCCTCTTTGTTGAAGTGTGTGTGGAACGTGTCCTCGCAGTACACCTCACTGCACAGCTAACCATAGGACTGGGCATCGTACCTTCCTGCCAGGTGACCGAAGTTCGCAGGAGATGGGTCCCTGGGACCAACGCGGAGAGGCTCCTGCCCTGACCACAGGTCGACCACAGCCGCTGCCCCAGATTGGGGGCAGCAAAGCAGCCCTGTCTGAATCCCCTGCCTCTAGAGGGAGTATTGGACCAACACTTCTAAAAAATGGGGTCCTTGCGGACAACTCATCGGAGGGACACAAATAAATCTTTGCCGACTTTCTCCTGAAGCTTACGAGCGTTCACACTTAAGCCTGTTACAATGTCAGCTGTTTAGCTAAACATGAGCTCATGATCTAAATTTACACAATAATGAAAAATCAGCTACAAGTGGAGACAATCAGCAAAAACAATCAATATGAGAATTAGTTTCCCAAGGCCATCCATCAGATGTTGGAATAATCAGGTGCAAGGCAGAAAATATACATAAAACTGGAACTGAAACAAGGAACAAGGATGTTTTAAAAGACTGGTAGGATCTCTAAAACATTTATAAAGTACATGTCACTGATAAAGCTAAATACTCAAAGGTTTTGTAATACAACAGATAAATCATTGAGAAGAGTTAAATTATGCTGCTTTGGAAACAATGGCAGGTCAGATTTTCTGCCTAATGATATAAGAAGATTTATCTAAAAATACACATTATTTCAAAGACTTATTGGCTGTGAAATAAGTTAAGGGTATTTCAAATGGCTTGTCTGCAAAGAAAGGTGAGATGTAGGGAATCACAGAAAGTCGAGGGGAAAATATGTCAATATATACATTTCTATAATGTGAACTAAGCCTTAGGCCAGCAAAAATGGAGAGGACCTGACCCTTAGAAACTTACAAGTAAGCTGGAATCTTCAAATGTTTGGTAGGATCTCTAAAACATTTGTAAAGTACATGTCATTGATAAAGCTAAATACTCAAAGGTTGTGTAATACAACAGATTAATCATTGAGAAGAGTGAAATTATGCTGTTTTGAAAACTATGGCAGGTCAGATTTTCTGCCTAATGATATAAGAAGATTTCTCTCAAAAATACACATTATTTCAAAGACTTATTGGCTGTGAAATAAGTTAAGGGTATTTCAAATGGCTTGTCTGCAAAGAAAGGTGAGATGTAGGGAATCACAGAAAGTCGAGGGGAAAATATGTCAATATATACATTGCTATATGGTGAACTAAGCCTTAGGCCAGCAACAATGGAGAGGACCTGACCCTTAGAAACTTACAAGTAAGCTGGAATCTTCAAAAGTTCAAATCTTTCTAAGTAAAAAGATTTATTAAAATGAATAACCAAGTGTTTTAATTGACATCAGATGATCAAAACAACAAAGCCTGAGAACATAGAAAAAATATAAATAAAGATATGAGCAGAATTTAATACAACAGAAAACGTATAAAATTGAGGTGATTTAGTAAGTCCAAAGAATATTCTTTGAAAAGATTTAAGAGACACACTTTGATTAAGGAAAAAATAAACATATGTAAAGAATATACAGAAAGAATCAGGACAATGTTATAGCAGAGAATATATGAAATGCCAGTAAATTTGAACATTTCTGTAAAGGGGACCATTTCCTAGCTCCTAAAGTTGACCAAAACTGACACAAGAGGAAATCATTGAAGGTCATCATGTCTGCCCTTGGCATTCTCGGAACGCCCTGGCCTCAGAATGCAGCATCGGTAGTCCATGGTAACCTGTGGAGAGGGGGCGGGGCTGAAGGAGGTTGGAACACTGCCCTCACTGAGGGAGTGGGTGTGGCCATCTCTGCTGTGACTGAACAAGGGCAGGGGAGCAGGGGGCACAAGGCTGGGCCCTAACAGCCCGTCAGGCCCAGGGGTGTGTCACAAGCATTTGGCCCAGGCCAAAGGGCACCTACTTTGTCCGCACAGCTTCCCAAACACTCACCTTTCCACTCAGGCCGCCCTCTTTGTTGAAGTGGGTGTGGAACGTGTCCTCGCAGTACACCGCTCTGCACAGCTAACCATAGGACTGGGCATCGTACCTTCCTGCCAGGTGACCGAAGTTCGCAGGCAGATGGGTCACTGGGACCAACGCGGAGAGGCTCCTGCCCTGACCACATGTCGACCACAGCTGCTGCCCCAGATCGTGGGCCGCAAAGCAGCCCTGTCTGATTCCCCTGCCTCTAGAGGGTGTGTTGGACCAACACTTCTAAAAAATGGGGTCCTTGCGGGCAACTCATTGGAGGGACACACATAAATCTTTGCCGACTTTCTCCTGAAGCTTACGAGCGTTCACACTTAAGCCTGTTACCATGTCAGCTGTTTAGCTAAAAATGAGCCTCATCATCTAAATTTACACAATAATGAAGAAATCAGCTACAAGTGGAGACAATCAGCAAAAACAATCAATATGAGAATTAGTTTCCCAAGGCCATCCATCAGATGTTGGAATAATCAGGTGCAAGGCAGAAAATATACATAAAACTGGAACTGAAACAAGGAACAAGGATGTTTTCAAAGACTGGTAGGATCTCTAAAACATTTGTAAAGTACATGTCATTGATAAAGCTAAACACTCAAAGGTTGTGTAATACAACAGATTAATCATTGAGAAGAGTGAAATTATGCTGTTTTGAAAACTATGGCAGTTCAGATTTTCTGCCTAATGATATAAGAAGATTTCTCTCAAAAATACACATTATTTCAAAGACTTATTGGCTGTGAAATAAGTGAAGGGTATTTCAAATGGCTTGTCTGCAAAGAAAGGTGAGATGTAGGGAATCACAGAAAGTCGAGGGGAAAATATGTCAATATATACATTGCTATATGGTGAACTAAGCCTTAGGCCAGCAACAATGGAGAGGACCTGACCCTTAGAAACTTACAAGTAAGCTGGAATCTTCAAAAGTTCAAATCTTTACAAGTAAAAAGATTTATTAAAATGAATAACCAAGTGTTTTAATTGACATCAGATGATCAAAACAACAAACCCTGAGAAGATAGAAAAAATAACAATAAAGACATGAGCAGAAGTTAATACAACAGAAAACGTATAAAATTGAGGTGATTTAGTAAGTCCAAAGAATATTCTTTGAAAAGATTTAAAAGACACACTTTGATTAAGGAAAACAAAAACCTAAGTAAAGAATATACAGAAAGAATCAGGACAATGTTATAGCAGAGAATATATGAAATGCCAGTAAATTTGAACATTTCTGTAAAGGGGACCATTTCCTAGCTCCTAAAGTTGACCAAAACTGACACAAAAGGAAATCATTGAAGGTCATCATGTCTGCCCTTGGCATTCTCAGAACGCCCTGGCCTCAGAATGCAGCATCGGTAGTCCATGGTAACCTGCGGAGAGGGGGCGGGGCTGAAGGAGGTTGGAACACTGCCCTCACTGAGGGAGTGGGTGTGGCCATCTCTGCTGTGACTGAACAAAGGGCAGGGGAGCAGGGTGCCCAGGGCAGGGCCCTCAGAGCCCGGCGGGCCCAGGTGTGTGTCACAAGCATTTGGCCCAGGCCAAAGGGCGCCTTCTTTGTCCGCACAGCTTCCCAAACACTCACCTTTCCACTCAGGCCGCCCTCTTTGTTGAAGTGTGTGTGGAACGTGTCCTCGCAGTACACCTCGCTGCACAGCTAACCATAGGACTGGGCACCGTACCTTCCTGCCAGGTGACCGAAGTTCGCAGGCAGATGGGTCCCTGGGACCAACGAGGACAGGTTCCTGCCCTGACCACAGGTCGACCACAGCCGCTGCCCCAGATCGGGGGCCGCAAAGCATCCCTGTCTGAATCCCCTGCCTCTAGAGCGTGTGTTGGACCAACACTTCTAAAAAATGGGGTCCTTGCGGGCAACTCATCGGAGGGACACAAATAAATCTTTGCAGACTTTCTCCTGAAGCTTACGAGCGTTCACACTTAAGCCTGTTACAATGTCACATGTTTAGCTAAACATGAGCTCATGATCTAAATATCCACAATAAGGAAGAAATCGGCTACAAGTGGAGACAATCAGCAAAAACAATCAATATGAGAATTAGTTTCCCAAGGCCATCCATCAGATGTTGGAATAATCAGGTGCAAGGCAGAAAATATACATAAAACTGGAACTGAAACATGGAACAAAGATGTTTTCGAAGACTGGTAGGATCTCTAAAACATTTGTAAAGTACATGTCATTGATAAAGCTAAATACTCAAAGGTTGTGTAATACAACAGATTAATCATTGAGAAGAGTGAAATTATGCTGTTTTGAAAACTATGGCAGGTCAGATTTTCTGCCTAATGATATAAGAAGATTTCTCTCAAAAATACACATTATTTCAAAGACTTATTGGCTGTGAAATAAGTTAAGGGTATTTCAAATGGCTTGTCTGCAAAGAAAGGTGAGATGTAGGGAATCACAGAAAGTCGAGGGGAAAATATGTCAATATATACATTGCTATATGGTGAACTAAGCCTTAGGCCAGCAACAATGGAGAGGACCTGACCCTTAGAAACTTACAAGTAAGCTGGAATCTTCAAAAGTTCAAATCTTTCTAAGTAAAAAGATTTATTAAAATGAATAACCAAGTGTTTTAATTGACATCAGATGATCAAAAACAAACCCTGAGAACATAGAAAAAATAACAATAAAGATATGAGCAGAACTTAATACAACAGAAAACGTATAAAATTGAGGTGATTTAGTAAGTCCAAAGAATATTCTTTGAAAAGATTTAAAAGACACACTTTGATTAAGGAAAACAAAAACATAAGTAAAGAATATACAGAAAGAATCAGGACAATGTTATAGCAGAGAATATATGAAATGCCAGTAAATTTGAACATTTCTGTAAAGGGGACCATTTCCTAGCTCCTAAAGTTGACCAAAACTGACACAAAAGGAAATCATTGAAGGTCATCATGTCTGCCCTTGGCATTTTCGGAACGCCCTGGCCTCAGAATGCAGCATCGGTAGTCCATGGTAACCTGCGGAGAGGGGGCGGGGCTGAAGGAGGTTGGAACACTGCCCTCACTGAGGGAGTGGGTGTGGACATCTCTGCTGTGACTGAACAAAGGGCAGGGGAGCAGGGGGCCCAGGCCAGGGCCCTCAGAGCCCGGCAGGCCCAGGGGTGTGTCACAAGCATTTGGCCCAGGCCAAAGGGCACCTACTTTGTCCGCACAGCTTCCCAAACACTCACCTTTCCACTCAGGCCGCCCTCTTTGTTGAAGTGGGTGTGGAACGTGTCCTCGCAGTACACCTCTCTGCACAGCTAACCATAGGACTGGGCATCGTACCTTCCTGCCAGGTGACCGAAGTTCGCAGGCAGATGGGTCCCTGGAACCAACGCGGAGAGGCTCCTGCCCTGACCACATGTCGACCACAGCTGCTGCCCCAGATGGTGGGCCGCAAGGCAGCCCTGTCTGATTCCCCTGCCTCTAGAGGGTGTGTTGGACCAACACTTCTAAAAAATGGGGTCCTTGCGGGCAACTCATCGGAGGGACACACATAAATCTTTGCCGTCTTTCTCCTGAAGCTTACGAGCGTTCACACTTAAGCCTGTTACCATGTCAGCTGTTTAGCTAAACATGAGCTCATGATCTAAATTTACACAATAATGAAGAAATCAGCTACAAGTGGAGACAATCAGCAAAAACAATCAATATGAGAATTAGTTTCCCAAGGCCATCCATCAGATGTTGGAATAATCTGGTGCAAGGCAGAATATATACATAAAACTGGAACTGAAACAAGGAACAAGGATGTTTTCAAAGACTGGTAGGATCTCTAAAACATTTGTAAAGTACATGTCATTGATAAAGCTAAATACTCAAAGGTTGTGTAATACAACAGATTAATCATTGAGAAGAGTGAAATTATGCTGTTTTGAAAACTATGGCAGGTCAGATTTTCTGCCTAATGATATAAGAAGATTTCTCTCAAAAATACACATTATTTCAAAGACTTATTGGCTGTGAAATAAGTTAAGGGTATTTCAAATGGCTTGTCTGCAAAGAAAGGTGAGATGTAGGGAATCAGAGAAAGTCGAGGGGAAAATATGTCAATATATACATTGCTATATGGTGAACTAAGCCTTAGGCCAGCAACAATGGAGAGGACCTGACCCTTAGAAACTTACAAGTAAGCTGGAATCTTCAAAAGTTCAAATCTTTCTAAGTAAAAAGATTTATTAAAATGAATAACCAAGTGTTTTAATTGACATCAGATGATCAAAACAACAAACCCTGAGAACATAGAAAAAATATAAATAAAGATATGAGCAGAACTTAATACAACAGAAAACGTATAAAATTGAGGTGATTTAGTAAGTCCAAAGAATATTCTTTGAAAAGATTTAAAAGACACACTTTGATTAAGGAAAACATAAACATATGTAAAGAATATACAGAAAGAATCAGGACAATGTTATAGCAGAGAATATATGAAATGCCAGTAAATTTGAACATTTCTGTAAAGGGGACCATTTCCTAGCTCCTAAAGTTGACCAAAACTGACACAAAAGGAAATCATTGAAGGTCATCATGTCTGCCCTTGGCATTCTCGGAACGCCCTGGCCTCAGAATGCAGCATCGGTAGTCCATGGTAACCTGCGGAGAGGGGGCGGGGCTGAAGGAGGTCGGAACACTGCCCTCACTAAGGGAGTGGGTGTGGACATCTCTGCTGTGACTGAACAAATGGCAGGGGAGCAGGGGGTCCAGGTCAGTGCCCTCAGAGCCCGGCAGGCCCAGGGGTGTGTCACAAGCATTTGGCCCAGGCCAAAGGGTGCCTTCTTTGTCTGCACAGCTTCTCAAACACTCACCTTTCCACTCAGGCCGCCCTCTTTGTTGAAGTGTGTGTGGAACCTGTCCTCGCACTACACCTCGCTGCACAGCTAACCATAGGACTGGGCATCGTACCTTCCTGCCAGGTGACCGAAGTTCGCAGGTAGATGGGTCCCTGGGACCAACGCGGAGAGGCTCCTGCCCTGACCACAGGTCGACCACAGCCGCTGCCACAGATCAGGGACCGCAAATCAGCCCTGTCTGAATCACCTGCCTCTAGAGGGAGTGTTGGACCAACACTTCTAAATAATGGCGTCCTTGCGGGCAACTCATCGGAGGGACACAAATAAATCTTTGCCGACTTTCTCCTGAAGCTTATGAGCGTTCACACTTAAGCCTGTTACAATGTCAGCTGTTTAGCTAAACATGAGCTCATGATCTAAATTTACACAATAATGAAGAAATCAGCTACAAGGGGAGACAATCAGCAAAAACAATCCATATGAGAATCAGTTTCCCAAGGCCATCCATCAGATGTTGGAATAATCAGGTGTAAGGCAGAAAATATACATAACACTGGAACTGAAACAAGGAAAAGGATGTTTTCAAAGACTGGTAGGATCTCTAAAATATTTGTAAAGTATATGTCACTGATAAAGCTAAATACTCAAAGGTTGTGTAATACGACAGATTAATCACTGAGAAGAGTGAAATTATGCTGTATTGAAAACTATGGCAGGTCAGATTTTCTGCCTAATGATATAAGAAGATTTCTCTCAAAAATACACATTATTTCAAAGACTTATTGGCTGTGAAATAAGTTAAGGGTATTTCAAATGGCTTGTCTGCAAAGAAAGGTGAGATGTATTGAATCACAGAAAGTCGAGGGGAAAATATGTCAATATATACATTGCTATATGGTGAACTAAGCCTTAGGCCAGCAACAATGGAGAGGACCTGACCCTTAGAAACGTACAAGTAAGCTGGAATCTTCAAAAGTTCAAATCTTTCTAAGTAAAAAGATTTATTAAAATGAATAACCAAGTGTTTTAATTGACATCAGATGATCAAAACAACAAACCCTGAGAACATAGAAAAAATATAAATAAAGATATGAGCAGAACTTAATACAACAGAAAACGTATAAAATTGAGGTGATTTAGTAAGTCCAAAGAATATTCTTTGAAAAGATTTAAAAGACACACTTTGATTAAGGAAAACATAAACATAAGTAAAGAATATACAGAAAGAATCAGGACAATGTTATAGCAGAGAATATATGAAATGCCAGTAAATTTGAACATTTCTGTAAAGGCGACCATTTCCTAGCTCCTAAAGTTGACCAAAACTGACACAAGAGGAAATCATTGAAGGTCATCATGTCTGCCCTTGGCATTCTCGGAATGCCCTGGCCTCAGAATGCAGCATCGGTAGTCCATGGTAACCTGCGGAGAGGGGGCGGGGCTGAAGGAGGTTGGAACACTGCCCTCACTGAGGGAGTGGGTGTGGCCATCTCTGCTGTGACTGAACAAAGGTCAGGGGAGCAGGGGGCCCAGGGCAGGGCCCTCAGAAGCCGGGGGGCCCAGGGGTGTGTCACAAGCATTTGGCCCAAGACAAAGTGCGCCTTCTTTGTCTGCACAGCTTCCCAAACACTCACCTTTCCACTCAGGCCGCCCTCTTTGTTGAAGTGTGTGTGGAACGTGTCCTCGCACTACACCTTGCTGCACAGCTAACCATAGGACTGGGCATCGTACCTTCCTGCCAGGTGACCGAAATTCGCAGGTAGATGGGTCCCTGGGACCAACGCGGAGAGGCTCCTGCCCTGACCACAGGTCGACCACAGCCGCTGCCCCAGATTGGGGGCCGCAAAGCAGCCCTGTCTGAATCACCTGCCTCTAGAGGGAGTGTTGGACCAACACTTCTAAAAAATGGGGTCCTTGCGGGCAACTCATCGGAGGGACACAAATAAATCTTTGCCGACTTTCTCCTGAAGCTTACGAGCGTTCACACTTAAGCCTGTTACAATGTCAGCTGTTTAGCTAAACATGAGCTCATGATCTAAATTTACACAATAATGAAGAAATCAGCTACAAGTGGAGACAATCAGCAAAAACAATCAATATGAGAATTAGTTTCCCAAGGCCATCCATCAGATGTTGGAATAATCAGGTGCAAGGCAGAAAATATACATAAAACTGGAACTGAAACAAGGAACATAGATGTTTTCGAAGACTGGTAGGATTTCTAAAACATTTGTAAAGTACATGTCATTGATAAGGCTAAATACTCAAAGGTTGTGTAATACGACATATTAATCACTGAGAAGAGTGAAATTATGCTGTTTTGAAAACTATGGCAGGTCAGATTTTCTGCCTAATGAAATAAGAAGATTTCTCTCAAAAATACACATTATTTCAAAGACTTATTGGCTGTGAAATAAGTGAAGGGTATTTCAAATGGCTTGTCTGCAAAGAAAGGTGAGATATAGGGAATCACAGAAAGTCGAGGGGAAAATATGTCAATATATACATTGCTATATGGTGAACTAAGCCTTAGGCCAGCAACAATGGAGAGGACCTGACCCTTAGAAACTTACAAGTAAGCTGGAATCTTCAAAAGTTCCAATCTTTCTAAGTAAAAAGATTTATTAAAATGAATAACCAAGTGTTTTAATTGACATCAGATGATCAAAACAACAAACCATGAGAACATAGAACAAATATATATAAAGATATGAGCAGAACTTAATACAACAGAAAACGTATAAAATTGAGGTGATTTAGTAAGTCCAAAGAATATTCTTTGAAAAGATTTAAAAGACACACTTTGATTAAGGAAAACAAAAACATAAGTAAAGAATATACAGAAAGAATCAGGACAATGTTATAGCAGAGAATATATGAAATGCCAGTAAATTTGAACATTTCTGTAAAGGGGACCATTTCCTAGCTCCTAAAGTTGACCAAAACTGACACAAGAGGAAATCATTGAAGGTCATCATGTCTGCCCTTGGCATTCTCGGAACGCCCTGGCCTCAGAATGCAGAATCGGTAGTCCATGGTTACCTGCGAAGAGGGGGCGGGGCTGAAGCAGGTTGGAACACTGCCCTCACTGAGGGAGTGGGTGTGGCCATCTCTGCTGTGACTTAACAAAGGGCAGGGGAGCAGGGGGCCCAGGGCATGGCCCTCAGAGCCCCGCAGGCCCAGGGGTGTGTCACAAGCATTTGGCCCAGGCCAAAGGGCGCCTTCTTTGTCTGCACAGCTTCCCAAACACTCACCTTTCCACTCAGGCCGCCCTCTTTGTTGAAGTGTGTGTGGAACGTGTCCTCGCAGTACACCTCGCTGCACAGATAACCATAGGACTGGACATCGTACCTTCCTGCCAGGTGACCGAAGTTCGCAGGCAGATGGGTCCCTGGGACCAATGCGGAGAGGCTCCTGCCCTGACCACAGGTCGACCACAGCTGCTGCCCCAGATCGGGGGTTGCAAAGCAGCCCTGTCTGAATCCCCTGCCTCTAGAGGGAGTATTGGACCAACACTTCTAAAAAATGGGGTCCTTGCGAGCAACTCATAGGAGGGACACAAATAAATCTTTGCCGACTTTCTCCTGAAGCTTACGAGCGTTCACACTTAAGCCTGTTACCATGTCAGCTCTTTAGCTAAACATGAGCTCATGATCTAAATTTACACAATAATGAAGAAATCAGCTACAAGTGGAGACAATCAGCAAAAACAATCAATATGAGAATTCGTTTCCCAAGGCCATCCATCAGATGTTGGAATAATCAGGTGCAAGGCAGAAAATATACATAAAACTGGAACTGGAACAAGGAACAAGGATGTTTTCAAAGACTGGTAGGATCTCTAAAACATTTGTAAAGTACATGTCATTGATAAAGCTAAATACTCAAAGGTTGTGTAATACAACAGATTAATCATTGAGAAGAGTGAAATTATGCTGTTTTGAAAACTATGGCAGGTCAGATTTTCTGCCTAATGATATAAGAAGATTTCTCTCAAAAATACACATTATTTCAAAGACTTATTGGCTGTGAAATAAGTGAAGGGTATTTCAAATGGCTTGTCTGCAAAGAAAGGTGAGATGTAGGGAATCACAGAAAGTCGAGGGGAAAATATGTCAATATATACATTGCTATATGGTGAACTAAGCCTTAGGCCAGCAACAATGGAGAGGACCTGACCCTTAGAAACTTACAAGGAAGCTGGAATCTTCAAAAGTTCAAATCTTTATAAGTAAAAAGATTTATTAAAATGAATAACCAAGTGTTTTAATTGACATCAGATGATCAAAACAACAAACCCTGAGAACATAGAAAAAATATAAATAAAGATATGAGCAGAACTTAATACAACAGAAAACGTATAAAATTGAGGTGATTTAGTAAGTCCAAAGAATATTCTTTGAAAAGATTTAAAAGACACACTTTGATTAAGGAAAACAAAAACATAAGTAAAGAATATACAGAAAGAATCAGGACAATGTTATAGCAGAGAATATATGAAATGCCAGTAAATTTGAACATTTCTGTAAAGGGGACCATTTCCTAGCTCCTAAAGTTGACCAAAACTGACACAAGAGGAAATCATTGAAGGTCATCATGTCTGCCCTTGGCATTCTCGGAACGCCCTGGCCTCAGAATGCAGCATGGGTAGTCCATGGTAACCTGCGGAGAGGGGGCGGGGCTGAAGGAGGTTGGAACACTGCCCTCACTGAGGGAGTGGGTGTGGCCATCTCTGCTGTGACTGAACAAAGGGCAGGGGAGCAGGGGGCACAGGGCAGGGCCCTCAGAGTCTGGCAGGCCCAGGGGTGTGTCACAAGCATTTGGCCCAGGCCAAAGGGCGCCTTCTTTGTCCGCACAGCTTCCCAAACACTCACATTTCCACTCAGGCCGGCCTCTTTGTTGAAGTGTGTGTGGAACGCGTCCTCGCAGTACACCTCGCTGCACAGCTAACCATAGGACTGGGCATCATACCTTCCTGCCAGGTGACCGAAGTTCGCAGGCAGATGGGTCACTGGGACCAACGCGGAGAGGCTCCTGCCCTGACCACAGGTCGACCACAGCCGCTGCCCCAGATCGGGGGTTGCAAAGCAGCCCTGTCTGAATCCCCTGCCTCTAGAGGGAGTATTGGACCAACACTTCTAAAAAATGGGGTCCTTGCGGGCAACTCATCGAAGGGACACAAAAAAATCTTTGCCGACTTTCTCCTGAAGCTTACGAGCGTTCACACTTAAGCCTTTTACAATGTCAGCTGTTTAGCTAAACATGAGCTCATGATCTAAATTTACACAATAATGAAGAAATCAGCTACAAGGGGAGACAATCAGCAAAAACAATCAATATGAGAATTAGTTTCCGAAGGCCACCCATCAGATGTTGGAATAATCATGTGCAAGGCAGAATATATACATAAAACTGGAACTGGAACAAGGAACAAGGATGTTTTCAAAGACTGGTAGGATCTCTAAAACATTTGTAAAGTACATGTCATTGATAAAGCTAAATACTCAAAGGTTGTGTAATACAACAGATTAATCATTGAGAAGAGTGAAATTATGCTGTTTTGAAAACTATGGCAGGTCAGATTTTCTGCCTAATGATATAAGAAGATTTCTCTCAAAAATACACATTATTTCAAAGACTTATTGGCTGTGAAATAAGTGAAGGGTATTTCAAATGGCTTGTCTGCAAAGAAAGGTGAGATGTAGGGAATCACAGAAAGTCGAGGGGAAAATATGTCAATATATACATTGCTATATGGTGAACTAAGCCTTAGGCCAGCAACAATGGAGAGGACCTGACCCTTAGAAACTTACAAGGAAGCTGGAATCTTCAAAAGTTCAAATCTTTATAAGTAAAAAGATTTATTAAAATGAATAACCAAGTGTTTTAATTGACATCAGATGATCAAAACAACAAACCCTGAGAACATAGAAAAAATATAAATAAACATATGAGCAGAACTTAATACAACAGAAAACGTATAAAATTGAGGTGATTTAGTAAGTCCAAAGAATATTCTTTGAAAAGATTTAAAAGACACACTTTGATTAAGGAAAACAAAAACATAAGTAAAGAATATACAGAGGGGCTTCCCTGGTGGCGCAGTGGTTGGGAATCTGCCTGCCAATGCAGGGGACACGGGTTCGAGCCCTGGTCTGGGAGGATCCCACATGCCACGGAGCAACTAAGCCTGTGAGCCACAACTACTGAGCCTGCGTGTCTGGAGCCTGTGCTCCGCAATGGGAGAGGCCGCGACAGTGAGAGGCCCGCGCACCACGATGAAGAGTGGCCCCCACTCGCCGCAACTGGAGAAAGCCCTCGCACAGAAACGAAGACCCAACACAGCCAAAATAAATAAATAAATAAATAAATAAATAAAAAACCCAAAACTACAGTCTTTTTTAAAAAAAAAAAAAAAAAAAAAAAAAAAGAATATACAGAAAGAATCAGGACAATGTTATAGCAGAGAATATATGAAATGCCAGTAAATTTGAACATTTCGGTAAAGGGGACCATTTCCTAGCTCCTAAAGTTGACCAAAACTGACACAAGAGGAAATCATTGAAGGTCATCATGTCTGCCCTTGGCATTCTCGGAACGCCCTGGACTCAGAATGCAGCATCTGGTAGTCCATGGTAACCTGCGGAGATGGGGCGGGGCTGAAGGATGTTGGAACACTGCCCTCACTGAGGGAGTGGGTGTGGCCATCTCTGCTGTGACTGAACAAAGGGCAGGGGAGCAGGGGGCACAGGGCAGGGCCCTCAGAGTCTGGCAGGCCCAGGGGTGTGTCACAAGCATTTGGCCCAGGCCAAAGGGCGCCTTCTTTGTCCGCACAGCTTCCCAAACACTCACCTTTCCACTCAGGCCGCCCTCTTTGTTGAAGTGTGTGTGGAACGTGTCCTCGCAGTACACCTCGCTGCACAGCTAACCATAGGACTGGGCATCGTACCTTCCTGCCAGGTGACCGAAGTTCGCAGGCAGAAGGGTCCCTGGGACCAACGCGGAGAGGCTCCTGCCCTGACCACAGGTCGACCACAGCCGCTGCCCCCGATCGGGGGCCGCAAAGCAGCCCTGTCTGAATCCCCTGCCTCTAGAGGGAGTATTGGACCAACACTTCTTAAAAATGGGGTCCTTGCGGGCATCTCATCGGAGGGACACAAATAAATCTTTGCCGACTTTCTCCTGAAGCTTACGAGCGTTCACACTTAAGCCTGTTACAATGTCAGCTGTATAGCTAAACATGAGCTCATGATCTAAATTTACACAATAATGAAGAAATCAGCTACAAGTGGAGACAATCAGCAAAAACAATCTATATGAGAATTAGTTTCCCAAGGCCATCCATCAGATGTTGGAATAATCAGGGGCAAGGCAGAAAATATACATAAAACTGGAACTGAAACAAGCAAAAAGGATGTTTTCAAAGACTGGTAGGATCTCTAAAACATTTGTAAAGTACATGTCATTGATAAAGCTAAATACCCAAGGTTGTGTAATACAACAGATTAATCATTGAGAAGAGTGAAATTATGCTGTTTTGAAAACTAGGGCAGGTCAGATTTTCTGCCTAATGATATAAGAAGATTTCTCTAAAAAATACACATTATTTCAAAGACTTATTGGCTGTGAAATAAGTTAAGGGTATTTCAAATGGCTTGTCTGCAAAGAAAGGTGAGATGTAGGGAATCACAGAAAGTCGAGGGGAAAATATGTCAATATATACATTGCGATATGGTGAACTAAGCCTTAGGCCAGCAACAATGGAGAGGACCTGACCCTTAGAAACTTACAAGTAAGCTGGAATCTTCAAAAGTTCAAATCTTTATAAGTAAAAAGATTTATTAAAATGAATAACCAAGTGTTTTAATTGACATCAGATGATCCAAACAACAAACCCTGAGAACATAGAAAAAATATAAATAAAGATATGAGCAGAACTTAATACAGCAGAAAACGTATAAAATTGAGGTGATTTAGTAAGTCCAAAGAATATTCTTTGAAAAGATTTAAAAGACACACTTTGATTAAGGAAAACATAAACATATGTAAAGAATATACAGAAAGAATCAGGACAATGTTATAGCAGAGAATATATGAAATGCCAGTAAATTTGAACATTTCTGTAAAGGGGACCATTTCCTAGCTCCTAAAGTTGACCAAAACTGACACAAGAGGAAATCATTGAAGGTCATCATGTCTGCCCTTGGCATTCTTGGAACGCCCTGGCCTCAGAATGCAGCATCGGTAGTCCATGGTAACCTGCGGAGAGGGGGTGGGGCTGAAGGAGGTTGGAACACTGCCCTCACTGAGGGAGTGGGTGTGGCCATCTCTGCTGTGACTGAACAAAGGGCAGGGGAGCAGGGGGCCCAGGGCAGGGCCCTCAGAGCCCGGCAGGACCAGGGGAGTGTCACAAGCATTTGGCCCAGGCCAAAGGGCGCCTTCTTTGTCTGCACAGCTTCCCAAACACTCACATTTCCACTCAGGCCGCCCTCTTTGTTGAAGTGTGTGTGGAACGTGTCCTCGCAGTACACCTCGCTGCACAGCTAACCATAGGACTGGGCATCGTACCTTCCTGCCAGGTGACCGAAGTTCGCAGGCAGATGGGTCACTGGGACCAACGCGGAGAGGCTCCTGCCCTGACCACAGGTCGACCACAGCCGCTGCCCCAGATCGGGGGTTGCAAAGCAGCCCTGTCTGAATCCCCTGCCTCTAGAGGGAGTATTGGACCAACACTTCTAAGAAATGGGGTCCTTGCGGGCAACTCATCGAAGGGACACAAAAAAATCTTTGCCGACTTTCTCCTGAAGCTTACGAGCGTTCACACTTAAGCCTTTTACAATGTCAGCTGTTTAGCTAAACATGAGCTCATGATCTAAATTTACACAATAATGAAGAAATCAGCTACAAGGGGAGACAATCAGGAAAAACAATCAATATGAGAATTAGTTTCCGAAGGCCACCCATCAGATGTTGGAATAATCATGTGCAAGGCAGAATATATACATAAAACTGGAACTGGAACAAGGAACAAGGATGTTTTCAAAGACTGGTAGGATCTCTAAAACATTTGTAAAGTACATGTCATTGATAAAGCTAAATACTCAAAGGTTGTGTAATACAACAGATTAATCATTGAGAAGAGTGAAATTATGCTGTTTTGAAAACTATGGCAGGTCAGATTTTCTGCCTAATGATATAAGAAGATTTCTCTCAAAAATACACATTATTTCAAAGACTTATTGGCTGTGAAATAAGTGAAGGGTATTTCAAATGGCTTGTCTGCAAAGAAAGGTGAGATGTAGGGAATCACAGAAAGTCGAGGGGAAAATATGTCAATATATACATTGCTATATGGTGAACTAAGCCTTAGGCCAGCAACAATGGAGAGGACCTGACCCTTAGAAACTTACAAGGAAGCTGGAATCTTCAAAAGTTCAAATCTTTATAAGTAAAAAGATTTATTAAAATGAATAACCAAGTGTTTTAATTGACATCAGATGATCAAAACAACAAACCCTGAGAACATAGAAAAAATATATATAAAGATATGAGCAGAACTTAATACAACAGAAAACGTATAAAATTGAGGTGATTTAGTAAGTCCAAAGAATATTCTTTGAAAAGATTTAAAAGACACACTTTGATTAAGGAAAACAAAAACATAAGTAAAGAATATACAGAAAGAATCAGGACAATGTTATAGCAGAGAATATATGAAATGCCAGTAAATTTGAACATTTCTGTAAAGGGGACCATTTCCTAGCTCCTAAAGTTGACCAAAACTGACACAAGAAGAAATCATTGAAGGTCATCATGTCTGCCCTTGGCATTCTCGGAACGCCCTGGCCTCAGAATGCAGCATGGGTAGTCCATGGTAACCTGCGGAGAGGGGGCGGGGCTGAAGGAGGTTGGAACACTGCCCTCACTGAGGGAGTGGGTGTGGCCATCTCTGCTGTGACTGAACAAAGGGCAGGGGAGCAGGGGGCACAGGGCAGGGCCCTCAGAGTCTGGCAGTCCCAGGGGTGTGTCACAAGCATTTGGCCCAGGCCAAAGGGCGCCTTCTTTGTCCGCACAGCTTCCCAAACACTCACCTTTCCACTCAGGCCGCCCTCTTTGTTGAAGTGTGTGTGGAACGTGTCCTCGCAGTACACCTCGCTGCACAGCTAACCATAGGACTGGGCATCGTACCTTCCTGCCAGGTGACCGAAGTTCGCAGGCAGATGGGTCACTGGGACCAACGCGGAGAGGCTCCTGCCCTGACCACAGGTCGACCACAGCCGCTGCCCCAGATCGGGGGTTGCAAAGCAGCCCTGTCTGAATCCCCTGCCTCTAGAGGGAGTATTGGACCAACACTTCTAAAAAATGGGGTCCTTGCGGGCAACTCATCGAAGGGACACAAAAAAATCTTTGCCGACTTTCTCATGAAGCTTACGAGCGTTCACACTTAAGCCTTTTACAATGTCAGCTGTTTAGCTAAACATGAGCTCATGATCTAAATTTACACAATAATGAAGAAATCAGCTACAAGGGGAGACAATCAGCAAAAACAATCAATATGAGAATTAGTTTCCGAAGGCCACCCATCAGATGTTGGAATAATCATGTGCAAGGCAGAATATATACATAAAACTGGAACTGGAACAAGGAACAAGGATGTTTTCAAAGACTGGTAGGATCTCTAAAACATTTGTAAAGTACATGTCATTGATAAAGCTAAATACTCAAAGGTTGTGTAATACAACAGATTAATCATTGAGAAGAGTGAAATTATGCTGTTTTGAAAACTATGGCAGGTCAGATTTTCTGCCTAATGATATAAGAAGATTTCTCTCAAAAATACACATTATTTCAAAGACTTATTGGCTGTGAAATAAGTGAAGGGTATTTCAAATGGCTTGTCTGCAAAGAAAGGTGAGATGTAGGGAATCACAGAAAGTCGAGGGGAAAATATGTCAATATATACATTGCTATATGGTGAACTAAGCCTTAGGCCAGCAACAATGGAGAGGACCTGACCCTTAGAAACTTACAAGTAAGCTGGAATCTTCAAAAGTTCAAATCTTTATAAGTAAAAAGATTTATTAAAATGAATAACCAAGTGTTTTAATTGACATCAGATGATCAAAACAACAAACCCTGAGAACATAGAAAAAATATATATAAAGATATGAGCAGAACTTAATACAACAGAAAACGTATAAAATTGAGGTGATTTAGTAAGTCCAAAGAATATTCTTTGAAAAGATTTAAAAGACACACTTTGATTAAGGAAAACATAAACATATGTAAAGAATATACAGAAAGAATCAGGACAATGTTATAGCAGAGAATATATGAAATGCCAGTAAATTTGAACATTTCTGTAAAGGGGACCATTTCCTAGCTCCTAAAGTTGACCAAAACTGACACAAGAGGAAATCATTGAAGGTCATCATGTCTGCCCTTGGCATTCTTGGAACGCCCTGGCCTCAGAATGCAGCATCGGTAGTCCATGGTAACCTGCGGAGAGGGGGTGGGGCTGAAGGAGGTTGGAACACTGCCCTCACTGAGGGAGTGGGTGTGGCCATCTCTGCTGTGACTGAACAAAGGGCAGGGGAGCAGGGGGCCCAGGGCAGGGCCCTCAGAGCCCGGCAGGACCAGGGGAGTGTCACAAGCATTTGGCCCAGGCCAAAGGGCGCCTTCTTTGTCTGCACAGCTTCCCAAACACTCACATTTCCACTCAGGCCGCCCTCTTTGTTGAAGTGTGTGTGGAACGTGTCCTCGCAGTACACCTCGCTGCACAGCTAACCATAGGACTGGGCATCGTACCTTCCTGCCAGGTGACCGAAGTTCGCAGGCAGATGGGTCACTGGGACCAACGCGGAGAGGCTCCTGCCCTGACCACAGGTCGACCACAGCCGCTGCCCCAGATCGGGGGTTGCAAAGCAGCCCTGTCTGAATCCCCTGCCTCTAGAGGGAGTATTGGACCAACACTTCTAAAAAATGGGGTCCTTGCGGGCAACTCATCGAAGGGACACAAAAAAATCTTTGCCGACTTTCTCCTGAAGCTTACGAGCGTTCACACTTAAGCCTTTTACAATGTCAGCTGTTTAGCTAAACATGAGCTCATGATCTAAATTTACACAATAATGAAGAAATCAGCTACAAGGGGAGACAATCAGCAAAAACAATCAATATGAGAATTAGTTTCCGAAGGCCACCCATCAGATGTTGGAATAATCATGTGCAAGGCAGAATATATACATAAAACTGGAACTGGAACAAGGAACAAGGATGTTTTCAAAGACTGGTAGGATCTCTAAAACATTTGTAAAGTACATGTCATTGATAAAGCTAAATACTCAAAGGTTGTGTAATACAACAGATTAATCATTGAGAAGAGTGAAATTATGCTGTTTTGAAAACTATGGCAGGTCAGATTTTCTGCCTAATGATATAAGAAGATTTCTCTCAAAAATACACATTATTTCAAAGACTTATTGGCTGTGAAATAAGTTAAGGGTATTTCAAATGGCTTGTCTGCAAAGAAAGGTGAGATGTAGGGAATCACAGAAAGTCGAGGGGAAAATATGTCAATATATACATTGCTATATGGTGAACTAAGCCTTAGGCCAGCAACAATGGAGAGGACCTGACCCTTAGAAACTTACAAGGAAGCTGGAATCTTCAAAAGTTCAAATCTTTCTAAGTAAAAAGATTTATTAAAATGAATAACCAAGTGTTTTAATTGACATCAGATGATCAAAACAACAAACCCTGAGAACATAGAAAAAATATAAATAAAGATATGAGCAGAACTGAATACAACAGAAAACGTATAAAATTGAGGTGATTTAGTAAGTCCAAAGAATATTCTTTGAAAAGATTTAAAAGACACACTTTGATTAAGGAAAACAAAAACATAAGTAAAGAATATACAGAAAGAATCAGGACAATGTTATAGCAGAGAATATATGAAATGCCAGTAAATTTGAACATTTCTGTAAAGGGGACCATTTCCTAGCTCCTAAAGTTGACCAAAACTGACACAAGAGGAAATCATTGAAGGTCATCATGTCTGCCCTTGGCATTCTTGGAACGCCCTGGCCTCAGAATGCAGCATGGGTAGTCCATGGTAACCTGCGGAGAGGGCGCGGGGCTGAAGGAGGTTGGAACACTGCCCTCACTGAGGGAGTGGGTGTGGCCATCTCTGTTGTGACTGAACAAAGGGCAGGGGAGCAGGGGGCCTAGGCAGGGCCCTCAGAGGCCAGCAGGCCCAGGGGTGTGTCACAAGCATTTGGCCCAGGCCAAAGGGCACCTTCTTTGTCCGCACAGCTTCCCAAACACTCACCTTTCCACTCAGGCCGCCCTCTTTGTTGAAGTGTGTGTGGAACGTGTCCTCGCAGTACACCTCGCTGCACAGCTAACCATAGGACTGGGCATCGTACCTTCCTGCCAGGTGACTGAAGTTCGCAGGCAGATGGGTCCCTGGGACCAACGCGGAGAGGCTCCTGCCCTGACCACAGGTCGACCACAGCCGCTGCCCCCGATCGGGGGCCGCAAAGCAGCCCTGTCTGAATCCCCTGCCTCTAGAGGGAGTATTGGACCAACACTTCTAAAAAATGGGGTCCTTGCGGGCAACTCATCGGAGGGACACAAATAAATCTTTGCCGACTTTCTCCTGAAGCTTACGAGCGTTCACACTTAAGCTTGATACAATGTCAGCTGTTTAGCTAAACATGAGCTCATGATCTAAATTTACACAATAATGAAGAAATCAGCTACAAGTGGAGACAATCAGCAAAAACAATCAATATGAGAATTAGTTTCCCAAGGCCATCCATCAGATGTTGGAATAATCAGGTGCAAGGCAGAAAATATACATAAAACTGGAACTGAAACAAAGAACAAGGATGTTTACTAAGACTGGTAGGATCTCTAAAACATTTGTAAAGTACATGTCATTGAAAAAGCTAAATACTCAAAGGTTGTGTAATACAACAGATTAATCATTGAGAAGAGTGAAATTATGCTGTTTTGAAAACTATGGCAGGTCAGATTTTCTGCCTAATGATATAAGAAGATTTCTCTCAAAAATACACATTATTTCAAAGACTTATTGGCTGTGAAATAAGTGAAGGGTATTTCAAATGGCTTGTCTGCAAAGAAAGGTGAGATGTAGGGAATCACAGAAAGTCGAGGGGAAAATATGTCAATATATACATTGCTATATGGTGAACTAAGCCTTAGGCCAGCAACAATGGAGAGGACCTGACCCTTAGAAACTTACAAGTAAGCTGGAATCTTCAAAAGTTCAAATCTTTATAAGTAAAAAGATTTATTAAAATGAATAACCAAGTGTTTTAATTGACATCAGATGATCAAAACAACAAACCCTGAGAACATAGAAAAAATATAAATAAAGATATGAGCAGAACTTAATACAACAGAAAACGTATAAAATTGAGGTGATTTAGTAAGTCCAAAGAATATTCTTTGAAAAGATTTAAAAGACACACTTTGATTAAGGAAAACATAAACATATGTAAAGAATATACAGAAAGAATCAGGACAATGTTATAGCAGAGAATATATGAAATGCCAGTAAATTTGAACATTTCTGTAAAGGGGACCATTTCCTAGCTCCTAAAGTTGACCAAAACTGACACAAGAGGAAATCATTGAAGGTCATCATGTCTGCCCTTGGCATTCTTGGATCGCCCTGGCCTCAGAATGCAGCATCGGTAGTCCATGGTAACCTGCGGAGAGGGCGCGGGGCTGAAGGAGGTTGGAACACTGCCCTCACTGAGGGAGCGGGTGTGGCCATCTCTGCTGTGACTGAACAAAGGGCAGGGGAGCAGGGGGCCCAGGGCAGGGCCCTCAGAGCCCGGCAGGACCAGGGGAGTGTCACAAGCATTTGGCCCAGGCCAAAGGGCGCCTTCTTTGTCTGCACAGCTTCCCAAACACTCACATTTCCACTCAGGCCGCCCTCTTTGTTGAAGTGTGTGTGGAACGTGTCCTCACAGTACACCTCGCTGCACAGCTAACCATAGGACTGGGCATCGTACCTTCCTGCCAGGTGACCGAAGTTCGCAGGCAGATGGGTCACTGGGACCAACGCGGAGAGGCTCCTGCCCTGACCACAGGTCGACCACAGCCGCTGCCCCAGATCGGGGGTTGCAAAGCAGCCCTGTCTGAATCCCCTGCCTCTAGAGGGAGTATTGGACCAACACTTCTAAAAATGGGGTCCTTGCGGGCAACTCATCGGAGGGACACAAAAAAATCTTTGCCGACTTTCTCCTGAAGCTTACGAGCGTTCACACTTAAGCCTGTTACAATGTCAGCCGTATAGCTAAACATGAGCTCATGATCTAAATTTACACAATAATGAAGAAATCAGCTACAAGGGGAGACAATCAGCAAAAACAATCAATATGAGAATTAGTTTCCCAAGGCCATCCATCAGATGTTGGAATAATCAGGTGCAAGGCAGAAAATATACATAAAACTGGAACTGAAACAAGGAACAAGGATGTTTACTAAGACTGATAGGATCTCTAAAACATTTGTAAAGTACATGTCATTGATAAAGCTAAATACTCAAAGGTTGTGTAATACAACAGATTAATCATTGAGAAGAGTGAAATTATGCTGTTTTGAAAACTATGGCAGGTCAGATTTTCTGCCTAATGATATAAGAAGATTTCTCTCAAAAATACACATTATTTCAAAGACTTATTGGCTGTGAAATAAGTGAAGGGTATTTCAAATGGCTTGTCTGCAAAGAAAGGTGAGATGTAGGGAATCACAGAAAGTCGAGGGGAAAATATGTCAATATATACATTGCTATATGGTGAACTAAGCCTTAGGCCAGCAACAATGGAGAGGACCTGACCCTTAGAAACTTACAAGTAAGCTGGAATCTTCAAAAGTTCAAATCTTTATAAGTAAAAAGATTTATTAAAATGAATAACCAAGTGTTTTAATTGACATCAGATGATCCAAACAACAAACCCTGAGAACATAGAAAAAATATAAATAAAGATATGAGCAGAACTTAATACAACAGAAAACGTATAAAATTGAGGTGATTTAGTAAGTCCAAAGAATATTCTTTGAAAAGATTTAAAAGACACACTTTGATTAAGGAAAACAAAAACATAAGTAAAGAATATACAGAAAGAATCAGGACAATGTTATAGCAGAGAATATATGAAATGCCAGTAAATTTGAACATTTCTGTAAAGGGGACCATTTCCTAGCTCCTAAAGTTGACCAAAACTGACACAAGAGGAAATCATTGAAGGTCATCAAGTCTGCCCTTGGCATTCTCGGAACGCCCTGGCCTCAGAATGCAGCATGGGTAGTCCATGGTAACCTGCGGAGAGGGGGCGGGGCTGAAGGAGGTTGGAACACTGCCCTCACTGAGGGAGTGGGTGTGGCCATCTCTGCTGTGACTGAACAAAGGGCAGGGGAGCAGGGGGCACAGGGCAGGGCCCTCAGAGTCTGGCAGGCCCAGGGGTGTGTCACAAGCATTTGGCCCAGGCCAAAGGGCGCCTTCTTTGTCCGCACAGCTTCCCAAACACTCACCTTTCCACTCAGGCCGCCCTCTTTGTTGAAGTGTGTGTGGAACGTGTCCTCGCAGTACACCTCGCTGCACAGCTAACCATAGGACTGGGCATCGTACCTTCCTGCCAGGTGACCGAAGTTCGCAGGCAGATGGGTCCCTGGGACCAACGCGGAGAGGCTCCTGCCCTGACCACAGGTCGACCACAGCCGCTGCCCCCGATCGGGGGCCGCAAAGCAGCCCTGTCTGAATCCCCTGCCTCTAGAGGGAGTATTGGACCAACACTTCTAAAAAATGGGGTCCTTGCGGGCATCTCATCGGAGGGACACAAATAAATCTTTGCCGACTTTCTCCTGAAGCTTACGAGCGTTCACACTTAAGCCTGTTACAATGTCAGCTGTATAGCTAAACATGAGCTCATGATCTAAATTTACACAATAATGAAGAAATCAGCTACAAGTGGAGACAATCAGCAAAAACAATCAATATGAGAATTAGTTTCCCAAGGCCATCCATCAGATGTTGGAATAATCAGGTGCAAGGCAGAAAATATACATAAAACTGGAACTGAAACAAGCAACAAGAATGTTTTCAAAGACTGGTAGGATCTCTAAAACATTTGTAAAGTACATGTCATTGATAAAGCTAAATACCCAAGGTTGTGTAATACAACAGATTAATCATTGAGAAGAGTGAAATTATGCTGTTTTGAAAACTATGGCAGGTCAGATTTTCTGCCTAATGATATAAGAAGATTTCTCTAAAAAATACACATTATTTCAAAGACTTATTGGCTGTGAAATAAGTTAAGGGTATTTCAAATGGCTTGTCTGCAAAGAAAGGTGAGATGTAGGGAATCACAGAAAGTCGAGGGGAAAATATGTCAATATATACATTGCGATATGGTGAACTAACCCTTAGGCCAGCAACAATGGAGAGGACCTGACCCTTAGAAACTTACAAGTAAGCTGGATTCTTCAAAATTTCAAATCTTTCTAAGTAAAAAGATTTATTAAAATGAATAACCAAGTGTTTTAATTGACATCAGATGATCAAAACAACAAACCCTGAGAACATAGAAAAAATATAAATAAAGATATGAGCAGAACTTAATACAACAGAAAACGTATAAAATTGAGGTGATTTAGTAAGTCCAAAGAATATTCTTTGAAAAGATTTAAAAGACACACTTTGATTAAGGAAAACATAAACATATGTAAAGAATATACAGAAAGAATCAGGACAATGTTATAGCAGAGAATATATGAAATGCCAGTAAATTTGAACATTTCTGTAAAGGGGACCATTTCCTAGCTCCTAAAGTTGACCAAAACTGACACAAGAGGAAATCATTGAAGGTCATCATGTCTGCCCTTGGCATTCTTGGAACGCCCTGGCCTCAGAATGCAGCATCGGTAGTCCATGGTAACCTGCGGAGAGGGGGCGGGGCTGAAGGAGGTTGGAACACTGCCCTCACTGAGGGAGTGGGTGTGGCCATCTCTGCTGTGACTGAACAAAGGGCAGGGGAGCAGGGGGCCCAGGGCAGGGCCCTCAGAGCCCGGCAGGACCAGGGGAGTGTCACAAGCATTTGGCCCAGGCCAAAGGGCGCCTTCTTTGTCTGCACAGCTTGCCAAACACTCACATTTCCACTCAGGCCGCCCTCTTTGTTGAAGTGTGTGTGGAACGTGTCCGCGCAGTACACCTCGCTGCACAGCTAACCATAGGACTGGGCATCGTACCTTCCTGCCAGGTGACCGAAGTTCGCAGGCAGATGGGTCACTGGGACCAACGCGGAGAGGCTCCTGCCCTGACCACAGGTCGACCACAGCCGCTGCCCCAGATCGGGGGTTGCAAAGCAGCCCTGTCTGAATCCCCTGCCTCTAGAGGGAGTATTGGACCAACACTTCTAAAAAATGGGGTCCTTGCGGGCAACTCATCGGAGGGACACAAAAAAATCTTTGCCGACTTTCTCCTGAAGCTTACGAGCGTTCACACTTAAGCCTTTTACAATGTCAGCTGTTTAGCTAAACATGAGCTCATGATCTAAATTTACACAATAATGAAGAAATCAGCTACAAGGGGAGACAATCAGCAAAAACAATCAATATGAGAATTAGTTTCCCAAGGCCACCCATCAGATGTTGGAATAATCAGGTGCAAGGCAGAATATATACATAAAGCTGGAACTGGAACAAGGAACAAGGATGTTTTCAAAGACTGGTAGGATCTCTAAAACATTTGTAAAGTACATGTCATTAATAAAGCTAAATACTCAAAGGTTGTGTAATACAACAGATTAATCATTGAGAAGAGTGAAATTATGCTGTTTTGAAAACTATGGCAGGTCAGATTTTCTGCCTAATGATATAAGAAGATTTCTCTCAAAAATACACATTATTTCAAAGACTTATTGGCTGTGAAATAAGTGAAGGGTATTTCAAATGGCTTGTCTGCAAAGAAAGGTGAGATGTAGGGAATCACAGAAAGTCGAGGGGAAAATATGTCAATATATACATTGCTATATGGTGAACTAAGCCTTAGGCCAGCAACAATGGAGAGGACCTGACCCTTAGAAACTTACAAGTAAGCTGGAATCTTCAAAAGTTCAAATCTTTCTAAGTAAAAAGATTTATTAAAATGAATAACCAAGTGTTTTAATTGACATCAGATGATCAAAACAACAAACCCTGAGAACATAGAAAAAATATAAATAAAGATATGAGCAGAACTTAATACAACAGAAAACGTATAAAATTGAGGTGATTTAGTAAGTCCAAAGAATATTCTTTGAAAAGATTTAAAAGACACACTTTGATTAAGGAAAACAAAAACATAAGTAAAGAATATACAGAAAGAATCAGGACAATGTTATAGCAGAGAATATATGAAATGCCAGTAAATTTGAACATTTCTGTAAAGGGGACCATTTCCTAGCTCCTAAAGTTGACCAAAACTGACACAAGAGGAAATCATTGAAGGTCATCATGTCTGCCCTTGGCATTCTCGGAACGCCCTGGCCTCAGAATGCAGCATCGGTAGTCCATGGTAACCTGCGGAGAGGGGGCGGGGCTGAAGGAGGTTGGAACACTGCCCTCACTGAGGGAGTGGGTGTGGCCATCTCTGCTGTGACTGAACAAAGGGCAGGGGAGCAGGGGGCCCAGGGCAGAGCCCTCAGAGTCTGGCAGGCCCAGGGGTGTGTCACAAGCATTTGGCCCAGGCCAAAGGGCGCCTTCTTTGTCCGCACAGCTTCCCAAACACTCACCTTTCCACTCAGGCCGCCCTCTTTGTTGAAGTGTGTGTGGAACGTGTCCTCGCAGTACACCTCGCTGCACAGCTAACCATAGGACTGGGCATCGTACCTTCCTGCCAGGTGACCGAAGTTCGCAGGCAGATGGGTCCCTGGGACCAACGCGGAGAGGCTCCTGCCCTGACCACAGGTCGACCACAGCCGCTGCCCCCGATCGGGGGCCGCAAAGCAGCCCTGTCTGAATCCCCTGCCTCTAGAGGGAGTATTGGACCAACACTTCTAAAAAATGGGGTCCTTGCGGGCATCTCATCGGAGGGACACAAATAAATCTTTGCCGACTTTCTCCTGAAGATTACGAGCGTTCACACTTAAGCCTGTTACAATGTCAGCTGTATAGCTAAACATGAGCTCATGATCTAAATTTACACAATAGTGAAGAAATCAGCTACAAGTGGAGACAATCAGCAAAAACAATCAATATGAGAATTAGTTTCCCAAGGCCATCCATCAGATGTTGGAATAATCAGGTGCAAGGCAGAAAATATACATAAAACTGGAACTGAAACAAGCAACAAGAATGTTTTCAAAGACTGGTAGGATCTCTAAAACATTTGTAAAGTACATGTCATTGATAAAGCTAAATACCCAAGGTTGTGTAATACAACAGATTAATCATTGAGAAGAGTGAAATTATGCTGTTTTGAAAACTATGGCAGGTCAGATTTTCTGCCTAATGATATAAGAAGATTTCTCTAAAAAATACACATTATTTCAAAGACTTATTGGCTGTGAAATAAGTTAAGGGTATTTCAAATGGCTTGTCTGCAAAGAAAGGTGAGATGTAGGGAATCACAGAAAGTCGAGGGGAAAATATGTCAATATATACATTGCGATATGGTGAACTAAGCCTTAGGCCAGCAACAATGGAGAGGACCTGACCCTTAGAAACTTACAAGTAAGCTGGAATCTTCAAAAGTTCAAATCTTTATAAGTAAAAAGATTTATTAAAATGAATAACCAAGTGTTTTAATTGACATCAGATGATCAAAACAACAAACCCTGAGAACATAGAAAAAATATAAATAAAGATATGAGCAGAACTTAATACAACAGAAAACGTATAAAATTGAGGTGATTTAGTAAGTCCAAAGAATATTCTTTGAAAAGATTTAAAAGACACACTTTGATTAAGGAAAACATAAACATATGTAAAGAATATACAGAAAAAATCAGGACAATGTTATAGCAGAGAATATATGAAATGCCAGTAAATTTGAACATTTCTGTAAAGGGGACCATTTCCTAGCTCCTAAAGTTGACCAAAACTGACACAAGAGGAAATCATTGAAGGTCATCATGTCTGCCCTTGGCATTCTTGGAACGCCCTGGCCTCAGAATGCAGCATCGGTAGTCCATGGTAACCTGCGGAGAGGGGGCGGGGCTGAAGGAGGTTGGAACACTGCCCTCACTGAGGGAGTGGGTGTGGCCATCTCTGCTGTGACTGAACAAAGGGCAGGGGAGCAGGGGGCACAGGGCAGGGCCCTCAGAGCCCGCTAGGACCAGGGGAGTGTCACAAGCATTTGGCCCAGGCCAAAGGGCGCCTTCTTTGTCTGCACAGCTTGCCAAACACTCACATTTCCACTCAGGCCGCCCTCTTTGTTGAAGTGTGTGTGGAACGTGTCCGCGCAGTACACCTCGCTGCACAGCTAACCATAGGACTGGGCATCGTACCTTCCTGCCAGGTGACCGAAGTTCGCAGGCAGATGGGTCACTGGGACCAACGCGGAGAGGCTCATGCCCTGACCACAGGTCGACCACAGCCGCTGCCCCAGATCGGGGGTTGCAAAGCAGCCCTGTCTGAATCCCCTGCCTCTAGAGGGAGTATTGGACCAACACTTCTAAAAATGGGGTCCTTGCGGGCAACTCATCGGAGGGACACAAAAAAATCTTTGCCGACTTTCTCCTGAAGCTTACGAGCGTTCACACTTAAGCCTTTTACAATGTCAGCTGTATAGCTAAACATGAGCTCATGATCTAAATTTACACAATAATGAAGAAATCAGCTACAAGGGGAGACAATCAGCAAAAACAATCAATATGAGAATTAGTTTCCCAAGGCCATCCATCAGATGTTGGAATAATCAGGTGCAAGGCAGAAAATATACATAAAACTGGAACTGAAACAAGGAACAAGGATGTTTACTAAGACTGATAGGATCTCTAAAACATTTGTAAAGTACATGTCATTGATAAAGCTAAATACTCAAAGGTTGTGTAATACAACAGATTAATCATTGAGAAGAGTGAAATTATGCTGTTTTGAAAACTATGGCAGGTCAGATTTTCTGCCTAATGATATAAGAAGATTTCTCTCAAAAATACACATTATTTCAAAGACTTATTGGCTGTGAAATAAGTGAAGGGTATTTCAAATGGCTTGTCTGCAAAGAAAGGTGAGATGTAGGGAATCACAGAAAGTCGAGGGGAAAATATGTCAATATATACATTGCTATATGGTGAACTAAGCCTTAGGCCAGCAACAATGGAGAGGACCTGACCCTTAGAAACTTACAAGTAAGCTGGAATCTTCAAAAGTTCAAATCTTTATAAGTAAAAAGATTTATTAAAATGAATAACCAAGTGTTTTAATTGACATCAGATGATCAAAACAACAAACCCTGAGAACATAGAAAAAATATAAATAAAGATATGAGCAGAACTTAATACAACAGAAAACGTATAAAATTGAGGTGATTTAGTAAGTCCAAAGAATATTCTTTGAAAAGATTTAAAAGACACACTTTGATTAAGGAAAACAAAAACATAAGTAAAGAATATACAGAAAGAATCAGGACAATGTTATAGCAGAGAATATATGAAATGCCAGTAAATTTGAACATTTCTGTAAAGGGGACCATTTCCTAGCTCCTAAAGTTGACCAAAACTGACACAAGAGGAAATCATTGAAGGTCATCATGTCTGCCCTTGGCATTCTCGGAACGCCCTGGCCTCAGAATGCAGCATGGGTAGTCCATGGTAACCTGCGGAGAGGGGGCGGGGCTGAAGGAGGTTGGAACACTGCCCTCACTGAGGGAGTGGGTGTGGCCATCTCTGCTGTGACTGAACAAAGGGCAGGGGAGCAGGGGTTACAGGGCAGGGCCCTCAGAGTCTGGCAGGCCCAGGGGTGTGTCACAAGCATTTGGCCCAGGCCAAAGGGTGCCTTCTTTGTCCGCACAGCTTCCCAAACACTCACCTTTCCACTCAGGCCGCCCTCTTTGTTGAAGTGTGTGTGGAACGTGTCCTCGCAGTACACCTCGCTGCACAGCTAACCATAGGACTGGGCATCGTACCTTCCTGCCAGGTGACCGAAGTTCGCAGGCAGATGGGTCCCTGGGACCAACGCGGAGAGGCTCCTGCCCTGACCACAGGTCGACCACAGCCGCTGCCCCCGATCGGGGGCCGCAAAGCAGCCCTGTCTGAATCCCCTGCCTCTAGAGGGAGTATTGGACCAACACTTCTAAAAAATGGGGTCCTTGCGGGCATCTCATCGGAGGGACACAAATAAATCTTTGCCGACTTTCTCCTGAAGCTTACGAGTGTTCACACTTAAGCCTGTTACAATGTCAGCTGTATAGCTAAACATGAGCTCATGATCTAAATTTACACAATAATGAAGAAATCAGCTACAAGTGGAGACAATCAGCAAAAACAATCAATATGAGAATTAGTTTCCCAAGGCCATCCATCAGATGTTGGAATAATCAGGTGCAAGGCAGAAAATATACATAAAACTGGAACTGAAACAAGCAACAAGAATGTTTTCAAAGACTGGTAGGATCTCTAAAACATTTGTAAAGTACATGTCATTGATAAAGCTAAATACCCAAGGTTGTGTAATACAACAGATTAATCATTGAGAAGAGTGAAATTATGCTGTTTTGAAAACTATGGCAGGTCAGATTTTCTGCCTAATGATATAAGAAGATTTCTCTAAAAAATACACATTATTTCAAAGACTTATTGGCTGTGAAATAAGTGAAGGGTATTTCAAATGGCTTGTCTGCAAAGAAAGGTGAGATGTAGGGAATCACAGAAAGTCGAGGGGAAAATATGTCAATATATACATTGCGATATGGTGAACTAAGCCTTAGGCCAGCAACAATGGAGAGGACCTGACCCTTAGAAACTTACAAGTAAGCTGGAATCTTCAAAAGTTCAAATCTTTATAAGTAAAAAGATTTATTAAAATGAATAACCAAGTGTTTTAATTGACATCAGATGATCAAAACAACAAACCCTGAGAACATAGAAAAAATATAAATAAAGATATGAGCAGAACTTAATACAACAGAAAACGTATAAAATTGAGGTGATTTAGTAAGTCCAAAGAATATTCTTTGAAAAGATTTAAAAGACACACTTTGATTAAGGAAAACATAAACATATGTAAAGAATATACAGAAAGAATCAGGACAATGTTATAGCAGAGAATATATGAAATGCCAGTAAATTTGAACATTTCTGTAAAGGGGACCATTTCCTAGCTCCTAAAGTTGACCAAAACTGACACAAGAGGAAATCATTGAAGGTCATCATGTCTGCCCTTGGCATTCTTGGAACGCCCTGGCCTCAGAATGCAGCATCGGTAGTCCATGGTAACCTGCGGAGAGGGGGCGGGGCTGAAGGAGGTTGGAACACTGCCCTCACTGAGGGAGTGGGTGTGGCCATCTCTGCTGTGACTGAACAAAGGGCAGGGGAGCAGGGGGCCCAGGGCAGGGCCCTCAGAGCCCGGCAGGACCAGGGGAGTGTCACAAGCATTTGGCCCAGGCCAAAGGGCGCCTTCTTTGTCTGCACAGCTTGCCAAACACTCACATTTCCACTCAGGCCGCCCTCTTTGTTGAAGTGTGTGTGGAACGTGTCCGCGCAGTACACCTCGCTGCACAGCTAACCATAGGACTGGGCATCGTACCTTCCTGCCAGGTGACCGAAGTTCGCAGGCAGATGGGTCACTGGGACCAACGCGGAGAGGCTCCTGCCCTGACCACAGGTCGACCACAGCCGCTGCCCCAGATCGGGGGTTGCAAAGCAGCCCTGTCTGAATCCCCTGCCTCTAGAGGGAGTATTGGACCAACACTTCTAAAAAATGGGGTCCTTGCGGGCAACTCATCGGAGGGACACAAAAAAATCTTTGCCGACTTTCTCCTGAAGCTTACGAGCGTTCACACTTAAGCCTTTTACAATGTCAGCTGTTTAGCTAAACATGAGCTCATGATCTAAATTTACACAATAATGAAGAAATCAGCTACAAGGGGAGACAATCAGCAAAAACAATCAATATGAGAATTAGTTTCCCAAGGCCACCCATCAGATGTTGGAATAATCAGGTGCAAGGCAGAAAATATACATAAAACTGGAACTGGAACAAGGAACAATGATGTTTTCAAAGACTGGTAGGATCTCTAAAACATTTGTAAAGTACATGTCATTGATAAAGCTAAATACTCAAAGGTTGTGTAATACAACAGATTAATCATTGAGAAGAGTGAAATTATGCTGTTTTGAAAACTATGGCAGGTCAGATTTTCTGCCTAATGATATAAGAAGATTTCTCTCAAAAATACACATTATTTCAAAGACTTATTGGCTGTGAAATAAGTGAAGGGTATTTCAAATGGCTTGTCTGCAAAGAAAGGTGAGATGTAGGGAATCACAGAAAGTCGAGGGGAAAATATGTCAATATATACATTGCTATATGGTGAACTAAGCCTTAAGCCAGCAACAATGGAGAGGACCTGACCCTTAGAAACTTACAAGTAAGCTGGAATCTTCAAAATTTCAAATCTTCTAAGTAAAAAGATTTATTAAAATGAATAACCAAGTGTTTTAATTGACATCAGATGATCAAAACAACAAACCCTGAGAACATAGAAAAAATATAAATAAAGATATGAGCAGAACTTAATACAACAGAAAACGTATAAAATTGAGGTGATTTAGTAAGTCCAAAGAATATTCTTTGAAAAGATTTAAAAGACACACTTTGATTAAGGAAAACATAAACATATGTAAAGAATATACAGAAAGAATCAGGACAATGTTATAGCAGAGAATATATGAAATGCCAGTAAATTTGAACATTTCTGTAAAGGGGACCATTTCCTAGCTCCTAAAGTTGACCAAAACTGACACAAGAGGAAATCATTGAAGGTCATCATGTCTGCCCTTGGCATTCTCGGAACGCCCTGGCCTCAGAATGCAGCATCGGTAGTCCATGGTAACCTGCGGAGAGGGGGCGGGGCTGAAGGAGTTTGGAACACTGCCCTCACTGAGGGAGTGGGTGTGGCCATCTCTGCTGTGACTGAACAAAGGGCAGGGGAGCAGGGGGCACAGGGCAGGGCCCTCAGAGTCTGGCAGGCCCAGGGATGTGTCACAAGCATTTGGCCCAGGCCAAAGGGCGCCTTCTTTGTCCGCACAGCTTCCCAAACACTCACCTTTCCACTCAGGCCGCCCTCTTTGTTGAAGTGTGTGTGGAACGTGTCCTCGCAGTACACCTCGCTGCACAGCTAACCATAGGACTGGGCATCGTACCTTCCTGCCAGGTGACCGAAGTTCGCAGGCAGATGGGTCCCTGGGACCAACGCGGAGAGGCTCCTGCCCTGACCACAGGTCGACCACAGCCGCTGCCCCCGATCGGGGGCCGCAAAGCAGCCCTGTCTGAATCCCCTGCCTCTAGAGGGAGTATTGGACCAACACTTCTAAAAAATGGGGTCCTTGCGGGCATCTCATCGGAGGGACACAAATAAATCTTTGCCGACTTTCTCCTGAAGCTTACGAGCGTTCACACTTAAGCCTGTTACAATGTCAGCTGTATAGCTAAACATGAGCTCATGATCTAAATTTACACAATAATGAAGAAATCAGCTACAAGTGGAGACAATCAGCAAAAACAATCAATATGAGAATTAGTTTCCCAAGGCCATCCATCAGATTTTGGAATAATCAGGTGCAAGGCAGAAAATATACATAAAACTGGAACTGAAACAAGCAACAAGAATGTTTTCAAAGACTGGTAGGATCTCTAAAACATTTGTAAAGTACATGTCATTGATAAAGCTAAATACCCAAGGTTGTGTAATACAACAGATTAATCATTGAGAAGAGTGAAATTATGCTGTTTTGAAAACTATGGCAGGTCAGATTTTCTGCCTAATGATATAAGAAGATTTCTCTCAAAAATACACATTATTTCAAAGACTTATTGGCTGTGAAATAAGTTAAGGGTATTTCAAATGGCTTGTCTGCAAAGAAAAGTGAGATGTAGGGAATCACAGAAAGTCGAGGGGAAAATATGTCAATATATACATTGCGATATGGTGAACTAAGCCTTAGGCCAGCAACAATGGAGAGGACCTGACCCTTAGAAACTTACAAGTAAGCTGGAATCTTCAAAAGTTCAAATCTTTATAAGTAAAAAGATTTATTAAAATGAATAACCAAGTGTTTTAATTGACATCAGATGATCAAAACAACAAACCCTGAGAACATAGAAAAAATATAAATAAAGATATGAGCAGAACTTAATACAACAGAAAACGTATAAAATTGAGGTGATTTAGTAAGTCCAAAGAATATTCTTTGAAAAGATTTAAAAGACACACTTTGATTAAGGAAAACATAAACATATGTAAAGAATATACAGAAAGAATCAGGACAATGTTATAGCAGAGAATATATGAAATGCCAGTAAATTTGAACATTTCTGTAAAGGGGACCATTTCCTAGCTCCTAAAGTTGACCAAAACTGACACAAGAGGAAAGCATTGAAGGTCATCATGTCTGCCCTTGGCATTCTTGGAACGCCCTGGCCTCAGAATGCAGCATCGGTAGTCCATGGTAACCTGCGGAGAGGGGGTGGGGCTGAAGGAGGTTGGAACACTGCCCTCACTGAGGGAGTGGGTGTGGCCATCTCTGCTGTGACTGAACAAAGGGCAGGGGAGCAGGGGGCCCAGGGCAGGGCCCTCAGAGCCCGGCAGGACCAGGGGAGTGTCACAAGCATTTGGCCCAGGCCAAAGGGCGCCTTCTTTGTCTGCACAGCTTGCCAAACACTCACATTTCCACTCAGGCCGCCCTCTTTGTTGAAGTGTGTGTGGAACGTGTCCGCGCAGTACACCTCGCTGCACAGCTAACCATAGGACTGGGCATCGTACCTTCCTGCCAGGTGACCGAAGTTCGCAGGCAGATGGGTCCCTGGGACCAACGCGGAGAGGCTCCTGCCCTGACCACAGGTCGACCACAGCCGCTGCCCCCGATCGGGGGCCGCAAAGCAGCCCTGTCTGAATCCCCTGCCTCTAGAGGGAGTATTGGACCAACACTTCTAAAAAATGGGGTCCTTGCGGGCATCTCATCGGAGGGACACAAATAAATCTTTGCCGACTTTCTCCTGAAGCTTACGAGCGTTCACACTTAAGCCTGTTACAATGTCAGCTGTATAGCTAAACATGAGCTCATGATCTAAATTTACACAATAATGAAGAAATCAGCTACAAGTGGAGACAATCAGCAAAAACAATCAATATGAGAATTAGTTTCCCAAGGCCATCCATCAGATTTTGGAATAATCAGGTGCAAGGCAGAAAATATACATAAAACTGGAACTGAAACAAGCAACAAGAATGTTTTCAAAGACTGGTAGGATCTCTAAAACATTTGTAAAGTACATGTCATTGATAAAGCTAAATACCCAAGGTTGTGTAATACAACAGATTAATCATTGAGAAGAGTGAAATTATGCTGTTTTGAAAACTATGGCAGGTCAGATTTTCTGCCTAATGATATAAGAAGATTTCTCTCAAAAATACACATTATTTCAAAGACTTATTGGCTGTGAAATAAGTTAAGGGTATTTCAAATGGCTTGTCTGCAAAGAAAAGTGAGATGTAGGGAATCACAGAAAGTCGAGGGGAAAATATGTCAATATATACATTGCGATATGGTGAACTAAGCCTTAGGCCAGCAACAATGGAGAGGACCTGACCCTTAGAAACTTACAAGTAAGCTGGAATCTTCAAAAGTTCAAATCTTTATAAGTAAAAAGATTTATTAAAATGAATAACCAAGTGTTTTAATTGACATCAGATGATCAAAACAACAAACCCTGAGAACATAGAAAAAATATAAATAAAGATATGAGCAGAACTTAATACAACAGAAAACGTATAAAATTGAGGTGATTTAGTAAGTCCAAAGAATATTCTTTGAAAAGATTTAAAAGACACACTTTGATTAAGGAAAACATAAACATATGTAAAGAATATACAGAAAGAATCAGGACAATGTTATAGCAGAGAATATATGAAATGCCAGTAAATTTGAACATTTCTGTAAAGGGGACCATTTCCTAGCTCCTAAAGTTGACCAAAACTGACACAAGAGGAAAGCATTGAAGGTCATCATGTCTGCCCTTGGCATTCTTGGAACGCCCTGGCCTCAGAATGCAGCATCGGTAGTCCATGGTAACCTGCGGAGAGGGGGCGGGGCTGAAGGAGGTTGGAACACTGCCCTCACTGAGGGAGTGGGTGTGGCCATCTCTGCTGTGACTGAACAAAGGGCAGGGGAGCAGGGGGCCCAGGGCAGGGCCCTCAGAGCCCGGCAGGACCAGGGGAGTGTCACAAGCATTTGGCCCAGGCCAAAGGGCGCCTTCTTTGTCTGCACAGCTTCCCAAACACTCACATTTCCACTCAGGCCGCCCTCTTTGTTGAAGTGTGTGTGGAACGTGTCCGCGCAGTACACCTCGCTGCACAGCTAACCATAGGACTGGGCATCGTACCTTCCTGCCAGGTGACCGAAGTTCGCAGGCAGATGGGTCACTGGGACCAACGCGGAGAGGCTCCTGCCCTGACCACAGGTCGACCACAGCCGCTGCCCCAGATCGGGGGTTGCAAAGCAGCCCTGTCTGAATCCCCTGCCTCTAGAGGGAGTATTGGACCAACACTTCTAAAAAATGGGGTCCTTGCGGGCAACTCATCGGAGGGACACAAAAAAATCTTTGCCGACTTTCTCCTGAAGCTTACGAGCGTTCACACTTAAGCCTTTTACAATGTCAGCTGTTTAGCTAAACATGAGCTCATGATCTAAATTTACACAATAATGAAGAAATCAGCTACAAGGGGAGACAATCAGCAAAAACAATCAATATGAGAATTAGTTTCCCAAGGCCACCCATCAGATGTTGGAATAATCAGGTGCAAGGCAGAATATATACATAAAACTGGAACAGGAACAAGGAACAAGGATGTTTTCAAAGACTGGTAGGATCTCTAAAACATTTGTAAAGTACATGTCATTGATAAAGCTAAATACTCAAAGGTTGTGGAATACAACAGATTAATCATTGAGAAGAGTGAAATTATGCTGTTTTGAAAACTATGGCAGGTCAGATTTTCTGCCTAATGATATAAGAAGATTTCTCTCAAAAATACACATTATTTCAAAGACTTATTGGCTGTGAAATAAGTGAAGGGTATTTCAAATGGCTTGTCTGCAAAGAAAGGTGAGATGTAGGGAATCACAGAAAGTCGAGGGGAAAATATGTCAATATATACATTGCTATATGGTGAACTAAGCCTTAAGCCAGCAACAATGGAGAGGACCTGACCCTTAGAAACTTACAAGTAAGCTGGAATCTTCAAAATTTCAAATCTTTCTAAGTAAAAAGATTTATTAAAATGAATAACCCAGTGTTTTAATTGACATCAGATGATCAAAACAACAAACCCTGAGAACATAGAAAAAATATAAATAAAGATATGAGCAGAACTTAATACAACAGAAAACGTATAAAATTGAGGTGATTTAGTAAGTCCAAAGAATATTCTTTGAAAAGATTTAAAAGACACACTTTGATTAAGGAAAACATAAACATATGTAAAGAATATACAGAAAGAATCAGGACAATGTTATAGCAGAGAATATATGAAATGCCAGTAAATTTGAACATTTCTGTAAAGGGGACCATTTCCTAGCTCCTAAAGTTGACCAAAACTGACACAAGAGGAAATCATTGAAGGTCATCATGTCTGCCCTTGGCATTCTTGGAACGCCCTGGCCTCAGAATGCAGCATCGGTAGTCCATGGTAACCTGCGGAGAGGGGGTGGGGCTGAAGGAGGTTGGAACACTGCCCTCACTGAGGGAGTGGGTGTGGCCATCTCTGCTGTAACTGAACAAAGGGCAGGGGAGCAGGGGGCCCAGGGCAGGGCCCTCAGAGCCCGGCAGGACCAGGGGAGTGTCACAAGCATTTGGCCCAGGCCAAAGGGCGCCTTCTTTGTCTGCACAGCTTCCCAAACACTCACATTTCCACTCAGGCCGCCCTCTTTGTTGAAGTGTGTGTGGAACGTGTCCTCGCAGTACACCTCGCTGCACAGCTAACCATAGGACTGGGCATCGTACCTTCCTGCCAGGTGACCGAAGTTCGCAGGCAGATGGGTCACTGGGACCAACGCGGAGAGGCTCCTGCCCTGACCACAGGTCGACCACAGCCGCTGCCCCAGATCGGGGGTTGCAAAGCAGCCCTGTCTGAATCCCCTGCCTCTAGAGGGAGTATTGGACCAACACTTCTAAAAAATGGGGTCCTTGCGGGCAACTCATCGGAGGGACACAAAAAAATCTTTGCCGACTTTCTCCTGAAGCTTACCAGCGTTCACACTTAAGCCTTTTACAATGTCAGCTGTTTAGCTAAACATGAGCTCATGATCTAAATTTACACAATAATGAAGAAATCAGCTACAAGGGGAGACAATCAGCAAAAACAATCAATATGAGAATTAGTTTCCCAAGGCCACCCATCAGATGTTGGAATAATCAGGTGCAAGGCAGAATATATACATAAAGCTGGAACTGGAACAAGGAACAAGGATGTTTTCAAAGACTGGTAGGATCTCTAAAACATTTGTAAAGTACATGTCATTGATAAAGCTAAATACTCAAAGGTTGTGTAATACAACAGATTAATCATTGAGAAGAGTGAAATTATGCTGTTTTGAAAACTATGGCAGGTCAGATTTTCTGCCTAATGATATAAGAAGATTTCTCTCAAAAATACACATTATTTCAAAGACTTATTGGCTGTGAAATAAGTGAAGGGTATTTCAAATGGCTTGTCTGCAAAGAAAGGTGAGATGTAGGGAATCACAGAAAGTCGAGGGGAAAATATGTCAATATATACATTGCTATATGGTGAACTAAGCCTTAGGCCAGCAACAATGGAGAGGACCTGACCCTTAGAAACTTACAAGTAAGCTGGAATCTTCAAAAGTTCAAATCTTTCTAAGTAAAAAGATTTATTAAAATGAATAACCAAGTGTTTTAATTGACATCAGATGATCAAAACAACAAACCCTGAGAACATAGAAAAAATATAAATAAAGATATGAGCAGAACTTAATACAACAGAAAACGTATAAAATTGAGGTGATTTAGTAAGTCCAAAGAATATTCTTTGAAAAGATTTAAAAGACACACTTTGATTAAGGAAAACAAAAACATAAGTAAAGAATATACAGAAAGAATCAGGACAATGTTATAGCAGAGAATATATGAAATGCCAGTAAATTTGAACATTTCTGTAAAGGGGACCATTTCCTAGCTCCTAAAGTTGACCAAAACTGACACAAGAGGAAATCATTGAAGGTCATCATGTCTGCCCTTGGCATTCTCGGAACGCCCTGGCCTCAGAATGCAGCATCGGTAGTCCATGGTAACCTGCGGAGACGGGGTGGGGCTGAAGGAGGTTGGAACACTGCCCTCACTGAGGGAGTGGGTGTGGCCATCTCTGCTGTGACTGAACAAAGGGCAGGGGAGCAGGGGGCCCAGGGCAGGGCCCTCAGAGCCCGGCAGGACCAGGGGAGTGTCACAAGCATTTGGCCCAGGCCAAAGGGCGCCTTCTTTGTCTGCACAGCTTCCCAAACACTCACATTTCCACTCAGGCCGCCCTCTTTGTTGAAGTGTGTGTGGAACGTGTCCTCGCAGTACACCTCGCTGCACAGCTAACCATAGGACTGGGCATCGTACCTTCCTGCCAGGTGACCGAAGTTCGCAGGCAGATGGGTCACTGGGACCAACGCGGAGAGGCTCCTGCCCTGACCACAGGTCAACCACAGCCGCGGCCCCAGATTGGGGGTTGCAAAGCAGCCCTGTCTGAATCCCCTGCCTCTAGAGGGAGTATTGGACCAACACTTCTAAAAAATGGGGTCCTTGCGGGCAACTCATCGGAGGGACACAAAAAAATCTTTGCCGACTTTCTCCTGAAGCTTACCAGCGTTCACACTTAAGCCTTTTACAATGTCAGCTGTTTAGCTAAACATGAGCTAATGATCTAAATTTACACAATAATGAAGAAATCAGCTACAAGGGGAGACAATCAGCAAAAACAATCAATATGAGAATTAGTTTCCCAAGGCCACCCATCAAATGTTGGAATAATCAGGTGCAAGGCAGAATATATACATAAAACTGGAACTGGAACAAGGAACAAGGATGTTTTCAAAGACTGGTAGGATCTCTAAAACATTTGTAAAGTACATGTCATTGATAAAGCTAAATACTCAAAGGTTGTGTAATACAACAGATTAATCATTGAGAAGAGTGAAATTATGCTGTTTTGAAAACTATGGCAGGTCAGATTTTCTGCCTAATGATATAAGAAGATTTCTCTCAAAAATACACATTATTTCAAAGACTTATTGGCTGTGAAATAAGTTAAGGGTATTTCAAATGGCTTGTCTACAAAGAAAGGTGAGATGTAGGGAATCACAGAAAGTCGAGGGGAAAATATGTCAATATATACATTGCTATATGGTGAACTAAGCCTTAGGCCAGCAACAATGGAGAGGACCTGACCCTTAGAAACTTACAAGTAAGCTGGAATCTTCAAAAGTTCAAATCTTTCTAAGTAAAAAGATTTATTAAAATGAATAACCAAGTGTTTTAATTGACATCAGATGATCAAAACAACAAACCCTGAGAACATAGAAAAAATATAAATAAAGATATGAGCAGAACTTAATACAACAGAAAACGTATAAAATTGAGGTGATTTAGTAAGTCCAAAGAATATTCTTTGAAAAGATTTAAAAGACACACTTTGATTAAGGAAAACAAAAACATAAGTAAAGAATATACAGAAAGAATCAGGACAATGTTATAGCAGAGAATATATGAAATGCCAGTAAATTTGAACATTTCTGTAAAGGGGACCATTTCCTAGCTCCTAAAGTTGACCAAAACTGACACAAGAGGAAATAGTTGAAGGTCATCATGTCTGCCCTTGGCATTCTCGGAAGGCCCTGGCCTCAGAATGCAGCATCGGTAGTCCATGGTAACCTGCGGAGAGGGGGCGGGGCTGAAGGAGGTTGGAACACTGCCCTCACTGAGGGAGTGGGTGTGGCCATCTCTGCTGTGACTGAACAAAGGGCAGGGGAGCAGGGGGCCCAGGGCAGGGCCCTCAGAGCCCGGCAGGACCAGGGGAGTGTCACAAGCATTTGGCCCAGGCCAAAGGGCGCCTTCTTTGTCTGCACAGCTTCCCAAACACTCACATTTCCACTCAGGCCGCCCTCTTTGTTGAAGTGTGTGTGGAACGTGTCCTCGCAGTACACCTCGCTGCACAGCTAACCATAGGACTGGGCATCGTACCTTCCTGCCAGGTGACCGAAGTTCGCAGGCAGATGGGTCACTGGGACCAACGCGGAGAGGCTCCTGCCCTGACCACAGGTCGACCACAGCCGCTGCCCCAGATCGGGGGTTGCAAAGCAGCCCTGTCTGAATCCCCTGCCTCTAGAGGGAGTATTGGACCAACACTTCTAAAAAATGGGGTCCTTGCGGGCAACTCATCGGAGGGACACAAAAAAATCTTTGCCGACTTTCTCCTGAAGCTTACGAGCGTTCACACTTAAGCCTTTTACAATGTCAGCTGTTTAGCTAAACATGAGCTCATGATCTAAATTTACACAATAATGAAGAAATCAGCTACAAGGGGAGACAATCAGCAAAAACAATCAATATGAGAATTAGTTTCCCAAGGCCACCCATCAGATGTTGGAATAATCAGGTGCAAGGCAGAATATATACATAAAACTGGAACTGGAACAAGGAACAAGGATGTTTTCAAAGACTGGTAGGATCTCTAAAACATTTGTAAAGTACATGTCATTGATAAAGCTAAATACTCAAAGGTTGTGTAATACAACAGATTAGTCATTGAGAAGAGTGAAATTATGCTGTTTTGAAAACTATGGCAGGTCAGATTTTCTGCCTAATGATATAAGAAGTTTTCTCTCAAAAATACACATTATTTCAAAGACTTATTGGCTGTGAAAAAAGTGAAGGGCATTTCAAATGGCTTGTCTGAAAAGAAAGGTGAGATGTAGGGAATCACAGAAAGTCGAGGGGAAAATATGTCAATATATACATTGCTATATGGTGAACTAAGCCTTAGGCCAGCAACAATGGAGAGGACCTGACCCTTAGAAACTTACAAGTAAGCTGGAATCTCCAAAAGTTCAAATCTTTCTAAGTAAAAAGGTTTATTAAAATGAATAACCAAGTGTTTTAATTGACATCAGATGATCAAAACAACAAACCCTGAGAACATAGAAAAAATATAAATAAAGATATGAGCAGAACTGAATACAACAGAAAACGTATAAAATTGAGGTGATTTAGTAAGTCCAAAGAATATTCTTTGAAAAGATTTAAAAGACACACTTTGATTAAGGAAAACATAAACATATGTAAAGAATATACAGAAAGAATCAGGACAATGTTATAGCAGAGAATATATGAAATGCCAGTAAATTTGAACATTTCTGTAAAGGGGACCATTTCCTAGCTCCTAAAGTTGACCAAAACTGACACAAGAGGAAATCATTGAAGGTCATCATGTCTGCCCTTGGCATTCTTGGAACGCCCTGGCCTCAGAATGCAGCATCGGTAGTCCATGGTAACCTGCGGAGAGGGGGTGGGGCTGAAGGAGGTTGGAACACTGCCCTCACTGAGGGAGTGGGTGTGGCCATCTCTGCTGTGACTGAACAAAGGGCAGGGGAGCAGGGGGCCCAGGGCAGGGCCCTCAGAGCCCGGCAGGACCAGGGGAGTGTCACAAGCATTTGGCCCAGGCCAAAGGGCGCCTTCTTTGTCTGCACAGCTTCCCAAACACTCACATTTCCACTCAGGCCGCCCTCTTTGTTGAAGTGTGTGTGGAACGTGTCCTCGCAGTACACCTCGCTGCACAGCTAACCATAGGACTGGGCATCGTACCTTCCTGCCAGGTGACCGAAGTTCGCAGGCAGATGGGTCACTGGGACCAACGCGGAGAGGCTCCTGCCCTGACCACAGGTCGACCACAGCCGCTGCCCCAGATCGGGGGTTGCAAAGCAGCCCTGTCTGAATCCCCTGCCTCTAGAGGGAGTATTGGACCAACACTTCTAAAAAATGGGGTCCTTGCGGGCAACTCATCGGAGGGACACAAAAAAATCTTTGCCGACTTTCTCCTGAAGCTTACGAGCGTTCACACTTAAGCCTTTTACAATGTCAGCTGTTTAGCTAAACATGAGCTCATGATCTAAATTTACACAATAATGAAGAAATCAGCTACAAGGGGAGACAATCAGCAAAAACAATCAATATGAGAATTAGTTTCCCAAGGCCACCCATCAGATGTTGGAATAATCAGGTGCAAGGCAGAATATATACAAAAAACTGGAACTGGAACAAGGAACAAGGATGTTTTCAAAGACTGGTAGGATCTCTAAAACATTTGTAAAGTACATGTCATTGATAAAGCTAAATACTCAAAGGTTGTGTAATACAACAGATTAATCATTGAGAAGAGTGAAATTATGCTGTTTTGAAAACTATGGCAGGTCAGATTTTCTGCCTAATGATATAAGAAGATTTCTCTCAAAAATACACATTATTTCAAAGACTTATTGGCTGTGAAATAAGTGAAGGGTATTTCAAATGGCTTGTCTGCAAAGAAAGGTGAGATGTAGGGAATCACAGAAAGTCGAGGGGAAAATATGTCAATATATACATTGCTATATGGTGAACTAAGCCTTAGGCCAGCAACAATGGAGAGGACCTGACCCTTAGAAACTTACAAGTAAGCTGGAATCTTCAAAAGTTCAAATCTTTCTAAGTAAAAAGATTTATTAAAATGAATAACCAAGTGTTTTAATTGACATCAGATGATCAAAACAACAAACCCTGAGAACATAGAAAAAATATAAATAAAGATATGAGCAGAACTTAATACAACAGAAAACGTATAAAATTGAGGTGATTTAGTAAGTCCAAAGAATATTCTTTGAAAAGATTTAAAAGACACACTTTGATTAAGGAAAACAAAAACATAAGTAAAGAATATACAGAAAGAATCAGGACAATGTTATAGCAGAGAATATATGAAATGCCAGTAAATTTGAACATTTCTGTAAAGGGGACCATTTCCTAGCTCCTAAAGTTGACCAAAACTGACACAAGAGGAAATCATTGAAGGTCATCATGTCTGCCCTTGGCATTCTCGGAACGCCCTGGCCTCAGAATGCAGCATCGGTAGTCCATGGTAACCTGCGGAGAGGGGGCGGGGCTGAAGGAGGTTGGAACACTGCCCTCACTGAGGGAGTGGGTGTGGCCATCTCTGCTGTGACTGAACAAAGGACAGGGGAGCAGGGGGCCCAGGGCAGGGCCCTCAGAGGCCGGCAGGCCCAGGGGTGTGTCACAAGCATTTGGCCCAGGCCAAAGGGCGCCTTCTTTGTCCGCACAGCTTCCCAAACACTCACCTTTCCACTCAGGCCGCCCTCTTTGTTGAAGTGTGTGTGGAACGTGTCCTCGCAGTACACCTCGCTGCACAGCTAACCATAGGACTGGGCATCGTACCTTCCTGCCAGGTGACTGAAGTTCGCAGGCAGATGGGTCCCTGGGACCAACGCGGAGAGGCTCCTGCCCTGACCACAGGTCGACCACAGCCGCTGCCCCCGATCGGGGGCCGCAAAGCAGCCCTGTCTGAATCCCCTGCCTCTAGAGGGAGTATTGGACCAACACTTCTAAAAAATGGGGTCCTTGCGGGCATCTCATCGGAGGGACACAAATAAATCTTTGCCGACTTTCTCCTGAAGCTTACGAGCGTTCACACTTAAGCCTGTTACAATGTCAGCTGTATAGCTAAACATGAGCTCATGATCTAAATTTACACAATAATGAAGAAATCAGCTACAAGTGGAGACAATCAGCAAAAACAATCAATATGAGAATTAGTTTCCCAAGGCCATCCATCAGATTTTGGAATAATCAGGTGCAAGGCAGAAAATATACATAAAACTGGAACTGAAACAAGCAACAAGAATGTTTTCAAAGACTGGTAGGATCTCTAAAACATTTGTAAAGTACATGTCATTGATAAAGCTAAATACCCAAGGTTGTGTAATACAACAGATTAATCATTGAGAAGAGTGAAATTATGCTGTTTTGAAAACTATGGCAGGTCAGATTTTCTGCCTAATGATATAAGAAGATTTCTCTCAAAAATACACATTATTTCAAAGACTTATTGGCTGTGAAATAAGTTAAGGGTATTTCAAATGGCTTGTCTGCAAAGAAAAGTGAGATGTAGGGAATCACAGAAAGTCGAGGGGAAAATATGTCAATATATACATTGCGATATGGTGAACTAAGCCTTAGGCCAGCAACAATGGAGAGGACCTGACCCTTAGAAACTTACAAGTAAGCTGGAATCTTCAAAAGTTCAAATCTTTATAAGTAAAAAGATTTATTAAAATGAATAACCAAGTGTTTTAATTGACATCAGATGATCAAAACAACAAACCCTGAGAACATAGAAAAAATATAAATAAAGATATGAGCAGAACTTAATACAACAGAAAACGTATAAAATTGAGGTGATTTAGTAAGTCCAAAGAATATTCTTTGAAAAGATTTAAAAGACACACTTTGATTAAGGAAAACATAAACATATGTAAAGAATATACAGAAAGAATCAGGACAATGTTATAGCAGAGAATATATGAAATGCCAGTAAATTTGAACATTTCTGTAAAGGGGACCATTTCCTAGCTCCTAAAGTTGACCAAAACTGACACAAGAGGAAAGCATTGAAGGTCATCATGTCTGCCCTTGGCATTCTTGGAACGCCCTGGCCTCAGAATGCAGCATCGGTAGTCCATGGTAACCTGCGGAGAGGGGGCGGGGCTGAAGGAGGTTGGAACACTGCCCTCACTGAGGGAGTGGGTGTGGCCATCTCTGCTGTGACTGAACAAAGGGCAGGGGAGCAGGGGGCCCAGGGCAGGGCCCTCAGAGCCCGGCAGGACCAGGGGAGTGTCACAAGCATTTGGCCCAGGCCAAAGGGCGCCTTCTTTGTCTGCACAGCTTCCCAAACACTCACATTTCCACTCAGGCCGCCCTCTTTGTTGAAGTGTGTGTGGAACGTGTCCGCGCAGTACACCTCGCTGCACAGCTAACCATAGGACTGGGCATCGTACCTTCCTGCCAGGTGACCGAAGTTCGCAGGCAGATGGGTCACTGGGACCAACGCGGAGAGGCTCCTGCCCTGACCACAGGTCGACCACAGCCGCTGCCCCAGATCGGGGGTTGCAAAGCAGCCCTGTCTGAATCCCCTGCCTCTAGAGGGAGTATTGGACCAACACTTCTAAAAAATGGGGTCCTTGCGGGCAACTCATCGGAGGGACACAAAAAAATCTTTGCCGACTTTCTCCTGAAGCTTACGAGCGTTCACACTTAAGCCTTTTACAATGTCAGCTGTTTAGCTAAACATGAGCTCATGATCTAAATTTACACAATAATGAAGAAATCAGCTACAAGGGGGAGACAATCAGCAAAAACAATCAATATGAGAATTAGTTTCCCAAGGCCACCCATCAGATGTTGGAATAATCAGGTGCAAGGCAGAATATATACATAAAACTGGAACAGGAACAAGGAACAAGGATGTTTTCAAAGACTGGTAGGATCTCTAAAACATTTGTAAAGTACATGTCATTGATAAAGCTAAATACTCAAAGGTTGTGGAATACAACAGATTAATCATTGAGAAGAGTGAAATTATGCTGTTTTGAAAACTATGGCAGGTCAGATTTTCTGCCTAATGATATAAGAAGATTTCTCTCAAAAATACACATTATTTCAAAGACTTATTGGCTGTGAAATAAGTGAAGGGTATTTCAAATGGCTTGTCTGCAAAGAAAGGTGAGATGTAGGGAATCACAGAAAGTCGAGGGGAAAATATGTCAATATATACATTGCTATATGGTGAACTAAGCCTTAAGCCAGCAACAATGGAGAGGACCTGACCCTTAGAAACTTACAAGTAAGCTGGAATCTTCAAAATTTCAAATCTTTCTAAGTAAAAAGATTTATTAAAATGAATAACCAAGTGTTTTAATTGACATCAGATGATCAAAACAACAAACCCTGAGAACATAGAAAAAATATAAATAAAGATATGAGCAGAACTTAATACAACAGAAAACGTATAAAATTGAGGTGATTTAGTAAGTCCAAAGAATATTCTTTGAAAAGATTTAAAAGACACACTTTGATTAAGGAAAACATAAACATATGTAAAGAATATACAGAAAGAATCAGGACAATGTTATAGCAGAGAATATATGAAATGCCAGTAAATTTGAACATTTCTGTAAAGGGGACCATTTCCTAGCTCCTAAAGTTGACCAAAACTGACACAAGAGGAAATCATTGAAGGTCATCATGTCTGCCCTTGGCATTCTTGGAACGCCCTGGCCTCAGAATGCAGCATCGGTAGTCCATGGTAACCTGCGGAGAGGGGGTGGGGCTGAAGGAGGTTGGAACACTGCCCTCACTGAGGGAGTGGGTGTGGCCATCTCTGCTGTAACTGAACAAAGGGCAGGGGAGCAGGGGGCCCAGGGCAGGGCCCTCAGAGCCCGGCAGGACCAGGGGAGTGTCACAAGCATTTGGCCCAGGCCAAAGGGCGCCTTCTTTGTCTGCACAGCTTCCCAAACACTCACATTTCCACTCAGGCCGCCCTCTTTGTTGAAGTGTGTGTGGAACGTGTCCTCGCAGTACACCTCGCTGCACAGCTAACCATAGGACTGGGCATCGTACCTTCCTGCCAGGTGACCGAAGTTCGCAGGCAGATGGGTCACTGGGACCAACGCGGAGAGGCTCCTGCCCTGACCACAGGTCGACCACAGCCGCTGCCCCAGATCGGGGGTTGCAAAGCAGCCCTGTCTGAATCCCCTGCCTCTAGAGGGAGTATTGGACCAACACTTCTAAAAAATGGGGTCCTTGCGGGCAACTCATCGGAGGGACACAAAAAAATCTTTGCCGACTTTCTCCTGAAGCTTACCAGCGTTCACACTTAAGCCTTTTACAATGTCAGCTGTTTAGCTAAACATGAGCTCATGATCTAAATTTACACAATAATGAAGAAATCAGCTACAAGGGGAGACAATCAGCAAAAACAATCAATATGAGAATTAGTTTCCCAAGGCCACCCATCAGATGTTGGAATAATCAGGTGCAAGGCAGAATATATACATAAAGCTGGAACTGGAACAAGGAACAAGGATGTTTTCAAAGACTGGTAGGATCTCTAAAACATTTGTAAAGTACATGTCATTGATAAAGCTAAATACTCAAAGGTTGTGTAATACAACAGATTAATCATTGAGAAGAGTGAAATTATGCTGTTTTGAAAACTATGGCAGGTCAGATTTTCTGCCTAATGATATAAGAAGATTTCTCTCAAAAATACACATTATTTCAAAGACTTATTGGCTGTGAAATAAGTTAAGGGTATTTCAAATGGCTTGTCTACAAAGAAAGGTGAGATGTAGGGAATCACAGAAAGTCGAGGGGAAAATATGTCAATATATACATTGCTATATGGTGAACTAAGCCTTAGGCCAGCAACAATGGAGAGGACCTGACCCTTAGAAACTTACAAGTAAGCTGGAATCTTCAAAAGTTCAAATCTTTCTAAGTAAAAAGATTTATTAAAATGAATAACCAAGTGTTTTAATTGACATCAGATGATCAAAACAACAAACCCTGAGAACATAGAAAAAATATAAATAAAGATATGAGCAGAACTTAATACAACAGAAAACGTATAAAATTGAGGTGATTTAGTAAGTCCAAAGAATATTCTTTGAAAAGATTTAAAAGACACACTTTGATTAAGGAAAACAAAAACATAAGTAAAGAATATACAGAAAGAATCAGGACAATGTTATAGCAGAGAATATATGAAATGCCAGTAAATTTGAACATTTCTGTAAAGGGGACCATTTCCTAGCTCCTAAAGTTGACCAAAACTGACACAAGAGGAAATAGTTGAAGGTCATCATGTCTGCCCTTGGCATTCTCGGAAGGCCCTGGCCTCAGAATGCAGCATCGGTAGTCCATGGTAACCTGCGGAGAGGGGGCGGGGCTGAAGGAGGTTGGAACACTGCCCTCACTGAGGGAGTGGGTGTGGCCATCTCTGCTGTGACTGAACAAAGGGCAGGGGAGCAGGGGGCCCAGGGCAGGGCCCTCAGAGCCCGGCAGGACCAGGGGAGTGTCACAAGCATTTGGCCCAGGCCAAAGGGCGCCTTCTTTGTCTGCACAGCTTCCCAAACACTCACATTTCCACTCAGGCCGCCCTCTTTGTTGAAGTGTGTGTGGAACGTGTCCTCGCAGTACACCTCGCTGCACAGCTAACCATAGGACTGGGCATCGTACCTTCCTGCCAGGTGACCGAAGTTCGCAGGCAGATGGGTCACTGGGACCAACGCGGAGAGGCTCCTGCCCTGACCACAGGTCGACCACAGCCGCTGCCCCAGATCGGGGGTTGCAAAGCAGCCCTGTCTGAATCCCCTGCCTCTAGAGGGAGTATTGGACCAACACTTCTAAAAAATGGGGTCCTTGCGGGCAACTCATCGGAGGGACACAAAAAAATCTTTGCCGACTTTCTCCTGAAGCTTACGAGCGTTCACACTTAAGCCTTTTACAATGTCAGCTGTTTAGCTAAACATGAGCTCATGATCTAAATTTACACAATAATGAAGAAATCAGCTACAAGGGGAGACAATCAGCAAAAACAATCAATATGAGAATTAGTTTCCCAAGGCCACCCATCAGATGTTGGAATAATCAGGTGCAAGGCAGAATATATACATAAAACTGGAACTGGAACAAGGAACAAGGATGTTTTCAAAGACTGGTAGGATCTCTAAAACATTTGTAAAGTACATGTCATTGATAAAGCTAAATACTCAAAGGTTGTGTAATACAACAGATTAGTCATTGAGAAGAGTGAAATTATGCTGTTTTGAAAACTATGGCAGGTCAGATTTTCTGCCTAATGATATAAGAAGTTTTCTCTCAAAAATACACATTATTTCAAAGACTTATTGGCTGTGAAAAAAGTGAAGGGCATTTCAAATGGCTTGTCTGAAAAGAAAGGTGAGATGTAGGGAATCACAGAAAGTCGAGGGGAAAATATGTCAATATATACATTGCTATATGGTGAACTAAGCCTTAGGCCAGCAACAATGGAGAGGACCTGACCCTTAGAAACTTACAAGTAAGCTGGAATCTCCAAAAGTTCAAATCTTTCTAAGTAAAAAGGTTTATTAAAATGAATAACCAAGTGTTTTAATTGACATCAGATGATCAAAACAACAAACCCTGAGAACATAGAAAAAATATAAATAAAGATATGAGCAGAACTGAATACAACAGAAAACGTATAAAATTGAGGTGATTTAGTAAGTCCAAAGAATATTCTTTGAAAAGATTTAAAAGACACACTTTGATTAAGGAAAACATAAACATATGTAAAGAATATACAGAAAGAATCAGGACAATGTTATAGCAGAGAATATATGAAATGCCAGTAAATTTGAACATTTCTGTAAAGGGGACCATTTCCTAGCTCCTAAAGTTGACCAAAACTGACACAAGAGGAAATCATTGAAGGTCATCATGTCTGCCCTTGGCATTCTTGGAACGCCCTGGCCTCAGAATGCAGCATCGGTAGTCCATGGTAACCTGCGGAGAGGGGGTGGGGCTGAAGGAGGTTGGAACACTGCCCTCACTGAGGGAGTGGGTGTGGCCATCTCTGCTGTGACTGAACAAAGGGCAGGGGAGCAGGGGGCCCAGGGCAGGGCCCTCAGAGCCCGGCAGGACCAGGGGAGTGTCACAAGCATTTGGCCCAGGCCAAAGGGCGCCTTCTTTGTCTGCACAGCTTCCCAAACACTCACATTTCCACTCAGGCCGCCCTCTTTGTTGAAGTGTGTGTGGAACGTGTCCTCGCAGTACACCTCGCTGCACAGCTAACCATAGGACTGGGCATCGTACCTTCCTGCCAGGTGACCGAAGTTCGCAGGCAGATGGGTCACTGGGACCAACGCGGAGAGGCTCCTGCCCTGACCACAGGTCGACCACAGCCGCTGCCCCAGATCGGGGGTTGCAAAGCAGCCCTGTCTGAATCCCCTGCCTCTAGAGGGAGTATTGGACCAACACTTCTAAAAAATGGGGTCCTTGCGGGCAACTCATCGGAGGGACACAAAAAAATCTTTGCCGACTTTCTCCTGAAGCTTACGAGCGTTCACACTTAAGCCTTTTACAATGTCAGCTGTTTAGCTAAACATGAGCTCATGATCTAAATTTACACAATAATGAAGAAATCAGCTACAAGGGGAGACAATCAGCAAAAACAATCAATATGAGAATTAGTTTCCCAAGGCCACCCATCAGATGTTGGAATAATCAGGTGCAAGGCAGAATATATACAAAAAACTGGAACTGGAACAAGGAACAAGGATGTTTTCAAAGACTGGTAGGATCTCTAAAACATTTGTAAAGTACATGTCATTGATAAAGCTAAATACTCAAAGGTTGTGTAATACAACAGATTAATCATTGAGAAGAGCGAAATTATGCTGTTTTGAAAACTATGGCAGGTCAGATTTTCTGCCTAATGATATAAGAAGATTTCTCTCAAAAATACACATTATTTCAAAGACTTATTGGCTGTGAAATAAGTGAAGGGTATTTCAAATGGCTTGTCTGCAAAGAAAGGTGAGATGTAGGGAATCACAGAAAGTCGAGGGGAAAATATGTCAATATATACATTGCTATATGGTGAACTAAGCCTTAGGCCAGCAACAATGGAGAGGACCTGACCCTTAGAAACTTACAAGTAAGCTGGAATCTTCAAAAGTTCAAATCTTTCTAAGTAAAAAGATTTATTAAAATGAATAACCAAGTGTTTTAATTGACATCAGATGATCAAAACAACAAACCCTGAGAACATAGAAAAAATATAAATAAAGATATGAGCAGAACTTAATACAACAGAAAACGTATAAAATTGAGGTGATTTAGTAAGTCCAAAGAATATTCTTTGAAAAGATTTAAAAGACACACTTTGATTAAGGAAAACAAAAACATAAGTAAAGAATATACAGAAAGAATCAGGACAATGTTATAGCAGAGAATATATGAAATGCCAGTAAATTTGAACATTTCTGTAAAGGGGACCATTTCCTAGCTCCTAAAGTTGACCAAAACTGACACAAGAGGAAATCATTGAAGGTCATCATGTCTGCCCTTGGCATTCTCGGAACGCCCTGGCCTCAGAATGCAGCATCGGTAGTCCATGGTAACCTGCGGAGAGGGGGCGGGGCTGAAGGAGGTTGGAACACTGCCCTCACTGAGGGAGTGGGTGTGGCCATCTCTGCTGTGACTGAACAAAGGACAGGGGAGCAGGGGGCCCAGGGCAGGGCCCTCAGAGGCCGGCAGGCCCAGGGGTGTGTCACAAGCATTTGGCCCAGGCCAAAGGGCGCCTTCTTTGTCCGCACAGCTTCCCAAACACTCACCTTTCCACTCAGGCCGCCCTCTTTGTTGAAGTGTGTGTGGAACGTGTCCTCGCAGTACACCTCGCTGCACAGCTAACCATAGGACTGGGCATCGTAACTTCCTGCCAGGTGACTGAAGTTCGCAGGCAGATGGGTCCCTGGGACCAACGCGGAGAGGCTCCTGCCCTGACCACAGGTCGACCACAGCCGCTGCCCCCGATCGGGGGCCGCAAAGAAGCCCTGTCTGAATCCCCTGCCTCTAGAGGGAGTATTGGACCAACACTTCTAAAAAATGGGGTCCTTGCGGGCAACTCATCGGAGGGACACAAATAAATCGTTGCCGACTTTCTCCTGGAGCTTACGAGCGTTCACACTTAAGCCTGATACAATGTCAGCTGTTTAGCTAAACATGAGCTCATGATCTAAATTTACACAATAATGAAGAAATCAGCTACAAGTGGAGACAATCAGCAAAAACAATCAATATGAGAATTAGTTTCCCAAGGCCATCCATCAGATGTTGGAATAATCAGGTGCAAGGCAGAAAATATACATAAAACTGGAACTGAAACAAGGAACAAGGATGTTTACTAAGACTGGTAGGATCTCTAAAACATTTGTAAAGTACATGTCATTGATAAAGCTAAATACTCAAAGGTTGTGTAATACAACAGATTAATCATTGAGAAGAGTGAAATTATGCTGTTTTGAAAACTATGGCAGGTCAGATTTTCTGCCTAATGATATAAGAAGATTTCTCTCAAAAATACACATTATTTCAAAGACTTATTGGCTGTGAAATAAGTTAAGGGTATTTCAAATGGCTTGTCTGCAAAGAAAGGTGAGATGTAGGGAATGACAGAAAGTCGAGGGGAAAATATGTCAATATATACATTGCTATATGGTGAACTAAGCCTTAGGACAGCAACAATGGAGAGGACCTGACCCTTAGAAACTTACAAGGAAGCTGGAATCTTCAAAAGTTCAAATCTTTCTAAGTAAAAAGATTTATTAAAATGAATAACCAAGTGTTTTAATTGACATCAGATGATCAAAACAACAAACCCTGAGAACATAGAAAAAATATAAATAAAGATATGACCAGAACTTAATACAACAGAAAACGTATAAAATTGAGGTGATTTAGTAAGTCCAAAGAATATTCTTTGAAAATATTTAAAAGACACACTTTGATTAAGGAAAACATAAACATATGTAAAGAATATACAGAAAGAATCAGGACAATGTTATAGCAGAGAATATATGAAATGCCAGTAAATTTGAACATTTCTGTAAAGGGGACCATTTCCTAGCTCCTAAAGTTGACCAAAACTGACACAAGAGGAAATCATTGAAGGTCATCATGTCTGCCCTTGGCATTCTTGGAACGCCCTGGCCTCAGAATGCAGCATCGGTAGTCCATGGTAACCTGCGGAGAGGGGGTGGGGCTGAAGGAGGTTGGAACACTGCCCTCACTGAGGGAGTGGGTGTGGCCATCTCTGCTGTGACTGAACAAAGGGCAGGGGAGCAGGGGGCCCAGGGCAGGGCCCTCAGAGCCCGGCAGGACCAGGGGAGTGTCACAAGCATTTGGCCCAGGCCAAAGGGCGCCTTCTTTGTCTGCACAGCTTCCCAAACACTCACATTTCCACTCAGGCCGCCCTCTTTGTTGAAGTGTGTGTGGAACGTGTCCTCGCAGTACACCTCGCTGCACAGCTAACCATAGGACTGGGCATCGTACCTTCCTGCCAGGTGACCGAAGTTCGCAGGCAGATGGGTCACTGGGACCAACGCGGAGAGGCTCCTGCCCTGACCACAGGTCGACCACAGCCGCTGCCCCAGATCGGGGGTTGCAAAGCAGCCCTGTCTGAATCCCCTGCCTCTAGAGGGAGTATTGGACCAACACTTCTAAAAAATGGGGTCCTTGCGGGCAACTCATCGGAGGGACACAAACAAATCTTTGCCGACTTTCTCCTGAAGCTTACGAGCGTTCACACTTAAGCCTTTTACAATGTCAGCTGTTTAGCTAAACATGAGCTCATGATCTAAATTTACACAATAATGAAGAAATCAGCTACAAGGGGAGACAATCAGCAAAAACAATCAATATGAGAATTAGTTTCCCAAGGCCACCCATCAGATGTTGGAATAATCAGGTGCAAGGCAGAATATATACATAAAACTGGAACTGGAACAAGGAACAAGGATGTTTTCAAAGACTGGTAGGATCTCTAAAACATTTGTAAAGTACATGTCATTGATAAAGCTAAATACTCAAAGGTTGTGGAATACAACAGATTAATCATTGAGAAGAGTGAAATTATGCTGTTTTGAAAACTATGGCAGGTCAGATTTTCTGCCTAATGATATAAGAAGATTTCTCTCAAAAATACACATTATTTCAAAGACTTATTGGCTGTGAAATAAGTGAAGGGTATTTCAAATGGCTTGTCTGCAAAGAAAGGTGAGATGTAGGGAATCACAGAAAGTCGAGGGGAAAATATGTCAATATATACATTGCTATATGGTGAACTAAGCCTTAGGCCAGCAACAATGGAGAGGACCTGACCCTTAGAAACTTACAAGTAAGCTGGAATCTTCAAAAGTTCAAATCTTTATAAGTAAAAAGATTTATTAAAATGAATAACCAAGTGTTTTAATTGACATCAGATGATCCAAACAACAAACCCTGAGAACATAGAAAAAATATAAATAAAGATATGAGCAGAACTTAATACAACAGAAAACGTATAAAATTGAGGTGATTTAGTAAGTCCAAAGAATATTCTTTGAAAATATTTAAAAGACACACTTTGATTAAGGAAAACATAAACATATGTAAAGAATATACAGAAAGAATCAGGACAATGTTATAGCAGAGAATATATGAAATGCCAGTAAATTTGAACATTTCTGTAAAGGGGACCATTTCCTAGCTCCTAAAGTTGACCAAAACTGACACAAGAGGAAATCATTGAAGGTCATCATGTCTGCCCTTGGCATTCTTGGAACGCCCTGGCCTCAGAATGCAGCATCGGTAGTCCATGGTAACCTGCGGAGAGGGGGTGGGGCTGAAGGAGGTTGGAACACTGCCCTCACTGAGGGAGTGGGTGTGGCCATCTCTGCTGTGACTGAACAAAGGGCAGGGGAGCAGGGGGCCCAGGGCAGGGCCCTCAGAGCCCGGCAGGACCAGGGGAGTGTCACAAGCATTTGGCCCAGGCCAAAGGGCGCCTTCTTTGTCTGCACAGCTTCCCAAACACTCACATTTCCACTCAGGCCGCCCTCTTTGTTGAAGTGTGTGTGGAACGTGTCCTCGCAGTACACCTCGCTGCACAGCTAACCATAGGACTGGGCATCGTACCTTCCTGCCAGGTGACCGAAGTTCGCAGGCAGATGGGTCACTGGGACCAACGCGGAGAGGCTCCTGCCCTGACCACAGGTCGACCACAGCCGCTGCCCCAGATCGGGGGTTGCAAAGCAGCCCTGTCTGAATCCCCTGCCTCTAGAGGGAGTATTGGACCAACACTTCTAAAAAATGGGGTCCTTGCGGGCAACTCATCGGAGGGACACAAAAAAATCTTTGCCGACTTTCTCCTGAAGCTTACGAGCGTTCACACTTAAGCCTTTTACAATGTCAGCTGTTTAGCTAAACATGAGCTCATGATCTAAATTTACACAATAATGAAGAAATCAGCTACAAGGGGAGACAATCAGCAAAAACAATCAATATGAGAATTAGTTTCCCAAGGCCACCCATCAGATGTTGGAATAATCAGGTGCAAGGCAGAATATATACATAAAACTGGAACTGGAACAAGGAACAAGGATGTTTTCAAAGACTGGTAGGATCTCTAAAACATTTGTAAAGTACATGTCATTGATAAAGCTAAATACTCAAAGGTTGTGTAATACAACAGATTAATCATTGAGAAGAGTGAAATTATGCTGTTTTGAAAACTATGGCAGGTCAGATTTTCTGCCTAATGATATAAGAAGATTTCTCTCAAAAATACACATTATTTCAAAGACTTATTGGCTGTGAAAAAAGTGAAGGGTATTTCAAATGGCTTGTCTGCAAAGAAAGGTGAGATGTAGGGAATCACAGAAAGTCGAGGGGAAAATATGTCAATATATACATTGCTATATGGTGAACTAAGCCTTAGGCCAGCAACAATGGAGAGGACCTGACCCTTAGAAACTTACAAGTAAGCTGGAATCTTCAAAAGTTCAAATCTTTCTAAGTAAAAAGATTTATTAAAATGAATAACCAAGTGTTTTAATTGACATCAGATGATCCAAACAACAAACCCTGAGAACATAGAAAAAATATAAATAAAGATATGAGCAGAACTTAATACAACAGAAAACGTATAAAATTGAGGTGATTTAGTAAGTCCAAAGAATATTCTTTGAAAAGATTTAAAAGACACACTTTGATTAAGGAAAACATAAACATATGTAAAGAATATACAGAAAGAATCAGGACAATGTTATAGCAGAGAATATATGAAATGCCAGTAAATTTGAACATTTCTGTAAAGGGGACCATTTCCTAGCTCCTAAAGTTGACCAAAACTGACACAAGAGGAAATCATTGAAGGTCATCATGTCTGCCCTTGGCATTCTTGGAACGCCCTGGCCTCAGAATGCAGCATCGGTAGTCCATGGTAACCTGCGGAGAGGGGGTGGGGCTGAAGGAGGTTGGAACACTGCCCTCACTGAGGGAGTGGGTGTGGCCATCTCTGCTGTGACTGAACAAAGGGCAGGGGAGCAGGGGGCCCAGGGCAGGGCCCTCAGAGCCCGGCAGGACCAGGGGAGTGTCACAAGCATTTGGCCCAGGCCAAAGGGCGCCTTCTTTGTCTGCACAGCTTCCCAAACACTCACATTTCCACTCAGGCCGCCCTCTTTGTTGAAGTGTGTGTGGAACGTGTCCTCGCAGTACACCTCGCTGCACAGCTAACCATAGGACTGGGCATCGTACCTTCCTGCCAGGTGACCGAAGTTCGCAGGCAGATGGGTCACTGGGACCAACGCGGAGAGGCTCCTGCCCTGACCACAGGTCGACCACAGCCGCTGCCCCAGATCGGGGGTTGCAAAGCAGCCCTGTCTGAATCCCCTGCCTCTAGAGGGAGTATTGGACCAACACTTCTAAAAAATGGGGTCCTTGCGGGCAACTCATCGGAGGGACACAAAAAAATCTTTGCCGACTTTCTCCTGAAGCTTACGAGCGTTCACACTTAAGCCTTTTACAATGTCAGCTGTTTAGCTAAACATGAGCTCATGATCTAAATTTACACAATAATGAAGAAATCAGCTACAAGGGGAGACAATCAGCAAAAACAATCAATATGAGAATTAGTTTCCCAAGGCCACCCATCAGATGTTGGAATAATCAGGTGCAAGGCAGAATATATACATAAAACTGGAACTGGAACAAGGAACAAGGATGTTTTCAAAGACTGGTAGGATCTCTAAAACATTTGTAAAGTACATGTCATTGATAAAGCTAAATACTCAAAGGTTGTGTAATACAACAGATTAATCATTGAGAAGAGTGAAATTATGCTGTTTTGAAAACTATGGCAGGTCAGATTTTCTGCCTAATGATATAAGAAGATTTCTCTCAAAAATACACATTATTTCAAAGACTTATTGGCTGTGAAATAAGTGAAGGGTATTTCAAATGGCTTGTCTGCAAAGAAAGGTGAGATGTAGGGAATCACAGAAAGTCGAGGGGAAAATATGTCAATATATACATTGCTATATGGTGAACTAAGCCTTAGGCCAGCAACAATGGAGAGGACCTGACCCTTAGAAACTTACAAGTAAGCTGGAATCTTCAAAAGTTCAAATCTTTATAAGTAAAAAGATTTATTAAAATGAATAACCAAGTGTTTTAATTGACATCAGATGATCCAAACAACAAACCCTGAGAACATAGAAAAAATATAAATAAAGATATGAGCAGAACTTAATACAACAGAAAACGTATAAAATTGAGGTGATTTAGTAAGTCCAAAGAATATTCTTTGAAAAGATTTAAAAGACACACTTTGATTAAGGAAAACATAAACATATGTAAAGAATATACAGAAAGAATCAGGACAATGTTATAGCAGAGAATATATGAAATGCCAGTAAATTTGAACATTTCTGTAAAGGGGACCATTTCCTAGCTCCTAAAGTTGACCAAAACTGACACAAGAGGAAATCATTGAAGGTCATCATGTCTGCCCTTGGCATTCTTGGAACGCCCTGGCCTCAGAATGCAGCATCGGTAGTCCATGGTAACCTGCGGAGAGGGGGTGGGGCTGAAGGAGGTTGGAACACTGCCCTCACTGAGGGAGTGGGTGTGGCCATCTCTGCTGTGACTGAACAAAGGGCAGGGGAGCAGGGGGCCCAGGGCAGGGCCCTCAGAGCCCGGCAGGACCAGGGGAGTGTCACAAGCATTTGGCCCAGGCCAAAGGGCGCCTTCTTTGTCTGCACAGCTTCCCAAACACTCACATTTCCACTCAGGCCGCCCTCTTTGTTGAAGTGTGTGTGGAACGTGTCCTCGCAGTACACCTCGCTGCACAGCTAACCATAGGACTGGGCATCGTACCTTCCTGCCAGGTGACCGAAGTTCGCAGGCAGATGGGTCACTGGGACCAACGCGGAGAGGCTCCTGCCCTGACCACAGGTCGACCACAGCCGCTGCCCCAGATCGGGGGTTGCAAAGCAGCCCTGTCTGAATCCCCTGCCTCTAGAGGGAGTATTGGACCAACACTTCTAAAAAATGGGGTCCTTGCGGGCAACTCATCGGAGGGACACAAAAAAATCTTTGCCGACTTTCTCCTGAAGCTTACGGGCGTTCACACTTAAGCCTTTTACAATGTCAGCTGTTTAGCTAAACATGAGCTCATGATCTAAATTTACACAATAATGAAGAAATCAGCTACAAGGGGAGACAATCAGCAAAATCAATCAATATGAGAATTAGTTTCCCAAGGCCACCCATCAGATGTTGGAATAATCAGGTGCAAGGCAGAATATATACATAAAACTGGAACTGGAACAAGGAACAAGGATGTTTTCAAAGACTGGTAGGATCTCTAAAACATTTGTAAAGTACATGTCATTGATAAAGCTAAATACTCAAAGGTTGTGTAATACAACAGATTAATCATTGAGAAGAGTGAAATTATGCTGTTTTGAAAACTATGGCAGGTCAGATTTTCTGCCTAATGATATAAGAAGATTTCTCTCAAAAATACACATTATTTCAAAGACTTATTGGCTGTGAAAAAAGTGAAGGGTATTTCAAATGGCTTGTCTGCAAAGAAAGGTGAGATGTAGGGAATCACAGAAAGTCGAGGGGAAAATATGTCAATATATACATTGCTATATGGTGAACTAAGCCTTAGGCCAGCAACAATGGAGAGGACCTGACCCTTAGAAACTTACAAGTAAGCTGGAATCTTCAAAAGTTCAAATCTTTATAAGTAAAAAGATTTATTAAAATGAATAACCAAGTGTTTTAATTGACATCAGATGATCCAAACAACAAACCCTGAGAACATAGAAAAAATATAAATAAAGATATGAGCAGAACTTAATACAACAGAAAACGTATAAAATTGAGGTGATTTAGTAAGTCCAAAGAATATTCTTTGAAAAGATTTAAAAGACACACTTTGATTAAGGAAAACATAAACATATGTAAAGAATATACAGAAAGAATCAGGACAATGTTATAGCAGAGAATATATGAAATGCCAGTAAATTTGAACATTTCTGTAAAGGGGACCATTTCCTAGCTCCTAAAGTTGACCAAAACTGACACAAGAGGAAATCATTGAAGGTCATCATGTCTGCCCTTGGCATTCTTGGAACGCCCTGGCCTCAGAATGCAGCATCGGTAGTCCATGGTAACCTGCGGAGAGGGGGTGGGGCTGAAGGAGGTTGGAACACTGCCCTCACTGAGGGACTGGGTGTGGCCATCTCTGCTGTGACTGAACAAAGGGCAGGGGAGCAGGGGGCCCAGGGCAGGGCCCTCAGAGCCCGGCAGGACCAGGGGAGTGTCACAAGCATTTGGCCCAGGCCAAAGGGCGCCTTCTTTGTCCGCACAGCTTCCCAAACACTCACCTTTCCACTCAGGCCGCCCTCTTTGTTGAAGTGTGTGTGGAACGTGTCCTCGCAGTACACCTCGCTGCACAGCTAACCATAGGACTGGGCATCGTACCTTCCTGCCAGGTGACTGAAGTTCGCAGGCAGATGGGTCCCTGGGACCAACGCGGAGAGGCTCCTGCCCTGACCACAGGTCGACCACAGCCGCTGCCCCCGATCGGGGGCCGCAAAGAAGCCCTGTCTGAATCCCCTGCCTCTAGAGGGAGTATTGGACCAACACTTCTAAAAAATGGGGTCCTTGCGGGCAACTCATCGGAGGGACACAAATAAATCGTTGCCGACTTTCTCCTGGAGCTTACGAGCGTTCACACTTAAGCCTGATACAATGTCAGCTGTTTAGCTAAACATGAGCTCATGATCTAAATTTACACAATAATGAAGAAATCAGCTACAAGTGGAGACAATCAGCAAAAACAATCAATATGAGAATTAGTTTCCCAAGGCCATCCATCAGATGTTGGAATAATCAGGTGCAAGGCAGAAAATATACATAAAACTGGAACTGAAACAAGGAACAAGGATGTTTACTAAGACTGGTAGGATCTCTAAAACATTTGTAAAGTACATGTCATTGATAAAGCTAAATACTCAAAGGTTGTGTAATACAACAGATTAATCATTGAGAAGAGTGAAATTATGCTGTTTTGAAAACTATGGCAGGTCAGATTTTCTGCCTAATGATATAAGAAGATTTCTCTCAAAAATACACATTATTTCAAAGACTTATTGGCTGTGAAATAAGTTAAGGGTATTTCAAATGGCTTGTCTGCAAAGAAAGGTGAGATGTAGGGAATGACAGAAAGTCGAGGGGAAAATATGTCAATATATACATTGCTATATGGTGAACTAAGCCTTAGGACAGCAACAATGGAGAGGACCTGACCCTTAGAAACTTACAAGGAAGCTGGAATCTTCAAAAGTTCAAATCTTTCTAAGTAAAAAGATTTATTAAAATGAATAACCAAGTGTTTTAATTGACATCAGATGATCAAAACAACAAACCCTGAGAACATAGAAAAAATATAAATAAAGATATGAGCAGAACTTAATACAACAGAAAACGTATAAAATTGAGGTGATTTAGTAAGTCCAAAGAATATTCTTTGAAAATATTTAAAAGACACACTTTGATTAAGGAAAACATAAACATATGTAAAGAATATACAGAAAGAATCAGGACAATGTTATAGCAGAGAATATATGAAATGCCAGTAAATTTGAACATTTCTGTAAAGGGGACCATTTCCTAGCTCCTAAAGTTGACCAAAACTGACACAAGAGGAAATCATTGAAGGTCATCATGTCTGCCCTTGTCATTCTTGGAATACCCTGGCTTCAGAATGCAGCATCAGTAGTCCATGGTAACCTGCGGAGAGGGGGTGGGGCTGAAGGAGGTTGGAACACTGCCCTCACTGAGGGAGTGGGTGTGGCCATCTCTGCTGTGACTGAACAAAGGGCAGGGGAGCAGGGGGCCCAGGGCAGGGCCCTCAGAGCCCGGCAGGACCAGGGGAGTGTCACAAGCATTTGGCCCAGGCCAAAGGGCGCCTTCTTTGTCTGCACAGCTTTCCAAACACTCACATTTCCACTCAGGCCACCCTCTTTGTTGAAGTGTGTGTGGAACGTGTCCTCGCAGTACACCTCGCTGCACAGCTAACCATAGGACTGGGCATCGTACCTTCCTGCCAGGTGACCGAAGTTCGCAGGCAGATGGGTCACTGGGACCAACGCGGAGAGGCTCCTGCCCTGACCACAGGTCAACCACAGCCGCTGCCCCCGATCGGGGGCCGCAAAGCAGCCCTGTCTGAATCCCCTGCCTCTAGAGGTAGTATTGGACCAACACTTCTAAAAAATGGGGTCCTTGCGGGCAACTCATCGGAGGGACACAAAAAAATCTTTGCCGACTTTCTCCTGAAGCTTACGAGCGTTCACACTTAAGCCTGATACAATGTCAGCTGTTTAGCTAAACATGAGCTCATGATCTAAATTTACACAATAATGAAGAAATCAGCTACAAGGGGAGACAATCAGCAAAAACAATCAATATGAGAATTAGTTTCCCAAGGCCACCCATCAGATGTTGGAATAATCAGGTGCAAGGCAGAAAATATACATAAAACTGGAACTGAAACAAGGAACAAGGATGTTTACTAAGACTGGTAGGATCTCTAAAACATTTGTAAAGTACATGTCATTGATAAAGCTAAATACTCAAAGGTTGTGTAATACAACAGATTAATCATTGAGAAGAGTGAAATTATGCTGTTTTGAAAACTATGGCAGGTCAGATTTTCTGCCTAATGATATAAGAAGATTTCTCTCAAAAATACACATTATTTCAAAGACTTATTGGCTGTGAAATAAGTTAAGGGTATTTCAAATGGCTTGTCTGCAAAGAAAGGTGAGATGTAGGGAATGACAGAAAGTCGAGGGGAAAATATGTCAATATATACATTGCTATATGGTGAACTAAGCCTTAGGACAGCAACAATGGAGAGGACCTGACCCTTAGAAACTTACAAGGAAGCTGGAATCTTCAAAAGTTCAAATCTTTCTAAGTAAAAAGATTTATTAAAATGAATAACCAAGTGTTTTAATTGACATCAGATGATCAAAACAACAAACCCTGAGAACATAGAAAAAATATAAATAAAGATATGAGCAGAACTTAATACAACAGAAAACGTATAAAATTGAGGTGATTTAGTAAGTCCAAAGAATATTCTTTGAAAATATTTAAAAGACACACTTTGATTAAGGAAAACATAAACATATGTAAAGAATATACAGAAAGAATCAGGACAATGTTATAGCAGAGAATATATGAAATGCCAGTAAATTTGAACATTTCTGTAAAGGGGACCATTTCCTAGCTCCTAAAGTTGACCAAAACTGACACAAGAGGAAATCATTGAAGGTCATCATGTCTGCCCTTGTCATTCTTGGAATACCCTGGCTTCAGAATGCAGCATCAGTAGTCCATGGTAACCTGCGGAGAGGGGGTGGGGCTGAAGGAGGTTGGAACACTGCCCTCACTGAGGGAGTGGGTGTGGCCATCTCTGCTGTGACTGAACAAAGGGCAGGGGAGCAGGGGGCCCAGGGCAGGGCCCTCAGAGCCCGGCAGGACCAGGGGAGTGTCACAAGCATTTGGCCCAGGCCAAAGGGCGCCTTCTTTGTCTGCACAGCTTTCCAAACACTCACATTTCCACTCAGGCCACCCTCTTTGTTGAAGTGTGTGTGGAACGTGTCCTCGCAGTACACCTCGCTGCACAGCTAACCATAGGACTGGGCATCGTACCTTCCTGCCAGGTGACCGAAGTTCGCAGGCAGATGGGTCACTGGGACCAACGCGGAGAGGCTCCTGCCCTGACCACAGGTCAACCACAGCCGCTGCCCCCGATCGGGGGCCGCAAAGCAGCCCTGTCTGAATCCCCTGCCTCTAGAGGTAGTATTGGACCAACACTTCTAAAAAATGGGGTCCTTGCGGGCAACTCATCGGAGGGACACAAAAAAATCTTTGCCGACTTTCTCCTGAAGCTTACGAGCGTTCACACTTAAGCCTGATACAATGTCAGCTGTTTAGCTAAACATGAGCTCATGATCTAAATTTACACAATAATGAAGAAATCAGCTACAAGGGGAGACAATCAGCAAAAACAATCAATATGAGAATTAGTTTCCCAAGGCCACCCATCAGATGTTGGAATAATCAGGTGCAAGGCAGAATATATACATAAAACTGGAACTGGAACAAGGAACAAGGATGTTTTCAAAGACTGGTAGGATCTCTAAAACATTTGTAAAGTACATGTCATTGATAAAGCTAAATACTCAAAGGTTGTGTAATACAACAGATTAATCATTGAGAAGAGTGAAATTATGCTGTTTTGAAAACTATGGCAGGTCAGATTTTCTGCCTAATGATATAAGAAGATTTCTCTCAAAAATACACATTATTTCAAAGACTTATTGGCTGTGAAATAAGTGAAGGGTATTTCAAATGGCTTGTCTGCAAAGAAAGGTGAGATGTAGGGAATCACAGAAAGTCGAGGGGAAAATATGTCAATATATACATTGCTATATGGTGAACTAAGCCTTAGGCCAGCAACAATGGAGAGGACCTGACCCTTAGAAACTTACAAGTAAGCTGGAATCTTCAAAAGTTCAAATCTTTATAAGTAAAAAGATTTATTAAAATGAATAACCAAGTGTTTTAATTGACATCAGATGATCAAAACAACAAACCCTGAGAACATAGAAAAAATATAAATAAAGATATGAGCAGAACTTAATACAACAGAAAACGTATAAAATTGAGGTGATTTAGTAAGTCCAAAGAATATTCTTTGAAAAGATTTAAAAGACACACTTTGATTAAGGAAAACAAAAACATATGTAAAGAATATACAGAAAGAATCAGGACAATGTTATAGCAGAGAATATATGAAATGCCAGTAAATTTGAACATTTCTGTAAAGGGGACCATTTCCTAGCTCCTAAAGTTGACCAAAACTGACACAAGAGGAAATCATTGAAGGTCATCATGTCTGCCCTTGGCATTCTTGGAACGCCCTGGCCTCAGAATGCAGCATCGGTAGTCCATGGTAACCTGCGGAGAGGGGGTGGGGCTGAAGGAGGTTGGAACACTGCCCTCACTGAGGGAGTGGGTGTGGCCATCTCTGCTGTGACTGAACAAAGGGCAGGGGAGCAGGGGGCCCAGGGCAGGGCCCTCAGAGTCTGGCAGGCCCAGGGGTGTGTCACAAGCATTTGGCCCAGGCCAAAGGGCGCCTTCTTTGTCCGCACAGCTTCCCAAACACTCACCTTTCCACTCAGGCCGCCCTCTTTGTTGAAGTGTGTGTGGAACGTGTCCTCGCAGTACACCTCGCTGCACAGCTAACCATAGGACTGGGTATCGTACCTTCCTGCCAGGTGACTGAAGTTCGCAGGCAGATGGGTCCCTGGGACCAACGCGGAGAGGCTCCTGCCCTGACCACAGGTCGACCACAGCCGCTGCCCCCGATCGGGGGCCGCAAAGAAGCCCTGTCTGAATCCCCTGCCTCTAGAGGGAGTATTGGACCAACACTTCTAAAAAATGGGGTCCTTGCGGGCAACTCATCGGAGGGACACAAATAAATCGTTGCCGACTTTCTCCTGGAGCTTACGAGCGTTCACACTTAAGCCTGATACAATGTCAGCTGTTTAGCTAAACATGAGCTCATGATCTAAATTTACACAATAATGAAGAAATCAGCTACAAGTGGAGACAATCAGCAAAAACAATCAATATGAGAATTAGTTTCCCAAGGCCATCCATCAGATGTTGGAATAATCAGGTGCAAGGCAGAAAATATACATAAAACTGGAACTGAAACAAGGAACAAGGATGTTTACTAAGACTGGTAGGATCTCTAAAACATTTGTAAAGTACATGTCATTGATAAAGCTAAATACTCAAAGGTTGTGTAATACAACAGATTAATCATTGAGAAGAGTGAAATTATGCTGTTTTGAAAACTATGGCAGGTCAGATTTTCTGCCTAATGATATAAGAAGATTTCTCTCAAAAATACACATTATTTCAAAGACTTATTGGCTGTGAAATAAGTTAAGGGTATTTCAAATGGCTTGTCTGCAAAGAAAGGTGAGATGTAGGGAATCACAGAAAGTCGAGGGGAAAATATGTCAATATATACATTGCTATATGGTGAACTAAGCCTTAGGCCAGCAACAATGGAGAGGACCTGACCCTTAGAACCTTACAAGGAAGCTGGAATCTTCAAAAGTTCAAATCTTTCTAAGTAAAAAGATTTATTAAAATGAATAACCAAGTGTTTTAATTGACATCAGATGATCAAAACAACAAACCCTGAGAACATAGAAAAAATATAAATAAAGATATGAGCAGAACTCAATACAACAGAAAACGTATAAAATTGAGGTGATTTAGTAAGTCCAAAGAATATTCTTTGAAAAGATTTAAAAGACACACTTTGATTAAGGAAAACATAAACATATGTAAAGAATATACAGAAAGAATCAGGACAATGTTATAGCAGAGAATATATGAAATGCCAGTAAATTTGAACATTTCTGTAAAGGGGACCATTTCCTAGCTCCTAAAGTTGACCAAAACTGACACAAGAGGAAATCATTGAAGGTCATCATGTCTGCCCTTGGCATTCTTGGAATACCCTGGCTTCAGAATGCAGCATCGGTAGTCCATGGTAACCTGCGGAGAGGGGGTGGGGCTGAAGGAGGTTGGAACACTGCCCTCACTGAGGGAGTGGGTGTGGCCATCTCTGCTGTGACTGAACAAAGGGCAGGGGAGCAGGGGGCCCAGGGCAGGGCCCTCAGAGGCCGGCAGGCCCAGGGGTGTGTCACAAGCATTTGGCCCAGGCCAAAGGGCGCCTTCTTTGTCCGCACAGCTTCCCAAACACTCACCTTTCCACTCAGGCCGCCCTCTTTGTTGAAGTGTGTGTGGAACGTGTCCTCGCAGTACACCTCGCTGCACAGCTAACCATAGGACTGGGCATCGTACCTTCCTGCCAGGTGACCGAAGTTCGCAGGCAGATGGGTCCCTGGGACCAACGCGGAGAGGCTCCTGCCCTGACCACAGGTCGACCACAGCCGCTGCCCCCGATCGGGGGCCGCAAAGCAGCCCTGTCTGAATCCCCTGCCTCTAGAGGGAGTATTGGACCAACATTTCTAAAAATTGGGGTCCTTGCGGGCAACTCATTGGAGGGACACAAAAAAATCTTTGCCGACTTTCTCCTGAAGCTTACGAGCATTCACACTTAAGCCTTTTACAATGTCAGCTGTTTAGCTAAACATGAGCTCATGATCTAAATTTACACAATAATGAAGAAATCAGCTACAAGGGGAGACAATCAGCAAAAACAATCAATATGAGAATTAGTTTCCCAAGGCCACCCATCAGATGTTGGAATAATCAGGTGCAAGGCAGAATATATACATAAAACTGGAACTGGAACAAGGAACAAGGATGTTTTCAAAGACTGGTAGGATCTCTAAAACATTTGTAAAGTACATGTCATTGATAAAGCTAAATACTCAAAGGTTGTGTAATACAACAGATTAATCATTGAGAAGAGTGAAATTATGCTGTTTTGAAAACTATGGCAGGTCAGATTTTCTGCCTAATGATATAAGAAGATTTCTCTCAAAAATACACATTATTTCAAAGACTTATTGGCTGTGAAATAAGTGAAGGGTATTTCAAATGGCTTGTCTGCAAAGAAAGGTGAGATGTAGGGAATCACAGAAAGTCGAGGGGAAAATATGTCAATATATACATTGCTATATGGTGAACTAAGCCTTAGGCCAGCAACAATGGAGAGGACCTGACCCTTAGAAACTTACAAGTAAGCTGGAATCTTCAAAAGTTCAAATCTTTATAAGTAAAAAGATTTATTAAAATGAATAACCAAGTGTTTTAATTGACATCAGATGATCCAAACAACAAACCCTGAGAACATAGAAAAAATATAAATAAAGATATGAGCAGAACTTAATACAACAGAAAACGTATAAAATTGAGGTGATTTAGTAAGTCCAAAGAATATTCTTTGAAAAGATTTAAAAGACACACTTTGATTAAGGAAAACATAAACATATGTAAAGAATATACAGAAAGAATCAGGACAATGTTATAGCAGAGAATATATGAAATGCCAGTAAATTTGAACATTTCTGTAAAGGGGACCATTTCCTAGCTCCTAAAGTTGACCAAAACTGACACAAGAGGAAATCATTGAAGGTCATCATGTCTGCCCTTGGCATTCTTGGAACGCCCTGGCCTCAGAATGCAGCATCGGTAGTCCATGGTAACCTGCGGAGAGGGGGTGGGGCTGAAGGAGGTTGGAACACTGCCCTCACTGAGGGAGTGGGTGTGGCCATCTCTGCTGTGACTGAACAAAGGGCAGGGGAGCAGGGGGCCCAGGGCAGGGCCCTCAGAGCCCGGCAGGACCAGGGGAGTGTCACAAGCATTTGGCCCAGGCCAAAGGGCGCCTTCTTTGTCTGCACAGCTTCCCAAACACTCACATTTCCACTCAGGCCGCCCTCTTTGTTGAAGTGTGTGTGGAAGGTGTCCTCGCAGTACACCTCGCTGCACAGCTAACCATAGGACTGGGCATCGTACCTTCCTGCCAGGTGACCGAAGTTCGCAGGCAGATGGGTCACTGGGACCAACGCGGAGAGGCTCCTGCCCTGACCACAGGTCGACCACAGCCGCTGCCCCAGATCGGGGGTTGCAAAGCAGCCCTGTCTGAATCCCCTGCCTCTAGAGGGAGTATTGGACCAACACTTCTAAAAAATGGGGTCCTTGCGGGCAACTCATCGGAGGGACACAAAAAAATCTTTGCCGACTTTCTCCTGAAGCTTACGAGCGTTCACACTTAAGCCTTTTACAATGTCAGCTGTTTAGCTAAACATGAGCTCATGATCTAAATTTACACAATAATGAAGAAATCAGCTACAAGGGGAGACAATCAGCAAAAACAATCAATATGAGAATTAGTTTCCCAAGGCCACCCATCAGATGTTGGAATAATCAGGTGCAAGGCAGAATATATACATAAAACTGGAACTGGAACAAGGAACAAGGATGTTTTCAAAGACTGGTAGGATCTCTAAAACATTTGTAAAGTACATGTCATTGATAAAGCTAAATACTCAAAGGTTGTGGAATACAACAGATTAATCATTGAGAAGAGTGAAATTATGCTGTTTTGAAAACTATGGCAGGTCAGATTTTCTGCCTAATGATATAAGAAGATTTCTCTCAAAAATACACATTATTTCAAAGACTTATTGGCTGTGAAATAAGTGAAGGGTATTTCAAATGGCTTGTCTGCAAAGAAAGGTGAGATGTAGGGAATCACAGAAAGTCGAGGGGAAAATATGTCAATATATACATTGCTATATGGTGAACTAAGCCTTAGGCCAGCAACAATGGAGAGGACCTGACCCTTAGAAACTTACAAGTAAGCTGGAATCTTCAAAAGTTCAAATCTTTATAAGTAAAAAGATTTATTAAAATGAATAACCAAGTGTTTTAATTGACATCAGATGATCCAAACAACAAACCCTGAGAACATAGAAAAAATATAAATAAAGATATGAGCAGAACTTAATACAACAGAAAACGTATAAAATTGAGGTGATTTAGTAAGTCCAAAGAATATTCTTTGAAAAGATTTAAAAGACACACTTTGATTAAGGAAAACATAAACATATGTAAAGAATATACAGAAAGAATCAGGACAATGTTATAGCAGAGAATATATGAAATGCCAGTAAATTTGAACATTTCTGTAAAGGGGACCATTTCCTAGCTCCTAAAGTTGACCAAAACTGACACAAGAGGAAATCATTGAAGGTCATCATGTCTGCCCTTGGCATTCTTGGAACGCCCTGGCCTCAGAATGCAGCATCGGTAGTCCATGGTAACCTGCGGAGAGGGGGTGGGGCTGAAGGAGGTTGGAACACTGCCCTCACTGAGGGAGTGGGTGTGGCCATCTCTGCTGTGACTGAACAAAGGGCAGGGGAGCAGGGGGCCCAGGGCAGGGCCCTCAGAGCCCGGCAGGACCAGGGGAGTGTCACAAGCATTTGGCCCAGGCCAAAGGGCGCCTTCTTTGTCTGCACAGCTTCCCAAACACTCACATTTCCACTCAGGCCGCCCTCTTTGTTGAAGTGTGTGTGGAACGTGTCCTCGCAGTACACCTCGCTGCACAGCTAACCATAGGACTGGGCATCGTACCTTCCTGCCAGGTGACCGAAGTTCGCAGGCAGATGGGTCACTGGGACCAACGCGGAGAGGCTCCTGCCCTGACCACAGGTCGACCACAGCCGCTGCCCCAGATCGGGGGTTGCAAAGCAGCCCTGTCTGAATCCCCTGCCTCTAGAGGGAGTATTGGACCAACGCTTCTAAAAAATGGGGGCCTTGCGGGCAACTCATCGGAGGGACACAAAAAAATCTTTGCCGACTTTCTCCTGAAGCTTACGAGCGTTCACACTTAAGCCTTTTACAATGTCAGCTGTTTAGCTAAACATGAGCTCATGATCTAAATTTACACAATAATGAAGAAATCAGCTACAAGGGGAGACAATCAGCAAAAACAATCAATATGAGAATTAGTTTCCCAAGGCCACCCATCAGATGTTGGAATAATCAGGTGCAAGGCAGAATATATACATAAAACTGGAACTGGAACAAGGAACAAGGATGTTTTCAAAGACTGGTAGGATCTCTAAAACATTTGTAAAGTACATGTCATTGATAAAGCTAAATACTCAAAGGTTGTGTAATACAACAGATTAATCATTGAGAAGAGTGAAATTATGCTGTTTTGAAAACTATGGCAGGTCAGATTTTCTGCCTAATGATATAAGAAGATTTCTCTCAAAAATACACATTATTTCAAAGACTTATTGGCTGTGAAATAAGTGAAGGGTATTTCAAATGGCTTGTCTGCAAAGAAAGGTGAGATGTAGGGAATCACAGAAAGTCGAGGGGAAAATATGTCAATATATACATTGCTATATGGTGAACTAAGCCTTAGGCCAGCAACAATGGAGAGGACCTGACCCTTAGAAACTTACAAGTAAGCTGGAATCTTCAAAAGTTCAAATCTTTATAAGTAAAAAGATTTATTAAAATGAATAACCAAGTGTTTTAATTGACATCAGATGATCCAAACAACAAACCCTGAGAACATAGAAAAAATATAAATAAAGATATGAGCAGAACTTAATACAACAGAAAACGTATAAAATTGAGGTGATTTAGTAAGTCCAAAGAATATTCTTTGAAAAGATTTAAAAGACACACTTTGATTAAGGAAAACATAAACATATGTAAAGAATATACAGAAAGAATCAGGACAATGTTATAGCAGAGAATATATGAAATGCCAGTAAATTTGAACATTTCTGTAAAGGGGACCATTTCCTAGCTCCTAAAGTTGACCAAAACTGACACAAGAGGAAATCATTGAAGGTCATCATGTCTGCCCTTGGCATTCTTGGAACGCCCTGGCCTCAGAATGCAGCATCCGTAGTCCATGGTAACCTGCGGAGAGGGGGTGGGGCTGAAGGAGGTTGGAACACTGCCCTCACTGAGGGAGTGGGTGTGGCCATCTCTGCTGTGACTGAACAAAGGGCAGGGGAGCAGGGGGCCCAGGGCAGGGCCCTCAGAGCCCGGCAGGACCAGGGGAGTGTCACAAGCATTTGGCCCAGGCCAAAGGGCGCCTTCTTTGTCTGCACAGCTTCCCAAACACTCACATTTCCACTCAGGCCGCCCTCTTTGTTGAAGTGTGTGTGGAACGTGTCCTCGCAGTACACCTCGCTGCACAGCTAACCATAGGACTGGGCATCGTACCTTCCTGCCAGGTGACCGAAGTTCGCAGGCAGATGGGTCACTGGGACCAACGCGGAGAGGCTCCTGCCCTGACCACAGGTCGACCACAGCCGCTGCCCCAGATCGGGGGTTGCAAAGCAGCCCTGTCTGAATCCCCTGCCTCTAGAGGGAGTATTGGACCAACACTTCTAAAAAATGGGGTCCTTGCGGGCAACTCATCGGAGGGACACAAAAAAATCTTTGCCGACTTTCTCCTGAAGCTTACGAGCGTTCACACTTAAGCCTTTTACAATGTCAGCTGTTTAGCTAAACATGAGCTCAAGATCTAAATTTACACAATAATGAAGAAATCAGCTACAAGGGGAGACAATCAGCAAAAACAATCAATATGAGAATTAGTTTCCCAAGGCCACCCATCAGATGTTGGAATAATCAGGTGCAAGGCAGAATATATACATAAAACTGGAACTGGAACAAGGAACAAGGATGTTTTCAAAGACTGGTAGGATCTCTAAAACATTTGTAAAGTACATGTCATTGATAAAGCTAAATACTCAAAGGTTGTGTAATACAACAGATTAATCATTGAGAAGAGTGAAATTATGCTGTTTTGAAAACTATGGCAGGTCAGATTTTCTGCCTAATGATATAAGAAGATTTCTCTCAAAAATACACATTATTTCAAAGACTTATTGGCTGTGAAAAAAGTGAAGGGTATTTCAAATGGCTTGTCTGCAAAGAAAGGTGAGATGTAGGGAATCACAGAAAGTCGAGGGGAAAATATGTCAATATATACATTGCTATATGGTGAACTAAGCCTTAGGCCAGCAACAATGGAGAGGACCTGACCCTTAGAAACTTACAAGTAAGCTGGAATCTTCAAAAGTTCAAATCTTTATAAGTAAAAAGATTTATTAAAATGAATAACCAAGTGTTTTAATTGACATCAGATGATCCAAACAACAAACCCTGAGAACATAGAAAAAATATAAATAAAGATATGAGCAGAACTTAATACAACAGAAAACGTATAAAATTGAGGTGATTTAGTAAGTCCAAAGAATATTCTTTGAAAAGATTTAAAAGACACACTTTGATTAAGGAAAACATAAACATATGTAAAGAATATACAGAAAGAATCAGGACAATGTTATAGCAGAGAATATATGAAATGCCAGTAAATTTGAACATTTCTGTAAAGGGGACCATTTCCTAGCTCCTAAAGTTGACCAAAACTGACACAAGAGGAAATCATTGAAGGTCATCATGTCTGCCCTTGGCATTCTTGGAACGCCCTGGCCTCAGAATGCAGCATCGGTAGTCCATGGTAACCTGCGGAGAGGGGGTGGGGCTGAAGGAGGTTGGAACACTGCCCTCACTGAGGGAGTGGGTGTGGCCATCTCTGCTGTGACTGAACAAAGGGCAGGGGAGCAGGGGGCCCAGGGCAGGGCCCTCAGAGCCCGGCAGGACCAGGGGAGTGTCACAAGCATTTGGCCCAGGCCAAAGGGCGCCTTCTTTGTCTGCACAGCTTCCCAAACACTCACATTTCCACTCAGGCCGCCCTCTTTGTTGAAGTGTGTGTGGAACGTGTCCTCGCAGTACACCTCGCTGCACAGCTAACCATAGGACTGGGCATCGTACCTTCCTGCCAGGTGACCGAAGTTCGCAGGCAGATGGGTCACTGGGACCAACGCGGAGAGGCTCCTGCCCTGACCACAGGTCGACCACAGCCGCTGCCCCAGATCGGGGGTTGCAAAGCAGCCCTGTCTGAATCCCCTGCCTCTAGAGGGAGTATTGGACCAACACTTCTAAAAAATGGGGTCCTTGCGGGCAACTCATCGGAGGGACACAAACAAATCTTTGCCGACTTTCTCCTGAAGCTTACGAGCGTTCACACTTAAGCCTTTTACAATGTCAGCTGTTTAGCTAAACATGAGCTCATGATCTAAATTTACACAATAATGAAGAAATCAGCTACAAGGGGAGACAATCAGCAAAAACAATCAATATGAGAATTAGTTTCCCAAGGCCACCCATCAGATGTTGGAATAATCAGGTGCAAGGCAGAATATATACATAAAACTGGAACTGGAACAAGGAACAAGGATGTTTTCAAAGACTGGTAGGATCTCTAAAACATTTGTAAAGTACATGTCATTGATAAAGCTAAATACTCAAAGGTTGTGGAATACAACAGATTAATCATTGAGAAGAGTGAAATTATGCTGTTTTGAAAACTATGGCAGGTCAGATTTTCTGCCTAATGATATAAGAAGATTTCTCTCAAAAATACACATTATTTCAAAGACTTATTGGCTGTGAAAAAAGTGAAGGGTATTTCAAATGGCTTGTCTGCAAAGAAAGGTGAGATGTAGGGAATCACAGAAAGTCGAGGGGAAAATATGTCAATATATACATTGCTATATGGTGAACTAAGCCTTAGGCCAGCAACAATGGAGAGGACCTGACCCTTAGAAACTTACAAGTAAGCTGGAATCTTCAAAAGTTCAAATCTTTATAAGTAAAAAGATTTATTAAAATGAATAACCAAGTGTTTTAATTGACATCAGATGATCCAAACAACAAACCCTGAGAACATAGAAAAAATATAAATAAAGATATGAGCAGAACTTAATACAACAGAAAACGTATAAAATTGAGGTGATTTAGTAAGTCCAAAGAATATTCTTTGAAAAGATTTAAAAGACACACTTTGATTAAGGAAAACATAAACATATGTAAAGAATATACAGAAAGAATCAGGACAATGTTATAGCAGAGAATATATGAAATGCCAGTAAATTTGAACATTTCTGTAAAGGGGACCATTTCCTAGCTCCTAAAGTTGACCAAAACTGACACAAGAGGAAATCATTGAAGGTCATCATGTCTGCCCTTGGCATTCTTGGAACGCCCTGGCCTCAGAATGCAGCATCGGTAGTCCATGGTAACCTGCGGAGAGGGGGTGGGGCTGAAGGAGGTTGGAACACTGCCCTCACTGAGGGAGTGGGTGTGGCCATCTCTGCTGTGACTGAACAAAGGGCAGGGGAGCAGGGGGCCCAGGGCAGGGCCCTCAGAGCCCGGCAGGACCAGGGGAGTGTCACAAGCATTTGGCCCAGGCCAAAGGGCGCCTTCTTTGTCTGCACAGCTTCCCAAACACTCACATTTCCACTCAGGCCGCCCTCTTTGTTGAAGTGTGTGTGGAACGTGTCCTCGCAGTACACCTCGCTGCACAGCTAACCATAGGACTGGGCATCGTACCTTCCTGCCAGGTGACCGAAGTTCGCAGGCAGATGGGTCACTGGGACCAACGCGGAGAGGCTCCTGCCCTGACCACAGGTCGACCACAGCCGCTGCCCCAGATCGGGGGTTGCAAAGCAGCCCTGTCTGAATCCCCTGCCTCTAGAGGGAGTATTGGACCAACACTTCTAAAAAATGGGGTCCTTGCGGGCAACTCATCGGAGGGACACAAACAAATCTTTGCCGACTTTCTCCTGAAGCTTAGGAGCGTTCACACTTAAGCCTTTTACAATGTCAGCTGTTTAGCTAAACATGAGCTCATGATCTAAATTTACACAATAATGAAGAAATCAGCTACAAGGGGAGACAATCAGCAAAAACAATCAATATGAGAATTAGTTTCCCAAGGCCACCCATCAGATGTTGGAATAATCAGGTGCAAGGCAGAATATATACATAAAACTGGAACTGGAACAAGGAACAAGGATGTTTTCAAAGACTGGTAGGATCTCTAAAACATTTGTAAAGTACATGTCATTGATAAAGCTAAATACTCAAAGGTTGTGGAATACAACAGATTAATCATTGAGAAGAGTGAAATTATGCTGTTTTGAAAACTATGGCAGGTCAGATTTTCTGCCTAATGATATAAGAAGATTTCTCTCAAAAATACACATTATTTCAAAGACTTATTGGCTGTGAAATAAGTGAAGGGTATTTCAAATGGCTTGTCTGCAAAGAAAGGTGAGATGTAGGGAATCACAGAAAGTCGAGGGGAAAATATGTCAATATATACATTGCTATATGGTGAACTAAGCCTTAGGCCAGCAACAATGGAGAGGACCTGACCCTTAGAAACTTACAAGTAAGCTGGAATCTTCAAAAGTTCAAATCTTTATAAGTAAAAAGATTTATTAAAATGAATAACCAAGTGTTTTAATTGACATCAGATGATCCAAACAACAAACCCTGAGAACATAGAAAAAATATAAATAAAGATATGAGCAGAACTTAATACAACAGAAAACGTATAAAATTGAGGTGATTTAGTAAGTCCAAAGAATATTCTTTGAAAAGATTTAAAAGACACACTTTGATTAAGGAAAACATAAACATATGTAAAGAATATACAGAAAGAATCAGGACAATGTTATAGCAGAGAATATATGAAATGCCAGTAAATTTGAACATTTCTGTAAAGGGGACCATTTCCTAGCTCCTAATGTTGACCAAAACTGACACAAGAGGAAATCATTGAAGGTCATCATGTCTGCCCTTGGCATTCTTGGAACGCCCTGGCCTCAGAATGCAGCATCGGTAGTCCATGGTAACCTGCGGAGAGGGGGTGGGGCTGAAGGAGGTTGGAACACTGCCCTCACTGAGGGAGTGGGTGTGGCCATCTCTGCTGTGACTGAACAAAGGGCAGGGGAGCAGGGGGCCCAGGGCAGGGCCCTCAGAGCCCGGCAGGACCAGGGGAGTGTCACAAGCATTTGGCCCAGGCCAAAGGGCGCCTTCTTTGTCTGCACAGCTTCCCAAACACTCACATTTCCACTCAGGCCGCCCTCTTTGTTGAAGTGTGTGTGGAACGTGTCCTCGCAGTACACCTCGCTGCACAGCTAACCATAGGACTGGGCATCGTACCTTCCTGCCAGGTGACCGAAGTTCGCAGGCAGATGGGTCACTGGGACCAACGCGGAGAGGCTCCTGCCCTGACCACAGGTCGACCACAGCCGCTGCCCCAGATCGGGGGTTGCAAAGCAGCCCTGTCTGAATCCCCTGCCTCTAGAGGGAGTATTGGACCAACACTTCTAAAAAATGGGGTCCTTGCGGGCAACTCATCGGAGGGACACAAAAAAATCTTTGCCGACTTTCTCCTGAAGCTTACGAGCGTTCACACTTAAGCCTTTTACAATGTCAGCTGTTTAGCTAAACATGAGCTCATGATCTAAATTTACACAATAATGAAGAAATCAGCTACAAGGGGAGACAATCAGCAAAAACAATCAATATGAGAATTAGTTTCCCAAGGCCACCCATCAGATGTTGGAATAATCAGGTGCAAGGCAGAATATATACATAAAACTGGAACTGGAACAAGGAACAAGGATGTTTTCAAAGACTGGTAGGATCTCTAAAACATTTGTAAAGTACATGTCATTGATAAAGCTAAATACTCAAAGGTTGTGTAATACAACAGATTAATCATTGAGAAGAGTGAAATTATGCTGTTTTGAAAACTATGGCAGGTCAGATTTTCTGCCTAATGATATAAGAAGATTTCTCTCAAAAATACACATTATTTCAAAGACTTATTGGCTGTGAAAAAAGTGAAGGGTATTTCAAATGGCTTGTCTGCAAAGAAAGGTGAGATGTAGGGAATCACAGAAAGTCGAGGGGAAAATATGTCAATATATACATTGCTATATGGTGAACTAAGCCTTAGGCCAGCAACAATGGAGAGGACCTGACCCTTAGAAACTTACAAGTAAGCTGGAATCTTCAAAAGTTCAAATCTTTCTAAGTAAAAAGATTTATTAAAATGAATAACCAAGTGTTTTAATTGACATCAGATGATCCAAACAACAAACCCTGAGAACATAGAAAAAATATAAATAAAGATATGAGCAGAACTGAATACAACAGAAAACGTATAAAATTGAGGTGATTTAGTAAGTCCAAAGAATATTCTTTGAAAAGATTTAAAAGACACACTTTGATTAAGGAAAACATAAACATATGTAAAGAATATACAGAAAGAATCAGGACAATGTTATAGCAGAGAATATATGAAATGCCAGTAAATTTGAACATTTCTGTAAAGGGGACCATTTCCTAGCTCCTAAAGTTGACCAAAACTGACACAAGAGGAAATCATTGAAGGTCATCATGTCTGCCCTTGGCATTCTTGGAACGCCCTGGCCTCAGAATGCAGCATCGGTAGTCCATGGTAACCTGCGGAGAGGGGGTGGGGCTGAAGGAGGTTGGAACACTGCCCTCACTGAGGGAGTGGGTGTGGCCATCTCTGCTGTGACTGAACAAAGGGCAGGGGAGCAGGGGGCCCAGGGCAGGGCCCTCAGAGCCCGGCAGGACCAGGGGAGTGTCACAAGCATTTGGCCCAGGCCAAAGGGCGCCTTCTTTGTCTGCACAGCTTCCCAAACACTCACATTTCCACTCAGGCCGCCCTCTTTGTTGAAGTGTGTGTGGAACGTGTCCTCGCAGTACACCTCGCTGCACAGCTAACCATAGGACTGGGCATCGTACCTTCCTGCCAGGTGACCGAAGTTCGCAGGCAGATGGGTCACTGGGACCAACGCGGAGAGGCTCCTGCCCTGACCACAGGTCGACCACAGCCGCTGCCCCAGATCGGGGGTTGCAAAGCAGCCCTGTCTGAATCCCCTGCCTCTAGAGGGAGTATTGGACCAACACTTCTAAAAAATGGGGTCCTTGCGGGCAACTCATCGGAGGGACACAAAAAAATCTTTGCCGACTTTCTCCTGAAGCTTACGAGCGTTCACACTTAAGCCTTTTACAATGTCAGCTGTTTAGCTAAACATGAGCTCATGATCTAAATTTACACAATAATGAAGAAATCAGCTACAAGGGGAGACAATCAGCAAAAACAATCAATATGAGAATTAGTTTCCCAAGGCCACCCATCAGATGTTGGAATAATCAGGTGCAAGGCAGAATATATACATAAAACTGGAACTGGAACAAGGAACAAGGATGTTTTCAAAGACTGGTAGGATCTCTAAAACATTTGTAAAGTACATGTCATTGATAAAGCTAAATACTCAAAGGTTGTGTAATACAACAGATTAATCATTGAGAAGAGTGAAATTATGCTGTTTTGAAAACTATGGCAGGTCAGATTTTCTGCCTAATGATATAAGAAGATTTCTCTCAAAAATACACATTATTTCAAAGACTTATTGGCTGTGAAATAAGTGAAGGGTATTTCAAATGGCTTGTCTGCAAAGAAAGGTGAGATGTAGGGAATCACAGAAAGTCGAGGGGAAAATATGTCAATATATACATTGCTATATGGTGAACTAAGCCTTAGGCCAGCAACAATGGAGAGGACCTGACCCTTAGAAACTTACAAGTAAGCTGGAATCTTCAAAAGTTCAAATCTTTATAAGTAAAAAGATTTATTAAAATGAATAACCAAGTGTTTTAATTGACATCAGATGATCCAAACAACAAACCCTGAGAACATAGAAAAAATATAAATAAAGATATGAGCAGAACTTAATACAACAGAAAACGTATAAAATTGAGGTGATTTAGTAAGTCCAAAGAATATTCTTTGAAAAGATTTAAAAGACACACTTTGATTAAGGAAAACATAAACATATGTAAAGAATATACAGAAAGAATCAGGACAATGTTATAGCAGAGAATATATGAAATGCCAGTAAATTTGAACATTTCTGTAAAGGGGACCATTTCCTAGCTCCTAAAGTTGACCAAAACTGACACAAGAGGAAATCATTGAAGGTCATCATGTCTGCCCTTGGCATTCTTGGAACGCCCTGGCCTCAGAATGCAGCATCGGTAGTCCATGGTAACCTGCGGAGAGGGGGTGGGGCTGAAGGAGGTTGGAACACTGCCCTCACTGAGGGAGTGGGTGTGGCCATCTCTGCTGTGACTGAACAAAGGGCAGGGGAGCAGGGGGCCCAGGGCAGGGCCCTCAGAGCCCGGCAGGACCAGGGGAGTGTCACAAGCATTTGGCCCAGGCCAAAGGGCGCCTTCTTTGTCTGCACAGCTTCCCAAACACTCACATTTCCACTCAGGCCGCCCTCTTTGTTGAAGTGTGTGTGGAACGTGTCCTCGCAGTACACCTCGCTGCACAGCTAACCATAGGACTGGGCATCGTACCTTCCTGCCAGGTGACCGAAGTTCGCAGGCAGATGGGTCACTGGGACCAACGCGGAGAGGCTCCTGCCCTGACCACAGGTCGACCACAGCCGCTGCCCCAGATCGGGGGTTGCAAAGCAGCCCTGTCTGAATCCCCTGCCTCTAGAGGGAGTATTGGACCAACACTTCTAAAAAATGGGGTCCTTGCGGGCAACTCATCGGAGGGACACAAAAAAATCTTTGCCGACTTTCTCCTGAAGCTTACGAGCGTTCACACTTAAGCCTTTTACAATGTCAGCTGTTTAGCTAAACATGAGCTCATGATCTAAATTTACACAATAATGAAGAAATCAGCTACAAGGGGAGACAATCAGCAAAAAACAATCAATATGAGAATTAGTTTCCCAAGGCCACCCATCAGATGTTGGAATAATCAGGTGCAAGGCAGAATATATACATAAAACTGGAACTGGAACAAGGAACAAGGATGTTTTCAAAGACTGGTAGGATCTCTAAAACATTTGTAAAGTACATGTCATTGATAAAGCTAAATACTCAAAGGTTGTGTAATACAACAGATTAATCATTGAGAAGAGTGAAATTATGCTGTTTTGAAAACTATGGCAGGTCAGATGTTCTGCCTAATGATATAAGAAGATTTCTCTCAAAAATACACATTATTTCAAAGACTTATTGGCTGTGAAAAAAGTGAAGGGTATTTCAAATGGCTTGTCTGCAAAGAAAGGTGAGATGTAGGGAATCACAGAAAGTCGAGGGGAAAATATGTCAATATATACATTGCTATATGGTGAACTAAGCCTTAGGCCAGCAACAATGGAGAGGACCTGACCCTTAGAAACTTACAAGTAAGCTGGAATCTTCAAAAGTTCAAATCTTTATAAGTAAAAAGATTTATTAAAATGAATAACCAAGTGTTTTAATTGACATCAGATGATCCAAACAACAAACCCTGAGAACATAGAAAAAATATAAATAAAGATATGAGCAGAACTTAATACAACAGAAAACGTATAAAATTGAGGTGATTTAGTAAGTCCAAAGAATATTCTTTGAAAAGATTTAAAAGACACACTTTGATTAAGGAAAACATAAACATATGTAAAGAATATACAGAAAGAATCAGGACAATGTTATAGCAGAGAATATATGAAATGCCAGTAAATTTGAACATTTCTGTAAAGGGGACCATTTCCTAGCTCCTAAAGTTGACCAAAACTGACACAAGAGGAAATCATTGAAGGTCATCATGTCTGCCCTTGGCATTCTTGGAACGCACTGGCCTCAGAATGCAGCATCGGTAGTCCATGGTAACCTGCGGAGAGGGGGTGGGGCTGAAGGAGGTTGGAACACTGCCCTCACTGAGGGAGTGGGTGTGGCCATCTCTGCTGTGACTGAACAAAGGGCAGGGGAGCAGGGGGCCCAGGGCAGGGCCCTCAGAGCCCGGCAGGACCAGGGGAGTGTCACAAGCATTTGGCCCAGGCCAAAGGGCGCCTTCTTTGTCTGCACAGCTTCCCAAACACTCACATTTCCACTCAGGCCGCCCTCTTTGTTGAAGTGTGTGTGGAACGTGTCCTCGCAGTACACCTCGCTGCACAGCTAACCATAGGACTGGGCATCGTACCTTCCTGCCAGGTGACCGAAGTTCGCAGGCAGATGGGTCACTGGGACCAACGCGGAGAGGCTCCTGCCCTGACCACAGGTCGACCACAGCCGCTGCCCCAGATCGGGGGTTGCAAAGCAGCCCTGTCTGAATCCCCTGCCTCTAGAGGGAGTATTGGACCAACACTTCTAAAAAATGGGGTCCTTGTGGGCAACTCATCGGAGGGACACAAAAAAATCTTTGCCGACTTTCTCCTGAAGCTTACGAGCGTTCACACTTAAGCCTTTTACAATGTCAGCTGTTTAGCTAAACATGAGCTCATGATCTAAATTTACACAATAATGAAGAAATCAGCTACAAGGGGAGACAATCAGCAAAAAACAATCAATATGAGAATTAGTTTCCCAAGGCCACCCATCAGATGTTGGAATAAAAAGGTGCAAGGCAGAATATATACATAAAACTGGAACTGGAACAAGGAACAAGGATGTTTTCAAAGACTGGTAGGATCTCTAAAACATTTGTAAAGTACATGTCATTGATAAAGCTAAATACTCAAAGGTTGTGTAATACAACAGATTAATCATTGAGAAGAGTGAAATTATGCTGTTTTGAAAACTATGGCAGGTCAGATTTTCTGCCTAATGATATAAGAAGATTTCTCTCAAAAATACACATTATTTCAAAGACTTATTGGCTGTGAAAAAAGTGAAGGGTATTTCAAATGGCTTGTCTGCAAAGAAAGGTGAGATGTAGGGAATCACAGAAAGTCGAGGGGAAAATATGTCAATATATACATTGCTATATGGTGAACTAAGCCTTAGGCCAGCAACAATGGAGAGGACCTGACCCTTAGAAACTTACAAGTAAGCTGGAATCTTCAAAAGTTCAAATCTTTCTAAGTAAAAAGATTTATTAAAATGAATAACCAAGTGTTTTAATTGACATCAGATGATCCAAACAACAAACCCTGAGAACATAGAAAAAATATAAATAAAGATATGAGCAGAACTTAATACAACAGAAAACGTATAAAATTGAGGTGATTTAGTAAGTCCAAAGAATATTCTTTGAAAAGATTTAAAAGACACACTTTGATTAAGGAAAACATAAACATATGTAAAGAATATACAGAAAGAATCAGGACAATGTTATAGCAGAGAATATATGAAATGCCAGTAAATTTGAACATTTCTGTAAAGGGGACCATTTCCTAGCTCCTAAAGTTGACCAAAACTGACACAAGAGGAAATCATTGAAGGTCATCATGTCTGCCCTTGGCATTCTTGGAACGCCCTGGCCTCAGAATGCAGCATCGGTAGTCCATGGTAACCTGCGGAGAGGGGGTGGGGCTGAAGGAGGTTGGAACACTGCCCTCACTGAGGGAGTGGGTGTGGCCATCTCTGCTGTGACTGAACAAAGGGCAGGGGAGCAGGGGGCCCAGGGCAGGGCCCTCAGAGCCCGGCAGGACCAGGGGAGTGTCACAAGCATTTGGCCCAGGCCAAAGGGCGCCTTCTTTGTCTGCACAGCTTCCCAAACACTCACATTTCCACTCAGGCCGCCCTCTTTGTTGAAGTGTGTGTGGAACGTGTCCTCGCAGTACACCTCGCTGCACAGCTAACCATAGGACTGGGCATCGTACCTTCCTGCCAGGTGACCGAAGTTCGCAGGCAGATGGGTCACTGGGACCAACGCGGAGAGGCTCCTGCCCTGACCACAGGTCGACCACAGCCGCTGCCCCAGATCGGGGGTTGCAAAGCAGCCCTGTCTGAATCCCCTGCCTCTAGAGGGAGTATTGGACCAACACTTCTAAAAAATGGGGTCCTTGCGGGCAACTCATCGGAGGGACACAAAAAAATCTTTGCCGACTTTCTCCTGAAGCTTACGAGCGTTCACACTTAAGCCTTTTACAATGTCAGCTGTTTAGCTAAACATGAGCTCATGATCTAAATTTACACAATAATGAAGAAATCAGCTACAAGGGGAGACAATCAGCAAAAACAATCAATATGAGAATTAGTTTCCCAAGGCCACCCATCAGATGTTGGAATAATCAGGTGCAAGGCAGAATATATACATAAAACTGGAACTGGAACAAGGAACAAGGATGTTTTCAAAGACTGGTAGGATCTCTAAAACATTTGTAAAGTACATGTCATTGATAAAGCTAAATACTCAAAGGTTGTGGAATACAACAGATTAATCATTGAGAAGAGTGAAATTATGCTGTTTTGAAAACTATGGCAGGTCAGATTTTCTGCCTAATGATATAAGAAGATTTCTCTCAAAAATACACATTATTTCAAAGACTTATTGGCTGTGAAATAAGTGAAGGGTATTTCAAATGGCTTGTCTGCAAAGAAAGGTGAGATGTAGGGAATCACAGAAAGTCGAGGGGAAAATATGTCAATATATACATTGCTATATGGTGAACTAAGCCTTAGGCCAGCAACAATGGAGAGGACCTGACCCTTAGAAACTTACAAGTAAGCTGGAATCTTCAAAAGTTCAAATCTTTATAAGTAAAAAGATTTATTAAAATGAATAACCAAGTGTTTTAATTGACATCAGATGATCCAAACAACAAACCCTGAGAACATAGAAAAAATATAAATAAAGATATGAGCAGAACTTAATACAACAGAAAACGTATAAAATTGAGGTGATTTAGTAAGTCCAAAGAATATTCTTTGAAAAGATTTAAAAGACACACTTTGATTAAGGAAAACATAAACATATGTAAAGAATATACAGAAAGAATCAGGACAATGTTATAGCAGAGAATATATGAAATGCCAGTAAATTTGAACATTTCTGTAAAGGGGACCATTTCCTAGCTCCTAAAGTTGACCAAAACTGACACAAGAGGAAATCATTGAAGGTCATCATGTCTGCCCTTGGCATTCTTGGAACGCCCTGGCCTCAGAATGCAGCATCGGTAGTCCATGGTAACCTGCGGAGAGGGGGTGGGGCTGAAGGAGGTTGGAACACTGCCCTCACTGAGGGAGTGGGTGTGGCCATCTCTGCTGTGACTGAACAAAGGGCAGGGGAGCAGGGGGCCCAGGGCAGGGCCCTCAGAGCCCGGCAGGACCAGGGGAGTGTCACAAGCATTTGGCCCAGGCCAAAGGGCGCCTTCTTTGTCTGCACAGCTTCCCAAACACTCACATTTCCACTCAGGCCGCCCTCTTTGTTGAAGTGTGTGTGGAACGTGTCCTCGCAGTACACCTCGCTGCACAGCTAACCATAGGACTGGGCATCGTACCTTCCTGCCAGGTGACCGAAGTTCGCAGGCAGATGGGTCACTGGGACCAACGCGGAGAGGCTCCTGCCCTGACCACAGGTCGACCACAGCCGCTGCCCCAGATCGGGGGTTGCAAAGCAGCCCTGTCTGAATCCCCTGCCTCTAGAGGGAGTATTGGACCAACACTTCTAAAAAATGGGGTCCTTGCGGGCAACTCATCGGAGGGACACAAAAAAATCTTTGCCGACTTTCTCCTGAAGCTTACGAGCGTTCACACTTAAGCCTTTTACAATGTCAGCTGTTTAGCTAAACATGAGCTCATGATCTAAATTTACACAATAATGAAGAAATCAGCTACAAGGGGAGACAATCAGCAAAAACAATCAATATGAGAATTAGTTTCCCAAGGCCACCCATCAGATGTTGGAATAATCAGGTGCAAGGCAGAATATATACATAAAACTGGAACTGGAACAAGGAACAAGGATGTTTTCAAAGACTGGTAGGATCTCTAAAACATTTGTAAAGTACATGTCATTGATAAAGCTAAATACTCAAAGGTTGTGTAATACAACAGATTAATCATTGAGAAGAGTGAAATTATGCTGTTTTGAAAACTATGGCAGGTCAGATTTTCTGCCTAATGATATAAGAAGATTTCTCTCAAAAATACACATTATTTCAAAGACTTATTGGCTGTGAAATAAGTGAAGGGTATTTCAAATGGCTTGTCTGCAAAGAAAGGTGAGATGTAGGGAATCACAGAAAGTCGAGGGGAAAATATGTCAATATATACATTGCTATATGGTGAACTAAGCCTTAGGCCAGCAACAATGGAGAGGACCTGACCCTTAGAAACTTACAAGTAAGCTGGAATCTTCAAAAGTTCAAATCTTTATAAGTAAAAAGATTTATTAAAATGAATAACCAAGTGTTTTAATTGACATCAGATGATCAAAACAACAAACCCTGAGAACATAGAAAAAATATAAATAAAGATATGAGCAGAACTTAATACAACAGAAAACGTATAAAATTGAGGTGATTTAGTAAGTCCAAAGAATATTCTTTGAAAAGATTTAAAAGACACACTTTGATTAAGGAAAACATAAACATATGTAAAGAATATACAGAAAGAATCAGGACAATGTTATAGCAGAGAATATATGAAATGCCAGTAAATTTGAACATTTCTGTAAAGGGGACCATTTCCTAGCTCCTAAAGTTGACCAAAACTGACACAAGAGGAAATCATTGAAGGTCATCATGTCTGCCCTTGGCATTCTTGGAACGCCCTGGCCTCAGAATGCAGCATCGGTAGTCCATGGTAACCTGCGGAGAGGGGGTGGGGCTGAAGGAGGTTGGAACACTGCCCTCACTGAGGGAGTGGGTGTGGCCATCTCTGCTGTGACTGAACAAAGGGCAGGGGAGCAGGGGGCCCAGGGCAGGGCCCTCAGAGCCCGGCAGGACCAGGGGAGTGTCACAAGCATTTGGCCCAGGCCAAAGGGCGCCTTCTTTGTCTGCACAGCTTCCCAAACACTCACCTTTCCACTCAGGCCGCCCTCTTTGTTGAAGTGTGTGTGGAACGTGTCCTCGCAGTACACCTCGCTGCACAGCTAACCATAGGACTGGGCATCGTACCTTCCTGCCAGGTGACCGAAGTTTGCAGGCAGATGGGTCACTGGGACCAACGCGGAGAGGCTCCTGCCCTGACCACAGGTCGACCACAGCCGCTGCCCCAGATCGGGGGTTGCAAAGCAGCCCTGTCTGAATCCCCTGCCTCTAGAGGGAGTATTGGACCAACACTTCTAAAAAATGGGGTCCTTGCGGGCAACTCATCGGAGGGACACAAAAAAATCTTTGCCGACTTTCTCCTGAAGCTTACGAGCGTTCACACTTAAGCCTTTTACAATGTCAGCTGTTTAGCTAAACATGAGCTCATGATCTAAATTTACACAATAATGAAGAAATCAGCTACAAGGGGAGACAATCAGCAAAAACAATCAATATGAGAATTAGTTTCCCAAGGCCACCCATCAGATGTTGGAATAATCAGGTGCAAGGCAGAATATATACATAAAACTGGAACTGGAACAAGGAACAAGGATGTTTTCAAAGACTGGTAGGATCTCTAAAACATTTGTAAAGTACATGTCATTGATAAAGCTAAATACTCAAAGGTTGTGTAATACAACAGATTAATCATTGAGAAGAGTGAAATTATGCTGTTTTGAAGACTATGGCAGGTCAGATTTTCTGCCTAATGATATAAGAAGATTTCTCTCAAAAATACACATTATTTCAAAGACTTATTGGCTGTGAAATAAGTGAAGGGTATTTCAAATGGCTTGTCTGCAAAGAAAGGTGAGATGTAGGGAATCACAGAAAGTCGAGGGGAAAATATGTCAATATATACATTGCTATATGGTGAACTAAGCCTTAGGCCAGCAACAATGGAGAGGACCTGACCCTTAGAAACTTACAAGTAAGCTGGAATCTTCAAAAGTTCAAATCTTTATAAGTAAAAAGATTTATTAAAATGAATAACCAAGTGTTTTAATTGACATCAGATGATCCAAACAACAAACCCTGAGAACATAGAAAAAATATAAATAAAGATATGAGCAGAACTTAATACAACAGAAAACGTATAAAATTGAGGTGATTTAGTAAGTCCAAAGAATATTCTTTGAAAAGATTTAAAAGACACACTTTGATTAAGGAAAACATAAACATATGTAAAGAATATACAGAAAGAATCAGGACAATGTTATAGCAGAGAATATATGAAATGCCAGTAAATTTGAACATTTCTGTAAAGGGGACCATTTCCTAGCTCCTAAAGTTGACCAAAACTGACACAAGAGGAAATCATTGAAGGTCATCATGTCTGCCCTTGGCATTCTTGGAACGCCCTGGCCTCAGAATGCAGCATCGGTAGTCCATGGTAACCTGCGGAGAGGGGGTGGGGCTGAAGGAGGTTGGAACACTGCCCTCACTGAGGGAGTGGGTGTGGCCATCTCTGCTGTGACTGAACAAAGGGCAGGGGAGCAGGGGGCCCAGGGCAGGGCCCTCAGAGCCCGGCAGGACCAGGGGAGTGTCACAAGCATTTGGCCCAGGCCAAAGGGCGCCTTCTTTGTCTGCACAGCTTCCCAAACACTCACATTTCCACTCAGGCCGCCCTCTTTGTTGAAGTGTGTGTGGAACGTGTCCTCGCAGTACACCTCGCTGCACAGCTAACCATAGGACTGGGCATCGTACCTTCCTGCCAGGTGACCGAAGTTCGCAGGCAGATGGGTCACTGGGACCAACGCGGAGAGGCTCCTGCCCTGACCACAGGTCGACCACAGCCGCTGCCCCAGATCGGGGGTTGCAAAGCAGCCCTGTCTGAATCCCCTGCCTCTAGAGGGAGTATTGGACCAACACTTCTAAAAAATGGGGTCCTTGCGGGCAACTCATCGGAGGGACACAAAAAAATCTTTGCCGACTTTCTCCTGAAGCTTACGAGCGTTCACACTTAAGCCTTTTACAATGTCAGCTGTTTAGCTAAACATGAGCTCATGATCTAAATTTACACAATAATGAAGAAATCAGCTACAAGGGGAGACAATCAGCAAAAACAATCCATATGAGAATTAGTTTCCCAAGGCCACCCATCAGATGTTGGAATAATCAGGTGCAAGGCAGAATATATACATAAAACTGGAACTGGAACAAGGAACAAGGATGTTTTCAAAGACTGGTAGGATCTCTAAAACATTTCTAAAGTACATGTCATTGATAAAGCTAAATACTCAAAGGTTGTGGAATACAACAGATTAATCATTGAGAAGAGTGAAATTATGCTGTTTTGAAGACTATGGCAGGTCAGATTTTCTGCCTAATGATATAAGAAGATTTCTCTCAAAAATACACATTATTTCAAAGACTTATTGGCTGTGAAATAAGTGAAGGGTATTTCAAATGGCTTGTCTGCAAAGAAAGGTGAGATGTAGGGAATCACAGAAAGTCGAGGGGAAAATATGTCAATATATACATTGCTATATGGTGAACTAAGCCTTAGGCCAGCAACAATGGAGAGGACCTGACCCTTAGAAACTTACAAGTAAGCTGGAATCTTCAAAAGTTCAAATCTTTATAAGTAAAAAGATTTATTAAAATGAATAACCAAGTGTTTTAATTGACATCAGATGATCCAAACAACAAACCCTGAGAACATAGAAAAAATATAAATAAAGATATGAGCAGAACTTAATACAACAGAAAACGTATAAAATTGAGGTGATTTAGTAAGTCCAAAGAATATTCTTTGAAAAGATTTAAAAGACACACTTTGATTAAGGAAAACATAAACATATGTAAAGAATATACAGAAAGAATCAGGACAATGTTATAGCAGAGAATATATGAAATGCCAGTAAATTTGAACATTTCTGTAAAGGGGACCATTTCCTAGCTCCTAAAGTTGACCAAAACTGACACAAGAGGAAATCATTGAAGGTCATCATGTCTGCCCTTGGCATTCTTGGAACGCCCTGGCCTCAGAATGCAGCATCGGTAGTCCATGGTAACCTGCGGAGAGGGGGTGGGGCTGAAGGAGGTTGGAACACTGCCCTCACTGAGGGAGTGGGTGTGGCCATCTCTGCTGTGACTGAACAAAGGGCAGGGGAGCAGGGGGCCCAGGGCAGGGCCCTCAGAGCCCGGCAGGACCAGGGGAGTGTCACAAGCATTTGGCCCAGGCCAAAGGGCGCCTTCTTTGTCTGCACAGCTTCCCAAACACTCACATTTCCACTCAGGCCGCCCTCTTTGTTGAAGTGTGTGTGGAACGTGTCCTCGCAGTACACCTCGCTGCACAGCTAACCATAGGACTGGGCATCGTACCTTCCTGCCAGGTGACCGAAGTTCGCAGGCAGATGGGTCACTGGGACCAACGCGGAGAGGCTCCTGCCCTGACCACAGGTCGACCACAGCCGCTGCCCCAGATCGGGGGTTGCAAAGCAGCCCTGTCTGAATCCCCTGCCTCTAGAGGGAGTATTGGACCAACACTTCTAAAAAATGGGGTCCTTGCGGGCAACTCATCGGAGGGACACAAAAAAATCTTTGCCGACTTTCTCCTGAAGCTTACGAGCGTTCACACTTAAGCCTTTTACAATGTCAGCTGTTTAGCTAAACATGAGCTCATGATCTAAATTTACACAATAATGAAGAAATCAGCTACAAGGGGAGACAATCAGCAAAAACAATCAATATGAGAATTAGTTTCCCAAGGCCACCCATCAGATGTTGGAATAATCAGGTGCAAGGCAGAATATATACATAAAACTGGAACTGGAACAAGGAACAAGGATGTTTTCAAAGACTGGTAGGATCTCTAAAACATTTGTAAAGTACATGTCATTGATAAAGCTAAATACTCAAAGGTTGTGTAATACAACAGATTAATCATTGAGAAGAGTGAAATTATGCTGTTTTGAAGACTATGGCAGGTCAGATTTTCTGCCTAATGATATAAGAAGATTTCTCTCAAAAATACACATTATTTCAAAGACTTATTGGCTGTGAAATAAGTGAAGGGTATTTCAAATGGCTTGTCTGCAAAGAAAGGTGAGATGTAGGGAATCACAGAAAGTCGAGGGGAAAATATGTCAATATATACATTGCTATATGGTGAACTAAGCCTTAGGCCAGCAACAATGGAGAGGACCTGACCCTTAGAAACTTACAAGTAAGCTGGAATCTTCAAAAGTTCAAATCTTTATAAGTAAAAAGATTTATTAAAATGAATAACCAAGTGTTTTAATTGACATCAGATGATCCAAACAACAAACCCTGAGAACATAGAAAAAATATAAATAAAGATATGAGCAGAACTTAATACAACAGAAAACGTATAAAATTGAGGTGATTTAGTAAGTCCAAAGAATATTCTTTGAAAAGATTTAAAAGACACACTTTGATTAAGGAAAACATAAACATATGTAAAGAATATACAGAAAGAATCAGGACAATGTTATAGCAGAGAATATATGAAATGCCAGTAAATTTGAACATTTCTGTAAAGGGGACCATTTCCTAGCTCCTAAAGTTGACCAAAACTGACACAAGAGGAAATCATTGAAGGTCATCATGTCTGCCCTTGGCATTCTTGGAACGCCCTGGCCTCAGAATGCAGCATCGGTAGTCCATGGTAACCTGCGGAGAGGGGGTGGGGCTGAAGGAGGTTGGAACACTGCCCTCACTGAGGGAGTGGGTGTGGCCATCTCTGCTGTGACTGAACAAAGGGCAGGGGAGCAGGGGGCCCAGGGCAGGGCCCTCAGAGCCCGGCAGGACCAGGGGAGTGTCACAAGCATTTGGCCCAGGCCAAAGGGCGCCTTCTTTGTCTGCACAGCTTCCCAAACACTCACATTTCCACTCAGGCCGCCCTCTTTGTTGAAGTGTGTGTGGAACGTGTCCTCGCAGTACACCTCGCTGCACAGCTAACCATAGGACTGGGCATCGTACCTTCCTGCCAGGTGACCGAAGTTCGCAGGCAGATGGGTCACTGGGACCAACGCGGAGAGGCTCCTGCCCTGACCACAGGTCGACCACAGCCGCTGCCCCAGATCGGGGGTTGCAAAGCAGCCCTGTCTGAATCCCCTGCCTCTAGAGGGAGTATTGGACCAACACTTCTAAAAAATGGGGTCCTTGCGGGCAACTCATCGGAGGGACACAAAAAAATCTTTGCCGACTTTCTCCTGAAGCTTACGAGCGTTCACACTTAAGCCTTTTACAATGTCAGCTGTTTAGCTAAACATGAGCTCATGATCTAAATTTACACAATAATGAAGAAATCAGCTACAAGGGGAGACAATCAGCAAAAACAATCAATATGAGAATTAGTTTCCCAAGGCCACCCATCAGATGTTGGAATAATCAGGTGCAAGGCAGAATATATACATAAAACTGGAACTGGAACAAGGAACAAGGATGTTTTCAAAGACTGGTAGGATCTCTAAAACATTTGTAAAGTACATGTCATTGATAAAGCTAAATACTCAAAGGTTGTGTAATACAACAGATTAATCATTGAGAAGAGTGAAATTATGCTGTTTTGAAAACTATGGCAGGTCAGATTTTCTGCCTAATGATATAAGAAGATTTCTCTCAAAAATACACATTATTTCAAAGACTTATTGGCTGTGAAATAAGTGAAGGGTATTTCAAATGGCTTGTCTGCAAAGAAAGGTGAGATGTAGGGAATCACAGAAAGTCGAGGGGAAAATATGTCAATATATACATTGCTATATGGTGAACTAAGCCTTAGGCCAGCAACAATGGAGAGGACCTGACCCTTAGAAACTTACAAGTAAGCTGGAATCTTCAAAAGTTCAAATCTTTATAAGTAAAAAGATTTATTAAAATGAATAACCAAGTGTTTTAATTGACATCAGATGATCCAAACAACAAACCCTGAGAACATAGAAAAAATATAAATAAAGATATGAGCAGAACTTAATACAACAGAAAACGTATAAAATTGAGGTGATTTAGTAAGTCCAAAGAATATTCTTTGAAAAGATTTAAAAGACACACTTTGATTAAGGAAAACATAAACATATGTAAAGAATATACAGAAAGAATCAGGACAATGTTATAGCAGAGAATATATGAAATGCCAGTAAATTTGAACATTTCTGTAAAGGGGACCATTTCCTAGCTCCTAAAGTTGACCAAAACTGACACAAGAGGAAATCATTGAAGGTCATCATGTCTGCCCTTGGCATTCTTGGAACGCCCTGGCCTCAGAATGCAGCATCGGTAGTCCATGGTAACCTGCGGAGAGGGGGTGGGGCTGAAGGAGGTTGGAACACTGCCCTCACTGAGGGAGTGGGTGTGGCCATCTCTGCTGTGACTGAACAAAGGGCAGGGGAGCAGGGGGCCCAGGGCAGGGCCCTCAGAGCCCGGCAGGACCAGGGGAGTGTCACAAGCATTTGGCCCAGGCCAAAGGGCGCCTTCTTTGTCTGCACAGCTTCCCAAACACTCACATTTCCACTCAGGCCGCCCTCTTTGTTGAAGTGTGTGTGGAACGTGTCCTCGCAGTACACCTCGCTGCACAGCTAACCATAGGACTGGGCATCGTACCTTCCTGCCAGGTGACCGAAGTTCGCAGGCAGATGGGTCACTGGGACCAACGCGGAGAGGCTCCTGCCCTGACCACAGGTCGACCACAGCCGCTGCCCCAGATCGGGGGTTGCAAAGCAGCCCTGTCTGAATCCCCTGCCTCTAGAGGGAGTATTGGACCAACACTTCTAAAAAATGGGGTCCTTGCGGGCAACTCATCGGAGGGACACAAAAAAATCTTTGCCGACTTTCTCCTGAAGCTTACGAGCGTTCACACTTAAGCCTTTTACAATGTCAGCTGTTTAGCTAAACATGAGCTCATGATCTAAATTTACACAATAATGAAGAAATCAGCTACAAGGGGAGACAATCAGCAAAAACAATCAATATGAGAATTAGTTTCCCAAGGCCACCCATCAGATGTTGGAATAATCAGGTGCAAGGCAGAATATATACATAAAACTGGAACTGGAACAAGGAACAAGGATGTTTTCAAAGACTGGTAGGATCTCTAAAACATTTGTAAAGTACATGTCATTGATAAAGCTAAATACTCAAAGGTTGTGTAATACAACAGATTAATCATTGAGAAGAGTGAAATTATGCTGTTTTGAAAACTATGGCAGGTCAGATTTTCTGCCTAATGATATAAGAAGATTTCTCTCAAAAATACACATTATTTCAAAGACTTATTGGCTGTGAAATAAGTGAAGGGTATTTCAAATGGCTTGTCTGCAAAGAAAGGTGAGATGTAGGGAATCACAGAAAGTCGAGGGGAAAATATGTCAATATATACATTGCTATATGGTGAACTAAGCCTTAGGCCAGCAACAATGGAGAGGACCTGACCCTTAGAAACTTACAAGTAAGCTGGAATCTTCAAAAGTTCAAATCTTTATAAGTAAAAAGATTTATTAAAATGAATAACCAAGTGTTTTAATTGACATCAGATGATCCAAACAACAAACCCTGAGAACATAGAAAAAATATAAATAAAGATATGAGCAGAACTTAATACAACAGAAAACGTATAAAATTGAGGTGATTTAGTAAGTCCAAAGAATATTCTTTGAAAAGATTTAAAAGACACACTTTGATTAAGGAAAACATAAACATATGTAAAGAATATACAGAAAGAATCAGGACAATGTTATAGCAGAGAATATATGAAATGCCAGTAAATTTGAACATTTCTGTAAAGGGGACCATTTCCTAGCTCCTAAAGTTGACCAAAACTGACACAAGAGGAAATCATTGAAGGTCATCATGTCTGCCCTTGGCATTCTTGGAACGCCCTGGCCTCAGAATGCAGCATCGGTAGTCCATGGTAACCTGCGGAGAGGGGGTGGGGCTGAAGGAGGTTGGAACACTGCCCTCACTGAGGGAGTGGGTGTGGCCATCTCTGCTGTGACTGAACAAAGGGCAGGGGAGCAGGGGGCCCAGGGCAGGGCCCTCAGAGCCCGGCAGGACCAGGGGAGTGTCACAAGCATTTGGCCCAGGCCAAAGGGCGCCTTCTTTGTCTGCACAGCTTCCCAAACACTCACATTTCCACTCAGGCCGCCCTCTTTGTTGAAGTGTGTGTGGAACGTGTCCTCGCAGTACACCTCGCTGCACAGCTAACCATAGGACTGGGCATCGTACCTTCCTGCCAGGTGACCGAAGTTCGCAGGCAGATGGGTCACTGGGACCAACGCGGAGAGGCTCCTGCCCTGACCACAGGTCGACCACAGCCGCTGCCCCAGATCGGGTGTTGCAAAGCAGCCCTGTCTGAATCCCCTGCCTCTAGAGGGAGTATTGGACCAACACTTCTAAAAAATGGGGTCCTTGCGGGCAACTCATCGGAGGGACACAAAAAAATCTTTGCCGACTTTCTCCTGAAGCTTACGAGCGTTCACACTTAAGCCTTTTACAATGTCAGCTGTTTAGCTAAACATGAGCTCATGATCTAAATTTACACAATAATGAAGAAATCAGCTACAAGGGGAGACAATCAGCAAAAACAATCAATATGAGAATTAGTTTCCCAAGGCCACCCATCAGATGTTGGAATAATCAGGTGCAAGGCAGAATATATACATAAAACTGGAACTGGAACAAGGAACAAGGATGTTTTCAAAGACTGGTAGGATCTCTAAAACATTTGTAAAGTACATGTCATTGATAAAGCTAAATACTCAAAGGTTGTGTAATACAACAGATTAATCATTGAGAAGAGTGAAATTATGCTGTTTTGAAAACTATGGCAGGTCAGATTTTCTGCCTAATGATATAAGAAGATTTCTCTCAAAAATACACATTATTTCAAAGACTTATTGGCTGTGAAATAAGTGAAGGGTATTTCAAATGGCTTGTCTGCAAAGAAAGGTGAGATGTAGGGAATCACAGAAAGTCGAGGGGAAAATATGTCAATATATACATTGCTATATGGTGAACTAAGCCTTAGGCCAGCAACAATGGAGAGGACCTGACCCTTAGAAACTTACAAGTAAGCTGGAATCTTCAAAAGTTCAAATCTTTATAAGTAAAAAGATTTATTAAAATGAATAACCAAGTGTTTTAATTGACATCAGATGATCCAAACAACAAACCCTGAGAACATAGAAAAAATATAAATAAAGATATGAGCAGAACTTAATACAACAGAAAACGTATAAAATTGAGGTGATTTAGTAAGTCCAAAGAATATTCTTTGAAAAGATTTAAAAGACACACTTTGATTAAGGAAAACATAAACATATGTAAAGAATATACAGAAAGAATCAGGACAATGTTATAGCAGAGAATATATGAAATGCCAGTAAATTTGAACATTTCTGTAAAGGGGACCATTTCCTAGCTCCTAAAGTTGACCAAAACTGACACAAGAGGAAATCATTGAAGGTCATCATGTCTGCCCTTGGCATTCTTGGAACGCCCTGGCCTCAGAATGCAGCATCGGTAGTCCATGGTAACCTGCGGAGAGGGGGTGGGGCTGAAGGAGGTTGGAACACTGCCCTCACTGAGGGAGTGGGTGTGGCCATCTCTGCTGTGACTGAACAAAGGGCAGGGGAGCAGGGGGCCCAGGGCAGGGCCCTCAGAGCCCGGCAGGACCAGGGGAGTGTCACAAGCATTTGGCCCAGGCCAAAGGGCGCCTTCTTTGTCTGCACAGCTTCCCAAACACTCACATTTCCACTCAGGCCGCCCTCTTTGTTGAAGTGTGTGTGGAACGTGTCCTCGCAGTACACCTCGCTGCACAGCTAACCATAGGACTGGGCATCGTACCTTCCTGCCAGGTGACCGAAGTTCGCAGGCAGATGGGTCACTGGGACCAACGCGGAGAGGCTCCTGCCCTGACCACAGGTCGACCACAGCCGCTGCCCCAGATCGGGGGTTGCAAAGCAGCCCTGTCTGAATCCCCTGCCTCTAGAGGGAGTATTGGACCAACACTTCTAAAAAATGGGGTCCTTGCGGGCAACTCATCGGAGGGACACAAAAAAATCTTTGCCGACTTTCTCCTGAAGCTTACGAGCGTTCACACTTAAGCCTTTTACAATGTCAGCTGTTTAGCTAAACATGAGCTCATGATCTAAATTTACACAATAATGAAGAAATCAGCTACAAGGGGAGACAATCAGCAAAAACAATCCATATGAGAATTAGTTTCCCAAGGCCACCCATCAGATGTTGGAATAATCAGGTGCAAGGCAGAATATATACATAAAACTGGAACTGGAACAAGGAACAAGGATGTTTTCAAAGACTGGTAGGATCTCTAAAACATTTGTAAAGTACATGTCATTGATAAAGCTAAATACTCAAAGGTTGTGTAATACAACAGATTAATCATTGAGAAGAGTGAAATTATGCTGTTTTGAAAACTATGGCAGGTCAGATTTTCTGCCTAATGATATAAGAAGATTTCTCTCAAAAATACACATTATTTCAAAGACTTATTGGCTGTGAAATAAGTGAAGGGTATTTCAAATGGCTTGTCTGCAAAGAAAGGTGAGATGTAGGGAATCACAGAAAGTCGAGGGGAAAATATGTCAATATATACATTGCTATATGGTGAACTAAGCCTTAGGCCAGCAACAATGGAGAGGACCTGACCCTTAGAAACTTACAAGTAAGCTGGAATCTTCAAAAGTTCAAATCTTTATAAGTAAAAAGATTTATTAAAATGAATAACCAAGTGTTTTAATTGACATCAGATGATCCAAACAACAAACCCTGAGAACATAGAAAAAATATAAATAAAGATATGAGCAGAACTGAATACAACAGAAAACGTATAAAATTGAGGTGATTTAGTAAGTCCAAAGAATATTCTTTGAAAAGATTTAAAAGACACACTTTGATTAAGGAAAACATAAACATATGTAAAGAATATACAGAAAGAATCAGGACAATGTTATAGCAGAGAATATATGAAATGCCAGTAAATTTGAACATTTCTGTAAAGGGGACCATTTCCTAGCTCCTAAAGTTGACCAAAACTGACACAAGAGGAAATCATTGAAGGTCATCATGTCTGCCCTTGGCATTCTTGGAACGCCCTGGCCTCAGAATGCAGCATCGGTAGTCCATGGTAACCTGCGGAGAGGGGGTGGGGCTGAAGGAGGTTGGAACACTGCCCTCACTGAGGGAGTGGGTGTGGCCATCTCTGCTGTGACTGAACAAAGGGCAGGGGAGCAGGGGGCCCAGGGCAGGGCCCTCAGAGCCCGGCAGGACCAGGGGAGTGTCACAAGCATTTGGCCCAGGCCAAAGGGCGCCTTCTTTGTCTGCACAGCTTCCCAAACACTCACATTTCCACTCAGGCCGCCCTCTTTGTTGAAGTGTGTGTGGAACGTGTCCTCGCAGTACACCTCGCTGCACAGCTAACCATAGGACTGGGCATCGTACCTTCCTGCCAGGTGACCGAAGTTCGCAGGCAGATGGGTCACTGGGACCAACGCGGAGAGGCTCCTGCCCTGACCACAGGTCGACCACAGCCGCTGCCCCAGATCGGGGGTTGCAAAGCAGCCCTGTCTGAATCCCCTGCCTCTAGAGTGAGTATTGGACCAACACTTCTAAAAAATGGGGTCCTTGCGGGCAACTCATCGGAGGGACACAAAAAAATCTTTGCCGACTTTCTCCTGAAGCTTACGAGCGTTCACACTTAAGCCTTTTACAATGTCAGCTGTTTAGCTAAACATGAGCTCATGATCTAAATTTACACAATAATGAAGAAATCAGCTACAAGGGGAGACAATCAGCAAAAACAATCAATATGAGAATTAGTTTCCCAAGGCCACCCATCAGATGTTGGAATAATCAGGTGCAAGGCAGAATATATACATAAAACTGGAACTGGAACAAGGAACAAGGATGTTTTCAAAGACTGGTAGGATCTCTAAAACATTTGTAAAGTACATGTCATTGATAAAGCTAAATACTCAAAGGTTGTGTAATACAACAGATTAATCATTGAGAAGAGTGAAATTATGCTGTTTTGAAAACTATGGCAGGTCAGATTTTCTGCCTAATGATATAAGAAGATTTCTCTCAAAAATACACATTATTTCAAAGACTTATTGGCTGTGAAATAAGTGAAGGGTATTTCAAATGGCTTGTCTGCAAAGAAAGGTGAGATGTAGGGAATCACAGAAAGTCGAGGGGAAAATATGTCAATATATACATTGCTATATGGTGAACTAAGCCTTAGGCCAGCAACAATGGAGAGGACCTGACCCTTAGAAACTTACAAGTAAGCTGGAATCTTCAAAAGTTCAAATCTTTATAAGTAAAAAGATTTATTAAAATGAATAACCAAGTGTTTTAATTGACATCAGATGATCCAAACAACAAACCCTGAGAACATAGAAAAAATATAAATAAAGATATGAGCAGAACTGAATACAACAGAAAACGTATAAAATTGAGGTGATTTAGTAAGTCCAAAGAATATTCTTTGAAAAGATTTAAAAGACACACTTTGATTAAGGAAAACATAAACATATGTAAAGAATATACAGAAAGAATCAGGACAATGTTATAGCAGAGAATATATGAAATGCCAGTAAATTTGAACATTTCTGTAAAGGGGACCATTTCCTAGCTCCTAAAGTTGACCAAAACTGACACAAGAGGAAATCATTGAAGGTCATCATGTCTGCCCTTGGCATTCTTGGAACGCCCTGGCCTCAGAATGCAGCATCGGTAGTCCATGGTAACCTGCGGAGAGGGGGTGGGGCTGAAGGAGGTTGGAACACTGCCCTCACTGAGGGAGTGGGTGTGGCCATCTCTGCTGTGACTGAACAAAGGGCAGGGGAGCAGGGGGCCCAGGGCAGGGCCCTCAGAGCCCGGCAGGACCAGGGGAGTGTCACAAGCATTTGGCCCAGGCCAAAGGGCGCCTTCTTTGTCTGCACAGCTTCCCAAACACTCACCTTTCCACTCAGGCCGCCCTCTTTGTTGAAGTGTGTGTGGAACGTGTCCTCGCAGTACACCTCGCTGCACAGCTAACCATAGGACTGGGCATCGTACCTTCCTGCCAGGTGACCGAAGTTCGCAGGCAGATGGGTCACTGGGACCAACGCGGAGAGGCTCCTGCCCTGACCACAGGTCGACCACAGCCGCTGCCCCAGATCGGGTGTTGCAAAGCAGCCCTGTCTGAATCCCCTGCCTCTAGAGGGAGTATTGGACCAACACTTCTAAAAAATGGGGTCCTTGCGGGCAACTCATCGGAGGGACACAAAAAAATCTTTGCCGACTTTCTCCTGAAGCTTACGAGCGTTCACACTTAAGCCTTTTACAATGTCAGCTGTTTAGCTAAACATGAGCTCATGATCTAAATTTACACAATAATGAAGAAATCAGCTACAAGGGGAGACAATCAGCAAAAACAATCCATATGAGAATTAGTTTCCCAAGGCCACCCATCAGATGTTGGAATAATCAGGTGCAAGGCAGAATATATACATAAAACTGGAACTGGAACAAGGAACAAGGATGTTTTCAAAGACTGGTAGGATCTCTAAAACATTTGTAAAGTACATGTCATTGATAAAGCTAAATACTCAAAGGTTGTGTAATACAACAGATTAATCATTGAGAAGAGTGAAATTATGCTGTTTTGAAAACTATGGCAGGTCAGATTTTCTGCCTAATGATATAAGAAGATTTCTCTCAAAAATACACATTATTTCAAAGACTTATTGGCTGTGAAATAAGTGAAGGGTATTTCAAATGGCTTGTCTGCAAAGAAAGGTGAGATGTAGGGAATCACAGAAAGTCGAGGGGAAAATATGTCAATATATACATTGCTATATGGTGAACTAAGCCTTAGGCCAGCAACAATGGAGAGGACCTGACCCTTAGAAACTTACAAGTAAGCTGGAATCTTCAAAAGTTCAAATCTTTATAAGTAAAAAGATTTATTAAAATGAATAACCAAGTGTTTTAATTGACATCAGATGATCCAAACAACAAACCCTGAGAACATAGAAAAAATATAAATAAAGATATGAGCAGAACTGAATACAACAGAAAACGTATAAAATTGAGGTGATTTAGTAAGTCCAAAGAATATTCTTTGAAAAGATTTAAAAGACACACTTTGATTAAGGAAAACATAAACATATGTAAAGAATATACAGAAAGAATCAGGACAATGTTATAGCAGAGAATATATGAAATGCCAGTAAATTTGAACATTTCTGTAAAGGGGACCATTTCCTAGCTCCTAAAGTTGACCAAAACTGACACAAGAGGAAATCATTGAAGGTCATCATGTCTGCCCTTGGCATTCTTGGAACGCCCTGGCCTCAGAATGCAGCATCGGTAGTCCATGGTAACCTGCGGAGAGGGGGTGGGGCTGAAGGAGGTTGGAACACTGCCCTCACTGAGGGAGTGGGTGTGGCCATCTCTGCTGTGACTGAACAAAGGGCAGGGGAGCAGGGGGCCCAGGGCAGGGCCCTCAGAGCCCGGCAGGACCAGGGGAGTGTCACAAGCATTTGGCCCAGGCCAAAGGGCGCCTTCTTTGTCTGCACAGCTTCCCAAACACTCACCTTTCCACTCAGGCCGCCCTCTTTGTTGAAGTGTGTGTGGAACGTGTCCTCGCAGTACACCTCGCTGCACAGCTAACCATAGGACTGGGCATCGTACCTTCCTGCCAGGTGACCGAAGTTCGCAGGCAGATGGGTCACTGGGACCAACGCGGAGAGGCTCCTGCCCTGACCACAGGTCGACCACAGCCGCTGCCCCAGATCGGGGGTTGCAAAGCAGCCCTGTCTGAATCCCCTGCCTCTAGAGGGAGTATTGGACCAACACTTCTAAAAAATGGGGGCCTTGCGGGCAACTCATCGGAGGGACACAAAAAAATCTTTGCCGACTTTCTCCTGAAGCTTACGAGCGTTCACACTTAAGCCTTTTACAATGTCAGCTGTTTAGCTAAACATGAGCTCATGATCTAAATTTACACAATAATGAAGAAATCAGCTACAAGGGGAGACAATCAGCAAAAACAATCCATATGAGAATTAGTTTCCCAAGGCCACCCATCAGATGTTGGAATAATCAGGTGCAAGGCAGAATATATACATAAAACTGGAACTGGAACAAGGAACAAGGATGTTTTCAAAGACTGGTAGGATCTCTAAAACATTTGTAAAGTACATGTCATTGATAAAGCTAAATACTCAAAGGTTGTGTAATACAACAGATTAATCATTGAGAAGAGTGAAATTATGCTGTTTTGAAAACTATGGCAGGTCAGATTTTCTGCCTAATGATATAAGAAGATTTCTCTCAAAAATACACATTATTTCAAAGACTTATTGGCTGTGAAATAAGTGAAGGGTATTTCAAATGGCTTGTCTGCAAAGAAAGGTGAGATGTAGGGAATCACAGAAAGTCGAGGGGAAAATATGTCAATATATACATTGCTATATGGTGAACTAAGCCTTAGGCCAGCAACAATGGACAGGACCTGACCCTTAGAAACTTACAAGTAAGCTGGAATCTTCAAAAGTTCAAATCTTTCTAAGTAAAAAGATTTATTAAAATGAATAACCAAGTGTTTTAATTGACATCAGATGATCCAAACAACAAACCCTGAGAACATAGAAAAAATATAAATAAAGATATGAGCAGAACTTAATACAACAGAAAACGTATAAAATTGAGGTGATTTAGTAAGTCCAAAGAATATTCTTTGAAAAGATTTAAAAGACACACTTTGATTAAGGAAAACATAAACATATGTAAAGAATATACAGAAAGAATCAGGACAATGTTATAGCAGAGAATATATGAAATGCCAGTAAATTTGAACATTTCTGTAAAGGGGACCATTTCCTAGCTCCTAAAGTTGACCAAAACTGACACAAGAGGAAATCATTGAAGGTCATCATGTCTGCCCTTGGCATTCTTGGAACGCCCTGGCCTCAGAATGCAGCATCGGTAGTCCATGGTAACCTGCGGAGAGGGGGTGGGGCTGAAGGAGGTTGGAACACTGCCCTCACTGAGGGAGTGGGTGTGGCCATCTCTGCTGTGACTGAACAAAGGGCAGGGGAGCAGGGGGCCCAGGGCAGGGCCCTCAGAGCCCGGCAGGACCAGGGGAGTGTCACAAGCATTTGGCCCAGGCCAAAGGGCGCCTTCTTTGTCTGCACAGCTTCCCAAACACTCACCTTTCCACTCAGGCCGCCCTCTTTGTTGAAGTGTGTGTGGAACGTGTCCTCGCAGTACACCTCGCTGCACAGCTAACCATAGGACTGGGCATCGTACCTTCCTGCCAGGTGACCGAAGTTCGCAGGCAGATGGGTCACTGGGACCAACGCGGAGAGGCTCCTGCCCTGACCACAGGTCGACCACAGCCGCTGCCCCAGATCGGGGGTTGCAAAGCAGCCCTGTCTGAATCCCCTGCCTCTAGAGGGAGTATTGGACCAACACTTCTAAAAAATGGGGTCCTTCCGGGCAACTCATCGGAGGGACACAAAAAAATCTTTGCCGACTTTCTCCTGAAGCTTACGAGCGTTCACACTTAAGCCTTTTACAATGTCAGCTGTTTAGCTAAACATGAGCTCATGATCTAAATTTACACAATAATGAAGAAATCAGCTACAAGGGGAGACAATCAGCAAAAACAATCAATATGAGAATTAGTTTCCCAAGGCCACCCATCAGATGTTGGAATAATCAGGTGCAAGGCAGAATATATACATAAAACTGGAACTGGAACAAGGAACAAGGATGTTTTCAAAGACTGGTAGGATCTCTAAAACATTTGTAAAGTACATGTCATTGATAAAGCTAAATACTCAAAGGTTGTGTAATACAACAGATTAATCATTGAGAAGAGTGAAATTATGCTGTTTTGAAAACTATGGCAGGTCAGATTTTCTGCCTAATGATATAAGAAGATTTCTCTCAAAAATACACATTATTTCAAAGACTTATTGGCTGTGAAATAAGTGAAGGGTATTTCAAATGGCTTGTCTGCAAAGAAAGGTGAGATGTAGGGAATCACAGAAAGTCGAGGGGAAAATATGTCAATATATACATTGCTATATGGTGAACTAAGCCTTAGGCCAGCAACAATGGAGAGGACCTGACCCTTAGAAACTTACAAGTAAGCTGGAATCTTCAAAAGTTCAAATCTTTATAAGTAAAAAGATTTATTAAAATGAATAACCAAGTGTTTTAATTGACATCAGATGATCCAAACAACAAACCCTGAGAACATAGAAAAAATATAAATAAAGATATGAGCAGAACTTAATACAACAGAAAACGTATAAAATTGAGGTGATTTAGTAAGTCCAAAGAATATTCTTTGAAAAGATTTAAAAGACACACTTTGATTAAGGAAAACATAAACATATGTAAAGAATATACAGAAAGAATCAGGACAATGTTATAGCAGAGAATATATGAAATGCCAGTAAATTTGAACATTTCTGTAAAGGGGACCATTTCCTAGCTCCTAAAGTTGACCAAAACTGACACAAGAGGAAATCATTGAAGGTCATCATGTCTGCCCTTGGCATTCTTGGAACGCCCTGGCCTCAGAATGCAGCATCGGTAGTCCATGGTAACCTGCGGAGAGGGGGTGGGGCTGAAGGAGGTTGGAACACTGCCCTCACTGAGGGAGTGGGTGTGGCCATCTCTGCTGTGACTGAACAAAGGGCAGGGGAGCAGGGTGCCCAGGGCAGGGCCCTCAGAGCCCAGCAGGACCAGGGGAGTGTCACAAGCATTTGGCCCAGGCCAAAGGGCGCCTTCTTTGTCTGCACAGCTTCCCAAACACTCACATTTCCACTCAGGCCGCCCTCTTTGTTGAAGTGTGTGTGGAACGTGTCCTCGCAGTACACCTCGCTGCACAGCTAACCATAGGACTGGGCATCGTACCTTCCTGCCAGGTGACCGAAGTTCGCAGGCAGATGGGTCACTGGGACCAACGCGGAGAGGCTCCTGCCCTGACCACAGGTCGACCACAGCCGCTGCCCCAGATCGGGGGTTGCAAAGCAGCCCTGTCTGAATCCCCTGCCTCTAGAGGGAGTATTGGACCAACACTTCTAAAAAATGGGGTCCTTGCGGGCAACTCATCGGAGGGACACAAACAAATCTTTGCCGACTTTCTCCTGAAGCTTACGAGCGTTCACACTTAAGCCTTTTACAATGTCAGCTGTTTAGCTAAACATGAGCTCATGATCTAAATTTACACAATAATGAAGAAATCAGCTACAAGGGGAGACAATCAGCAAAAACAATCCATATGAGAATTAGTTTCCCAAGGCCACCCATCAGATGTTGGAATAATCAGGTGCAAGGCAGAATATATACATAAAACTGGAACTGGAACAAGGAACAAGGATGTTTTCAAAGACTGGTAGGATCTCTAAAACATTTGTAAAGTACATGTCATTGATAAAGCTAAATACTCAAAGGTTGTGTAATACAACAGATTAATCATTGAGAAGAGTGAAATTATACTGTTTTGAAAACTATGGCAGGTCAGATTTTCTGCCTAATGATATAAGAAGATTTCTCTCAAAAATACACATTATTTCAAAGACTTATTGGCTGTGAAATAAGTGAAGGGTATTTCAAATGGCTTGTCTGCAAAGAAAGGTGAGATGTAGGGAATCACAGAAAGTCGAGGGGAAAATATGTCAATATATACATTGCTATATGGTGAACTAAGCCTTAGGCCAGCAACAATGGAGAGGACCTGACCCTTAGAAACTTACAAGTAAGCTGGAATCTTCAAAAGTTCAAATCTTTATAAGTAAAAAGATTTATTAAAATGAATAACCAAGTGTTTTAATTGACATCAGATGATCCAAACAACAAACCCTGAGAACATAGAAAAAATATAAATAAAGATATGAGCAGAACTTAATACAACAGAAAACGTATAAAATTGAGGTGATTTAGTAAGTCCAAAGAATATTCTTTGAAAAGATTTAAAAGACACACTTTGATTAAGGAAAACATAAACATATGTAAAGAATATACAGAAAGAATCAGGACAATGTTATAGCAGAGAATATATGAAATGCCAGTAAATTTGAACATTTCTGTAAAGGGGACCATTTCCTAGCTCCTAAAGTTGACCAAAACTGACACAAGAGGAAATCATTGAAGGTCATCATGTCTGCCCTTGGCATTCTTGGAACGCCCTGGCCTCAGAATGCAGCATCGGTAGTCCATGGTAACCTGCGGAGAGGGGGTGGGGCTGAAGGAGGTTGGAACACTGCCCTCACTGAGGGAGTGGGTGTGGCCATCTCTGCTGTGACTGAACAAAGGGCAGGGGAGCAGGGGGCCCAGGGCAGGGCCCTCAGAGCCCGGCAGGACCAGGGGAGTGTCACAAGCATTTGGCCCAGGCCAAAGGGCGCCTTCTTTGTCTGCACAGCTTCCCAAACACTCACCTTTCCACTCAGGCCGCCCTCTTTGTTGAAGTGTGTGTGGAACGTGTCCTCGCAGTACACCTCGCTGCACAGCTAACCATAGGACTGGGCATCGTACCTTCCTGCCAGGTGACCGAAGTTCGCAGGCAGATGGGTCACTGGGACCAACGCGGAGAGGCTCCTGCCCTGACCACAGGTCGACCACAGCCGCTGCCCCAGATCGGGGGTTGCAAAGCAGCCCTGTCTGAATCCCCTGCCTCTAGAGGGAGTATTGGACCAACACTTCTAAAAAATGGGGTCCTTGCGGGCAACTCATCGGAGGGACACAAACAAATCTTTGCCGACTTTCTCCTGAAGCTTACGAGCGTTCACACTTAAGCCTTTTACAATGTCAGCTGTTTAGCTAAACATGAGCTCATGATCTAAATTTACACAATAATGAAGAAATCAGCTACAAGGGGAGACAATCAGCAAAAACAATCCATATGAGAATTAGTTTCCCAAGGCCACCCATCAGATGTTGGAATAATCAGGTGCAAGGCAGAATATATACATAAAACTGGAACTGGAACAAGGAACAAGGATGTTTTCAAAGACTGGTAGGATCTCTAAAACATTTGTAAAGTACATGTCATTGATAAAGCTAAATACTCAAAGGTTGTGTAATACAACAGATTAATCATTGAGAAGAGTGAAATTATGCTGTTTTGAAAACTATGGCAGGTCAGATTTTCTGCCTAATGATATAAGAAGATTTCTCTCAAAAATACACATTATTTCAAAGACTTATTGGCTGTGAAATAAGTGAAGGGTATTTCAAATGGCTTGTCTGCAAAGAAAGGTGAGATGTAGGGAATCACAGAAAGTCGAGGGGAAAATATGTCAATATATACATTGCTATATGGTGAACTAAGCCTTAGGCCAGCAACAATGGAGAGGACCTGACCCTTAGAAACTTACAAGTAAGCTGGAATCTTCAAAAGTTCAAATCTTTATAAGTAAAAAGATTTATTAAAATGAATAACCAAGTGTTTTAATTGACATCAGATGATCCAAACAACAAACCCTGAGAACATAGAAAAAATATAAATAAAGATATGAGCAGAACTTAATACAACAGAAAACGTATAAAATTGAGGTGATTTAGTAAGTCCAAAGAATATTCTTTGAAAAGATTTAAAAGACACACTTTGATTAAGGAAAACATAAACATATGTAAAGAATATACAGAAAGAATCAGGACAATGTTATAGCAGAGAATATATGAAATGCCAGTAAATTTGAACATTTCTGTAAAGGGGACCATTTCCTAGCTCCTAAAGTTGACCAAAACTGACACAAGAGGAAATCATTGAAGGTCATCATGTCTGCCCTTGGCATTCTTGGAACGCCCTGGCCTCAGAATGCAGCATCGGTAGTCCATGGTAACCTGCGGAGAGGGGGTGGGGCTGAAGGAGGTTGGAACACTGCCCTCACTGAGGGAGTGGGTGTGGCCATCTCTGCTGTGACTGAACAAAGGGCAGGGGAGCAGGGGGCCCAGGGCAGGGCCCTCAGAGCCCGGCAGGACCAGGGGAGTGTCACAAGCATTTGGCCCAGGCCAAAGGGCGCCTTCTTTGTCTGCACAGCTTCCCAAACACTCACATTTCCACTCAGGCCGCCCTCTTTGTTGAAGTGTGTGTGGAACGTGTCCTCGCAGTACACCTCGCTGCACAGCTAACCATAGGACTGGGCATCATACCTTCCTGCCAGGTGACCGAAGTTCGCAGGCAGATGGGTCACTGGGACCAACGCGGAGAGGCTCCTGCCCTGACCACAGGTCGACCACAGCCGCTGCCCCAGATCGGGTGTTGCAAAGCAGCCCTGTCTGAATCCCCTGCCTCTAGAGGGAGTATTGGACCAACACTTCTAAAAAATGGGGTCCTTGCGGGCAACTCATCGGAGGGACACAAAAAAATCTTTGCCGACTTTCTCCTGAAGCTTACGAGCGTTCACATTTAAGCCTTTTACAATGTCAGCTGTTTAGCTAAACATGAGCTCATGATCTAAATTTACACAATAATGAAGAAATCAGCTACAAGGGGAGACAATCAGCAAAAACAATCAATATGAGAATTAGTTTCCCAAGGCCACCCATCAGATGTTGGAATAATCAGGTGCAAGGCAGAATATATACATAAAACTGGAACTGGAACAAGGAACAAGGATGTTTTCAAAGACTGGTAGGATCTCTAAAACATTTGTAAAGTACATGTCATTGATAAAGCTAAATACTCAAAGGTTGTGTAATACAACAGATTAATCATTGAGAAGAGTGAAATTATGCTGTTTTGAAAACTATGGCAGGTCAGATTTTCTGCCTAATGATATAAGAAGATTTCTCTCAAAAATACACATTATTTCAAAGACTTATTGGCTGTGAAATAAGTGAAGGGTATTTCAAATGGCTTGTCTGCAAAGAAAGGTGAGATGTAGGGAATCACAGAAAGTCGAGGGGAAAATATGTCAATATATACATTGCTATATGGTGAACTAAGCCTTAGGCCAGCAACAATGGAGAGGACCTGACCCTTAGAAACTTATAAGTAAGCTGGAATCTTCAAAAGTTCAAATCTTTATAAGTAAAAAGATTTATTAAAATGAATAACCAAGTGTTTTAATTGACATCAGATGATCAAAACAACAAACCCTGAGAACATAGAAAAAATATAAATAAAGATATGAGCAGAACTTAATACAACAGAAAACGTATAAAATTGAGGTGATTTAGTAAGTCCAAAGAATATTCTTTGAAAAGATTTAAAAGACACACTTTGATTAAGGAAAACATAAACATATGTAAAGAATATACAGAAAGAATCAGGACAATGTTATAGCAGAGAATATATGAAATGCCAGTAAATTTGAACATTTCTGTAAAGGGGACCATTTCCTAGCTCCTAAAGTTGACCAAAACTGACACAAGAGGAAATCATTGAAGGTCATCATGTCTGCCCTTGGCATTCTTGAAACGCCCTGGCCTCAGAATGCAGCATCGGTAGTCCATGGTAACCTGCGGAGAGGGGGTGGGGCTGAAGGAGGTTGGAACACTGCCCTCACTGAGGGAGTGGGTGTGGCCATCTCTGCTGTGACTGAACAAAGGGCAGGGGAGCAGGGGGCCCAGGGCAGGGCCCTCAGAGCCCGGCAGGACCAGGGGAGTGTCACAAGCATTTGGCCCAGGCCAAAGGGCGCCTTCTTTGTCTGCACAGCTTCCCAAACACTCACCTTTCCACTCAGGCCGCCCTCTTTGTTGAAGTGTGTGTGGAACGTGTCCTCGCAGTACACCTCGCTGCACAGCTAACCATAGGACTGGGCATCGTACCTTCCTGCCAGGTGACCGAAGTTCGCAGGCAGATGGGTCACTGGGACCAACGTGGAGAGGCTCCTGCCCTGACCACAGGTCGACCACAGCCGCTGCCCCAGATCGGGGGTTGCAAAGCAGCCCTGTCTGAATCCCCTGCCTCTAGAGGGAGTATTGGACCAACACTTCTAAAAAATGGGGGCCTTGCGGGCAACTCATCGGAGGGACACAAAAAAATCTTTGCCGACTTTCTCCTGAAGCTTACGAGCGTTCACACTTAAGCCTTTTACAATGTCAGCTGTTTAGCTAAACATGAGCTCATGATCTAAATTTACACAATAATGAAGAAATCAGCTACAAGGGGAGACAATCAGCAAAAACAATCCATATGAGAATTAGTTTCCCAAGGCCACCCATCAGATGTTGGAATAATCAGGTGCAAGGCAGAATATATACATAAAACTGGAACTGGAACAAGGAACAAGGATGTTTTCAAAGACTGGTAGGATCTCTAAAACATTTGTAAAGTACATGTCATTGATAAAGCTAAATACTCAAAGGTTGTGTAATACAACAGATTAATCATTGAGAAGAGTGAAATTATGCTGTTTTGAAAACTATGGCAGGTCAGATTTTCTGCCTAATGATATAAGAAGATTTCTCTCAAAAATACACATTATTTCAAAGACTTATTGGCTGTGAAATAAGTGAAGGGTATTTCAAATGGCTTGTCTGCAAAGAAAGGTGAGATGTAGGGAATCACAGAAAGTCGAGGGGAAAATATGTCAATATATACATTGCTATATGGTGAACTAAGCCTTAGGCCAGCAACAATGGACAGGACCTGACCCTTAGAAACTTACAAGTAAGCTGGAATCTTCAAAAGTTCAAATCTTTATAAGTAAAAAGATTTATTAAAATGAATAACCAAGTGTTTTAATTGACATCAGATGATCCAAACAACAAACCCTGAGAACATAGAAAAAATATAAATAAAGATATGAGCAGAACTTAATACAACAGAAAACGTATAAAATTGAGGTGATTTAGTAAGTCCAAAGAATATTCTTTGAAAAGATTTAAAAGACACACTTTGATTAAGGAAAACATAAACATATGTAAAGAATATACAGAAAGAATCAGGACAATGTTATAGCAGAGAATATATGAAATGCCAGTAAATTTGAACATTTCTGTAAAGGGGACCATTTCCTAGCTCCTAAAGTTGACCAAAACTGACACAAGAGGAAATCATTGAAGGTCATCATGTCTGCCCTTGGCATTCTTGGAACGCCCTGGCCTCAGAATGCAGCATCGGTAGTCCATGGTAACCTGCGGAGAGGGGGTGGGGCTGAAGGAGGTTGGAACACTGCCCTCACTGAGGGAGTGGGTGTGGCCATCTCTGCTGTGACTGAACAAAGGGCAGGGGAGCAGGGGGCCCAGGGCAGGGCCCTCAGAGCCCGGCAGGACCAGGGGAGTGTCACAAGCATTTGGCCCAGGCCAAAGGGCGCCTTCTTTGTCTGCACAGCTTCCCAAACACTCACCTTTCCACTCAGGCCGCCCTCTTTGTTGAAGTGTGTGTGGAACGTGTCCTCGCAGTACACCTCGCTGCACAGCTAACCATAGGACTGGGCATCGTACCTTCCTGCCAGGTGACCGAAGTTCGCAGGCAGATGGGTCACTGGGACCAACGCGGAGAGGCTCCTGCCCTGACCACAGGTCGACCACAGCCGCTGCCCCAGATCGGGGGTTGCAAAGCAGCCCTGTCTGAATCCCCTGCCTCTAGAGGGAGTATTGGACCAACACTTCTAAAAAATGGGGGCCTTGCGGGCAACTCATCGGAGGGACACAAAAAAATCTTTGCCGACTTTCTCCTGAAGCTTACGAGCGTTCACACTTAAGCCTTTTACAATGTCAGCTGTTTAGCTAAACATGAGCTCATGATCTAAATTTACACAATAATGAAGAAATCAGCTACAAGGGGAGACAATCAGCAAAAACAATCCATATGAGAATTAGTTTCCCAAGGCCACCCATCAGATGTTGGAATAATCAGGTGCAAGGCAGAATATATACATAAAACTGGAACTGGAACAAGGAACAAGGATGTTTTCAAAGACTGGTAGGATCTCTAAAACATTTGTAAAGTACATGTCATTGATAAAGCTAAATACTCAAAGGTTGTGTAATACAACAGATTAATCATTGAGAAGAGTGAAATTATGCTGTTTTGAAAACTATGGCAGGTCAGATTTTCTGCCTAATGATATAAGAAGATTTCTCTCAAAAATACACATTATTTCAAAGACTTATTGGCTGTGAAATAAGTGAAGGGTATTTCAAATGGCTTGTCTGCAAAGAAAGGTGAGATGTAGGGAATCACAGAAAGTCGAGGGGAAAATATGTCAATATATACATTGCTATATGGTGAACTAAGCCTTAGGCCAGCAACAATGGAGAGGACCTGACCCTTAGAAACTTACAAGTAAGCTGGAATCTTCAAAAGTTCAAATCTTTATAAGTAAAAAGATTTATTAAAATGAATAACCAAGTGTTTTAATTGACATCAGATGATCCAAACAACAAACCCTGAGAACATAGAAAAAATATAAATAAAGATATGAGCAGAACTTAATACAACAGAAAACGTATAAAATTGAGGTGATTTAGTAAGTCCAAAGAATATTCTTTGAAAAGATTTAAAAGACACACTTTGATTAAGGAAAACATAAACATATGTAAAGAATATACAGAAAGAATCAGGACAATGTTATAGCAGAGAATATATGAAATGCCAGTAAATTTGAACATTTCTGTAAAGGGGACCATTTCCTAGCTCCTAAAGTTGACCAAAACTGACACAAGAGGAAATCATTGAAGGTCATCATGTCTGCCCTTGGCATTCTTGGAACGCCCTGGCCTCAGAATGCAGCATCGGTATTCCATGGTAACCTGCAGAGAGGGGGTGGGGCTGAAGGAGGTTGGAACACTGCCCTCACTGAGGGAGTGGGTGTGGCCATCTCTGCTGTGACTGAACAAAGGGCAGGGGAGTAGGGGGCCCAGGGCAGGGCCCTCAGAGCCCGGCAGGACCAGGGGAGTGTCACAAGCATTTGGCCCAGGCCAAAGGGCGCCTTCTTTGTCTGCACAGCTTCCCAAACACTCACATTTCCACTCAGGCCGCCCTCTTTGTTGAAGTGTGTGTGGAACGTGTCCTCGCAGTACACCTCGCTGCACAGCTAACCATAGGACTGGGCATCGTACCTTCCTGCCAGGTGACCGAAGTTCGCAGGCAGATGGGTCACTGGGACCAACGCGGAGAGGCTCCTGCCCTGACCACAGGTCGACCACAGCCGCTGCCCCAGATCGGGGGTTGCAAAGCAGCCCTGTCTGAATCCCCTGCCTCTAGAGGGAGTATTGGACCAACACTTCTAAAAAATGGGGTCCTTCCGGGCAACTCATCAGAGGGACACAAAAAAATCTTTGCCGACTTTCTCCTGAAGCTTACGAGCGTTCACACTTAAGCCTTTTACAATGTCAGCTGTTTAGCTAAACATGAGCTCATGATCTAAATTTACATAATAATGAAGAAATCAGCTACAAGGGGAGACAATCAGCAAAAACAATCAATATGAGAATTAGTTTCCCAAGGCCACCCATCAGATGTTGGAATAATCAGGTGCAAGGCAGAATATATACATAAAACTGGAACTGGAACAAGGAACAAGGATGTTTTCAAAGACTGGTAGGATCTCTAAAACATTTGTAAAGTACATGTCATTGATAAAGCTAAATACTCAAAGGTTGTGTAATACAACAGATTAATCATTGAGAAGAGTGAAATTATGCTGTTTTGAAAACAATGGCAGGTCAGATTTTCTGCCTAATGATATAAGAAGATTTCTCTCAAAAATACACATTATTTCAAAGACTTATTGGCTGTGAAATAAGTGAAGGGTATTTCAAATGGCTTGTCTGCAAAGAAAGGTGAGATGTAGGGAATCACAGAAAGTCGAGGGGAAAATATGTCAATATATACATTGCTATATGGTGAACTAAGCCTTAGGCCAGCAACAATGGAGAGGACCTGACCCTTAGAAACTTACAAGTAAGCTGGAATCTTCAAAAGTTCAAATCTTTCTAAGTAAAAAGATTTATTAAAATGAATAACCAAGTGTTTTAATTGACATCAGATGATCAAAACAACAAACCCTGAGAACATAGAAAAAATATAAATAAAGATATGAGCAGAACTTAATACAACAGAAAACGTATAAAATTGAGGTGATTTAGTAAGTCCAAAGAATATTCTTTGAAAAGATTTAAAAGACACACTTTGATTAAGGAAAACATAAACATATGTAAAGAATATACAGAAAGAATCAGGACAATGTTATAGCAGAGAATATATGAAATGCCAGTAAATTTGAACATTTCTGTAAAGGGGACCATTTCCTAGCTCCTAAAGTTGACCAAAACTGACACAAGAGGAAATCATTGAAGGTCATCATGTCTGCCCTTGGCATTCTTGGAACGCCCTGGCCTCAGAATGCAGCATCGGTAGTCCATGGTAACCTGCGGAGAGGGGGTGGGGCTGAAGGAGGTTGGAACACTGCCCTCACTGAGGGAGTGGGTGTGGCCATCTCTGCTGTGACTGAACAAAGGGCAGGGGAGCAGGGGGCCCAGGGCAGGGCCCTCAGAGCCCGGCAGGACCAGGGGAGTGTCACAAGCATTTGGCCCAGGCCAAAGGGCGCCTTCTTTGTCTGCACAGCTTCCCAAACACTCACATTTACACTCAGGCCGCCCTCTTTGTTGAAGTGTGTGTGGAACGTGTCCTCGCAGTACACCTCGCTGCACAGCTAACCATAGGACTGGGCATCGTACCTTCCTGCCGGGTGACCGAAGTTCGCAGGCAGATGGGTCACTGGGACCAACGCGGAGAGGCTCCTGCCCTGACCACAGGTCGACCACAGCCGCTGCCCCAGATCGGGGGTTGCAAAGCAGCCCTGTCTGAATCCCCTGCCTCTAGAGGGAGTATTGGACCAACACTTCTAAAAAATGGGGTCCTTGCGGGCAACTCATCGGAGGGACACAAAAAAATCTTTGCCGACTTTCTCCTGAAGCTTACGAGCGTTCACACTTAAGCCTTTTACAATGTCAGCTGTTTAGCTAAACATGAGCTCATGATCTAAATTTACACAATAATGAAGAAATCAGCTACAAGGGGAGACAATCAGCAAAAACAATCAATATGAGAATTAGTTTCCCAAGGCCACCCATCAGATGTTGGAATAATCAGGTGCAAGGCAGAATATATACATAAAACTGGAACTGGAACAAGGAACAAGGATGTTTTCAAAGACTGGTAGGATCTCTAAAACATTTGTAAAGTACATGTCATTGATAAAGCTAAATACTCAAAGGTTGTGTAATACAACAGATTAATCATTGAGAAGAGTGAAATTATGCTGTTTTGAAAACTATGGCAGGTCAGATTTTCTGCCTAATGATATAAGAAGATTTCTCTCAAAAATACACATTATTTCAAAGACTTATTGGCTGTGAAATAAGTGAAGGGTATTTCAAATGGCTTGTCTGCAAAGAAAGGTGAGATGTAGGGAATCACAGAAAGTCGAGGGGAAAATATGTCAATATATACATTGCTATATGGTGAACTAAGCCTTAGGCCAGCAACAATGGACAGGACCTGACCCTTAGAAACTTACAAGTAAGCTGGAATCTTCAAAAGTTCAAATCTTTATAAGTAAAAAGATTTATTAAAATGAATAACCAAGTGTTTTAATTGACATCAGATGATCCAAACAACAAACCCTGAGAACATAGAAAAAATATAAATAAAGATATGAGCAGAACTTAATACAACAGAAAACGTATAAAATTGAGGTGATTTAGTAAGTCCAAAGAATATTCTTTGAAAAGATTTAAAAGACACACTTTGATTAAGGAAAACATAAACATATGTAAAGAATATACAGAAAGAATCAGGACAATGTTATAGCAGAGAATATATGAAATGCCAGTAAATTTGAACATTTCTGTAAAGGGGACCATTTCCTAGCTCCTAAAGTTGACCAAAACTGACACAAGAGGAAATCATTGAAGGTCATCATGTCTGCCCTTGGCATTCTTGGAACGCCCTGGCCTCAGAATGCAGCATCGGTAGTCCATGGTAACCTGCGGAGATGGGGTGGGGCTGAAGGAGGTTGGAACACTGCCCTCACTGAGGGAGTGGGTGTGGCCATCTCTGCTGTGACTGAACAAAGGGCAGGGGAGCAGGGGGCCCAGGGCAGGGCCCTCAGAGCCCGGCAGGACCAGGGGAGTGTCACAAGCATTTGGCCCAGGCCAAAGGGCGCCTTCTTTGTCTGCACAGCTTCCCAAACACTCACCTTTCCACTCAGGCCGCCCTCTTTGTTGAAGTGTGTGTGGAACGTGTCCTCGCAGTACACCTCGCTGCACAGCTAACCATAGGACTGGGCATCGTACCTTCCTGCCAGGTGACCGAAGTTCGCAGGCAGATGGGTCACTGGGACCAACGCGGAGAGGCTCCTGCCCTGACCACAGGTCGACCACAGCCGCTGCCCCAGATCGGGGGTTGCAAAGCAGCCCTGTCTGAATCCCCTGCCTCTAGAGGGAGTATTGGACCAACACTTCTAAAAAATGGGGGCCTTGCGGGCAACTCATCGGAGGGACACAAAAAAATCTTTGCCGACTTTCTCCTGAAGCTTACGAGCGTTCACACTTAAGCCTTTTACAATGTCAGCTGTTTAGCTAAACATGAGCTCATGATCTAAATTTACACAATAATGAAGAAATCAGCTACAAGGGGAGACAATCAGCAAAAACAATCCATATGAGAATTAGTTTCCCAAGGCCACCCATCATATGTTGGAATAATCAGGTGCAAGGCAGAATATATACATAAAACTGGAACTGGAACAAGGAACAAGGATGTTTTCAAAGACTGGTAGGATCTCTAAAACATTTGTAAAGTACATGTCATTGATAAAGCTAAATACTCAAAGGTTGTGTAATACAACAGATTAATCATTGAGAAGAGTGAAATTATGCTGTTTTGAAAACTATGGCAGGTCAGATTTTCTGCCTAATGATATAAGAAGATTTCTCTCAAAAATACACATTATTTCAAAGACTTATTGGCTGTGAAATAAGTGAAGGGTATTTCAAATGGCTTGTCTGCAAAGAAAGGTGAGATGTAGGGAATCACAGAAAGTCGAGGGGAAAATATGTCAATATATACATTGCTATATGGTGAACTAAGCCTTAGGCCAGCTAAAATGGAGAGGACCTGACCCTTAGAAACTTACAAGTAAGCTGGAATCTTCAAAAGTTCAAATCTTTATAAGTAAAAAGATTTATTAAAATGAATAACCAAGTGTTTTAATTGACATCAGATGATCAAAACAACAAACCCTGAGAACATAGAAAAAATATAAATAAAGATATGAGCAGAACTTAATACAACAGAAAACGTATAAAATTGAGGTGATTTAGTAAGTCCAAAGAATATTCTTTGAAAAGATTTAAAAGACACACTTTGATTAAGGAAAACATAAACATATGTAAAGAATATACAGAAAGAATCAGGACAATGTTATAGCAGAGAATATATGAAATGCCAGTAAATTTGAACATTTCTGTAAAGGGGACCATTTCCTAGCTCCTAAAGTTGACCAAAACTGACACAAGAGGAAATCATTGAAGGTCATCATGTCTGCCCTTGGCATTCTTGGAACGCCCTGGCCTCAGAATGCAGCATCGGTAGTCCATGGTAACCTGCGGAGAGGGGGTGGGGCTGAAGGAGGTTGGAACACTGCCCTCACTGAGGGAGTGGGTGTGGCCATCTCTGCTGTGACTGAACAAAGGGCAGGGGAGCAGGGGGCCCAGGGCAGGGCCCTCAGAGCCCGGCAGGACCAGGGGAGTGTCACAAGCATTTGGCCCAGGCCAAAGGGCGCCTTCTTTGTCTGCACAGCTTCCCAAACACTCACATTTCCACTCAGGCCGCCCTCTTTGTTGAAGTGTGTGTGGAACGTGTCCTCGCAGTACACCTCGCTGCACAGCTAACCATAGGACTGGGCATCGTACCTTCCTGCCAGGTGACCGAAGTTTGCAGGCAGATGGGTCACTGGGACCAACGCGGAGAGGCTCCTGCCCTGACCACAGGTCGACCACAGCCGCTGCCCCAGATCGGGGGTTGCAAAGCAGCCCTGTCTGAATCCCCTGCCTCTAGAGGGAGTATTGGACCAACACTTCTAAAAAATGGGGGCCTTGCGGGCAACTCATCGGAGGGACACAAAAAAATCTTTGCCGACTTTCTCCTGAAGCTTACGAGCGTTCACACTTAAGCCTTTTACAATGTCAGCTGTTTAGCTAAACATGAGCTCATGATCTAAATTTACACAATAATGAAGAAATCAGCTACAAGGGGAGACAATCAGCAAAAACAATCAATATGAGAATTAGTTTCCCAAGGCCACCCATCAGATGTTGGAATAATCAGGTGCAAGGCAGAATATATACATAAAACTGGAACTGGAACAAGGAACAAGGATGTTTTCAAAGACTGGTAGGATCTCTAAAACATTTGTAAAGTACATGTCATTGATAAAGCTAAATACTCAAAGGTTGTGTAATACAACAGATTAATCATTGAGAAGAGTGAAATTATGCTGTTTTGAAAACTATGGCAGGTCAGATTTTCTGCCTAATGATATAAGAAGATTTCTCTCAAAAATACACATTATTTCAAAGACTTATTGGCTGTGAAATAAGTGAAGGGTATTTCAAATGGCTTGTCTGCAAAGAAAGGTGAGATGTAGGGAATCACAGAAAGTCGAGGGGAAAATATGTCAATATATACATTGATATATGGTGAACTAAGCCTTAGGCCAGCAACAATGGAGAGGACCTGACCCTTAGAAACTTACAAGTAAGCTGGAATCTTCAAAAGTTCAAATCTTTATAAGTAAAAAGATTTATTAAAATGAATAACCAAGTGTTTTAATTGACATCAGATGATCCAAACAACAAACCCTGAGAACATAGAAAAAATATAAATAAAGATATGAGCAGAACTTAATACAACAGAAAACGTATAAAATTGAGGTGATTTAGTAAGTCCAAAGAATATTCTTTGAAAAGATTTAAAAGACACACTTTGATTAAGGAAAACATAAACATATGTAATGAATATACAGAAAGAATCAGGACAATGTTATAGCAGAGAATATATGAAATGCCAGTAAATTTGAACATTTCTGTAAAGGGGACCATTTCCTAGCTCCTAAAGTTGACCAAAACTGACACAAGAGGAAAGCATTGAAGGTCATCATGTCTGCCCTTGGCATTCTTGGAACGCCCTGGCCTCAGAATGCAGCATCGGTAGTCCATGGTAACCTGCGGAGAGGGGGCGGGGCTGAAGGAGGTTGGAACACTGCCCTCACTGAGGGAGTGGGTGTGGCCATCTCTGCTTTGACTGAACAAAGGGCATGGGAGCAGGGGGCCCAGGGCAGGGCCCTCAGAGCCCGGCAGGACCAGGGGAGTGTCACAAGCATTTGGCCCAGGCCAAAGGGCGCCTTCTTTGTCTGCACAGCTTCCCAAACACTCACATTTCCACTCAGGCCGCCCTCTTTGTTGAAGTGTGTGTGGAACGTGTCCTCGCAGTACACCTCGCTGCACAGCTAACCATAGGACTGGGCATCGTACCTTCCTGCCAGGTGACCGAAGTTTGCAGGCAGATGGGTCACTGGGACCAACACGGAGAGGCTCCTGCCCTGACCACAGGTCGACCACAGCCGCTGCCCCAGATCGGGGGTTGCAAAGCAGCCCTGTCTGAATCCCCTGCCTCTAGAGGGAGTATTGGACCAACACTTCTAAAAAATGGGGGCCTTGCGGGCAACTCATCGGAGGGACACAAAAAAATCTTTGCCGACTTTCTCCTGAAGCTTACGAGCGTTCACACTTAAGCCTTTTACAATGTCAGCTGTTTAGCTAAACATGAGCTCATGATCTAAATTTACACAATAATGAAGAAATCAGCTACAAGGGGAGACAATCAGCAAAAACAATCCATATGAGAATTAGTTTCCCAAGGCCACCCATCAGATGTTGGAATAATCAGGTGCAAGGCAGAATATATACATAAAACTGGAACTGGAACAAGGAACAAGGATGTTTTCAAAGACTGGTAGGATCTCTAAAACATTTGTAAAGTACATGTCATTGATAAAGCTAAATACTCAAAGGTTGTGTAATACAACAGATTAATCATTGAGAAGAGTGAAATTATGCTGTTTTGAAAACTATGGCAGGTCAGATTTTCTGCCTAATGATATAAGAAGATTTCTCTCAAAAATACACATTATTTCAAAGACTTATTGGCTGTGAAATAAGTGAAGGGTATTTCAAATGGCTTGTCTGCAAAGAAAGGTGAGATGTAGGGAATCACAGAAAGTCGAGGGGAAAATATGTCAATATATACATTGCTATAGGGTGAACTAAGCCTTAGGCCAGCAACAATGGAGAGGACCTGACCCTTAGAAACTTACAAGTAAGCTGGAATCTTCAAAAGTTCAAATCTTTATAAGTAAAAAGATTTATTAAAATGAATAACCAAGTGTTTTAATTGACATCAGATGATCAAAACAACAAACCCTGAGAACATAGAAAAAATATAAATAAAGATATGAGCAGAACTTAATACAACAGAAAACGTATAAAATTGAGGTGATTTAGTAAGTCCAAAGAATATTCTTTGAAAAGATTTAAAAGACACACTTTGATTAAGGAAAACATAAACATATGTAAAGAATATACAGAAAGAATCAGGACAATGTTATAGCAGAGAATATATGAAATGCCAGTAAATTTGAACATTTCTGTAAAGGGGACCATTTCCTAGCTCCTAAAGTTGACCAAAACTGACACAAGAGGAAATCATTGAAGGTCATCATGTCTGCCCTTGGCATTCTTGGAACGCCCTGGCCTCAGAATGCAGCATCGGTAGTCCATGGTAACCTGCGGAGAGGGGGTGGGGCTGAAGGAGGTTGGAACACTGCCCTCACTGAGGGAGTGGGTGTGGCCATCTCTGCTGTGACTGAACAAAGGGCAGGGGAGCAGGGGGCCCAGGGCAGGGCCCTCAGAGCCCGGCAGGACCAGGGGAGTGTCACAAGCATTTGGCCCAGGCCAAAGGGCGCCTTCTTTGTCTGCACAGCTTCCCAAACACTCACATTTCCACTCAGGCCGCCCTCTTTGTTGAAGTGTGTGTGGAACGTGTCCTCGCAGTACACCTCGCTGCACAGCTAACCATAGGACTGGGCATCGTACCTTCCTGCCAGGTGACCGAAGTTTGCAGGCAGATGGGTCACTGGGACCAACGCGGAGAGGCTCCTGCCCTGACCACAGGTCGACCACAGCCGCTGCCCCAGATCGGGGGTTGCAAAGCAGCCCTGTCTGAATCCCCTGCCTCTAGAGGGAGTATTGGACCAACACTTCTAAAAAATGGGGTCCTTGCGGGCAACTCATCGGAGGGACACAAAAAAATCTTTGCCGACTTTCTCCTGAAGCTTACGAGCGTTCACACTTAAGCCTTTTACAATGTCAGCTGTTTAGCTAAACATGAGCTCATGATATAAATTTACAAAATAATGAAGAAATCAGCTACAAGGGGAGACAATCAGCAAAAACAATCCATATTAGAATTAGTTTCCCAAGGCCACCCATCAGATGTTGGAATAATCAGGTGCAAGGCAGAATATATACATAAAACTGGAACTGGACAAGGAACAAGGGTGTTTTCAAAGACTGGTAGGATCTCTAAAACATTTGTAAAGTACATGTCATTGATAAAGCTAAATACTCAAAGGTTGTGTAATACAACAGATTAATCATTGAGAAGAGTGAAATTATGCTGTTTTGAAAACTATGGCAGGTCAGATTTTCTGCCTAATGATATAAGAAGATTTCTCTCAAAAATACACATTATTTCAAAGACTTATTGGCTGTGAAATAAGTGAAGGGTATTTCAAATGGCTTGTCTGCAAAGAAAGGTGAGATGTAGGGAATCACAGAAAGTCGAGTGGAAAATATGTCAATATATACATTGCTATATGGTGAACTAAGCCTTAGGCCAGCAACAATGGAGAGGACCTGACCCTTAGAAACTTACAAGTAAGCTGGAATCTTCAAAAGTTCAAATCTTTCTAAGTAAAAAGATTTATTAAAATGAATAACCAAGTGTTTTCATTGACATCAGATGATCCAAACAACAAACCCTGAGAACATAGAAAAAATATAAATAAAGATATGAGCAGAACTTAATACAACAGAAAACGTATAAAATTGAGGTGATTTAGTAAGTCCAAAGAATATTCTTTGAAAAGATTTAAAAGACACACTTTGATTAAGGAAAACATAAACATATGTAAAGAATATACAGAAAGAATCAGGACAATGTTATAGCAGAGAATATATGAAATGCCAGTAAATTTGAACATTTCTGTAAAGGGGACCATTTCCTAGCTCCTAAAGTTGACCAAAACTGACACAAGAGGAAATCATTGAAGGTCATCATGTCTGCCCTTGGCATTCTTGGAACGCCCTGGCCTCAGAATGCAGCATCGGTAGTCCATGGTAACCTGCGGAGAGGGGGTGGGGCTGAAGGAGGTTGGAACACTGCCCTCACTGAGGGAGTGGGTGTGGCCATCTCTGCTGTGACTGAACAAAGGGCAGGGGAGCAGGGGGCCCAGGGCAGGGCCCTCAGAGCCCGGCAGGACCAGGGGAGTGTCACAAGCATTTGGCCCAGGCCAAAGGGCGCCTTCTTTGTCTGCACAGCTTCCCAAACACTCACATTTCCACTCAGGCCGCCCTCTTTGTTGAAGTGTGTGTGGAACGTGTCCTCGCAGTACACCTCGCTGCACAGCTAACCATAGGACTGGGCATCGTACCTTCCTGCCAGGTGACCGAAGTTCGCAGGCAGATGGGTCACTGGGACCAACGCGGAGAGGCTCCTGCCCTGACCACAGGTCGACCACAGCCGCTGCCCCAGATCGGGGGTTGCAAAGCAGCCCTGTCTGAATCCCCTGCCTCTAGAGGGAGTATTGGACCAACACTTCTAAAAAATGGGGGCCTTGCGGGCAACTCATCGGAGGGACACAAAAAAATCTTTGCCGACTTTCTCCTGAAGCTTACGAGCGTTCACACTTAAGCCTTTTACAATGTCAGCTGTTTAGCTAAACATGAGCTCATGATCTAAATTTACACAATAATGAAGAAATCAGCTACAAGGGGAGACAATCAGCAAAAACAATCCATATGAGAATTAGTTTCCCAAGGCCACCCATCAGATGTTGGAATAATCAGGTGCAAGGCAGAATATATACATAAAACTGGAACTGGAACAAGGAACAAGGATGTTTTCAAAGACTGGTAGGATCTCTAAAAGATTTGTAAAGTACATGTCATTGATAAAGCTAAATACTCAAAGGTTGTGTAATACAACAGATTAATCATTGAGAAGAGTGAAATTATGCTGTTTTGAAAACTATGGCAGGTCAGATTTTCTGCCTAATGATATAAGAAGATTTCTCTCAAAAATACACATTATTTCAAAGACTTATTGGCTGTGAAATAAGTGAAGGGTATTTCAAATGGCTTGTCTGCAAAGAAAGGTGAGATGTAGGGAATCACAGAAAGTCGAGGGGAAAATATGTCAATATATACATTGCTATATGGTGAACTAAGCCTTAGGCCAGCAACAATGGAGAGGACCTGACCCTTAGAAACTTACAAGTAAGCTGGAATCTTCAAAAGTTCAAATCTTTATAAGTAAAAAGATTTATTAAAATGAATAACCAAGTGTTTTAATTGACATCAGATGATCAAAACAACAAACCCTGAGAACATAGAAAAAAATATAAATAAAGATATGAGCAGAACTTAATACAACAGAAAACGTATAAAATTGAGGTGATTTAGTAAGTCCAAAGAATATTCTTTGAAAAGATTTAAAAGACACACTTTGATTAAGGAAAACATAAACATATGTAAAGAATATACAGAAAGAATCAGGACAATGTTATAGCAGAGAATATATGAAATGCCAGTAAATTTGAACATTTCTGTAAAGGGGACCATTTCCTAGCTCCTAAAGTTGACCAAAACTGACACAAGAGGAAATCATTGAAGGTCATCATGTCTGCCCTTGGCATTCTTGGAACGCCCTGGCCTCAGAATGCAGCATCGGTAGTCCATGGTAACCTGCGGAGAGGGGGTGGGGCTGAAGGAGGTTGGAACACTGCCCTCACTGAGGGAGTGGGTGTGGCCATCTCTGCTGTGACTGAACAAAGGGCAGGGGAGCAGGGGGCCCAGGGCAGGGCCCTCAGAGCCCGGCAGGACCAGGGGAGTGTCACAAGCATTTGGCCCAGGCCAAAGGGCGCCTTCTTTGTCTGCACAGCTTCCCAAACACTCACATTTCCACTCAGGCCGCCCTCTTTGTTGAAGTGTGTGTGGAACGTGTCCTCGCAGTACACCTCGCTGCACAGCTAACCATAGGACTGGGCATCGTACCTTCCTGCCAGGTGACCGAAGTTCGCAGGCAGATGGGTCACTGGGACCAACGCGGAGAGGCTCCTGCCCTGACCACAGGTCGACCACAGCCGCTGCCCCAGATCGGGGGTTGCAAAGCAGCCCTGTCTGAATCCCCTGCCTCTAGAGGGAGTATTGGACCAACACTTCTAAAAAATGGGGGCCTTGAGGGCAACTCATCGGAGGGACACAAAAAAATCTTTGCCGACTTTCTCCTGAAGCTTACGAGCGTTCACACTTAAGCCTTTTACAGTGTCAGCTGTTTAGCTAAACATGAGCTCATGATCTAAATTTACACAATAATGAAGAAATCAGCTACAAGGGGAGACAATCAGCAAAAACAATCAATATGAGAATTACTTTCCCAAGGCCACCCATCAGATGTTGGAATAATCAGGTGCAAGGCAGAATATATACATAAAACTGGAACTGGAACAAGGAACAAGGATGTTTTCAAAGACTGGTAGGATCTCTAAAACATTTGTAAAGTACATGTCATTGATAAAGCTAAATACTCAAAGGTTGTGTAATACAACAGATTAATCATTGAGAAGAGTGAAATTATGCTGTTTTGAAAACTATGGCAGGTCAGATTTTCTGCCTAATGATATAAGAAGATTTCTCTCAAAAATACACATTATTTCAAAGACTTATTGGCTGTGAAATAAGTGAAGGGTATTTCAAATGGCTTGTCTGCAAAGAAGGGTGAGATGTAGGGAATCACAGAAAGTCGAGGGGAAAATATGTCAATATATACATTGCTATATGGTGAACTAAGCCTTAGGCCAGCAACAATGGAGAGGACCTGACCCTTAGAAACTTACAAGTAAGTTGGAATCTTCAAAAGTTCAAATCTTTATAAGTAAAAAGATTTATTAAAATGAATAACCAAGTGTTTTAATTGACATCAGATGATCAAAACAACAAACCCTGAGAACATAGAAAAAATATAAATAAAGATATGAGCAGAACTTAATACAACAGAAAACGTATAAAATTGAGGTGATTTAGTAAGTCCAAAGAATATTCTTTGAAAAGATTTAAAAGACACACTTTGATTAAGGAAAACAAAAACATAAGTAAAGAATATACAGAAAGAATCAGGACAATGTTATAGCAGAGAATATATGAAATGCCAGTAAATTTGAACATTTCTGTAAAGGGGACCATTTCCTAGCTCCTAAAGTTGACCAAAACTGACACAAGAGGAAATCATTGAAGGTCATCATGTCTGCCCTTGGCATTCTCGGAATGCCCTGGCCTCAGAATGCAGCATCGGTAGTCCATGGTAACCTGCGGAGAGGGGGCGGGGCTGAAGGAGGTTGGAACACTGCCCTCACTGAGGGAGTGGGTGTGGCCATCTCTGCTGTGACTGAACAAAGGGCAGGGGAGCAGGGGGCCCAGGGCAGGGCCCTCAGAGGCCAGCAGGCCCAGTAGTGTGTCACAAGCATTTGGCCCAGGCCAAAGGGCACCTTCTTTGTCCGCACAGCTTCCCAAACACTCACCTTTCCACTCAGGCCGCCCTCTTTGTTGAAGTGTGTGTGGAACGTGTCCTCGCAGTACACCTCGCTGCACAGCTAACCATAGGACTGGGCATCGTACCTTCCTGCCAGGTGACTGAAGTTCACAGGCAGATGGGTCCCTGGGACCAACGCAGAGAGGCTCATGCCCTGACCACAGGTCGACCACAGCCGCTGCCCCCGATCGGGGGCCGCAAAGCAGCCCTGTCTGAATCCCCTGCCTCTAGAGGGAGTATTGGACCAACACTTCTAAAAAATGGGGTCCTTGCGGGCAACTCATCGGAGGGACACAAATAAATCGTTGCCGACTTTCTCCTGGAGCTTACGAGCGTTCACACTTAAGCCTTTTACAATGTCAGCTGTTTAGCTAAACATGAGCTCATGATCTAAATTTACACAATAATGAAGAAATCAGCTACAAGGGGAGACAATCAGCAAAAACAATCCATATGAGAATTAGTTTCCCAAGGCCACCCATCAGATGTTGGAATAATCAGGTGCAAGGCAGAATATATACATAAAACTGGAACTGGAACAAGGAACAAGGATGTTTTCAAAGACTGGTAGGATCTCTAAAACATTTGTAAAGTACATGTCATTGATAAAGCTAAATACTCAAAGGTTGTGTAATACAACAGATTAATCATTGAGAAGAGTGAAATTATGCTGTTTTGAAAACTATGGCAGGTCAGATTTTCTGCCTAATGATATAAGAAGATTTCTCTCAAAAATACACATTATTTGTCTTTCTCTTTCTGACTTACTTCACTCTGTATGACAGACTCTAGGTCCATCCACCTCATTACAAATAGTTCAATTTCATTTCTTTTTATGGCTGAGTAATATTCCATTGTATGTATGTGCCACATCTTCTTTACCCATTCATCCGATGATGGACACTTAGGTTGTTTCCATCTCCGGGCTATTGTAAATAGGGTGTATGCTGACACATATATATGGAATTTAAGAAAAAAAAAGGTCATGAAGAACATAGGGGTAAGACAGGAATAAAGACACAGACCTACTAGAGAATGGACTTGAGGATATGGGGAGGGGGAAGGGTAAGCTGTGACAAAGTGAAAGAGCGGCATGGACATATATACACTACCAAACGTAAGGTAGATAGCTAGTGGGAAGCAGCCGCATAGCACAGGGAGATCAGCTCGGTGCTTTGTGACCGCCTGGAGGGGTGGGATAGGGAGGGTGGGAGGGAGACGCAAAAGGGAGGGGATATGGGAACATATGTATACATATAACTGATTAAATTTGTGATAAAGCAAAAAATAAAAAAAAAAAAAAAAAAAAAAAAAAAAAAAAAAAAAAAAAAAAAAAAAAAAAAAAAAATACACATTATTTCAAAGACTTATTGGCTGTGAAATAAGTGAAGGGTATTTCAAATGGCTTGTCTGCAAAGAAAGGTGAGATGTAGGGAATCACAGAAAGTCGAGGGGAAAATATGTCAATATATACATTGCTATATGGTGAACTAAGCCTTAGGCCAGCAACAATGGAGAGGACCTGACACTTAGAAACTTACAAGTAAGTTGGAATCTTCAAAAGTTCAAATCTTTATAAGTAAAAAGATTTATTAAAATGAATAACCAAGTGTTTTAATTGACATCAGATGATCCAAACAACAAACCCTGAGAACATAGAAAAAATATAAATAAAGATATGAGCAGAACTTAATACAACAGAAAACGTATAAAATTGAGGTGATTTAGTAAGTCCAAAGAATATTCTTTGAAAAGATTTAAAAGACACACTTTGATTAAGGAAAACAAAAACATAAGTAAAGAATATACAGAAAGAATCAGGACAATGTTATAGCAGAGAATATATGAAATGCCAGTAAATTTGAACATTTCTGTAAAGGGGACCATTTCCTAGCTCCTAAAGTTGACCAAAACTGACACAAGAGGAAATCATTGAAGGTCATCATGTCTGCCCTTGGCATTCTCGGAATGCCCTGGCCTCAGAATGCAGCATCGGTAGTCCATGGTAACCTGCGGAGAGGGGGCGGGGCTGAAGGAGGTTGGAACACTGCCCTCACTGAGGGAGTGGGTGTGGCCATCTCTGCTGTGACTGAACAAAGGGCAGGGGAGCAGGGGGCCCAGGGCAGGGCCCTCAGAGGCCAGCAGGCCCAGTGGTGTGTCACAAGCATTTGGCCCAGGCCAAAGGGCACCTTCTTTGTCCGCACAGCTTCCCAAACACTCACCTTTCCACTCAGGCCGCCCTCTTTGTTGAAGTGTGTGTGGAACGTGTCCTCGCAGTACACCTCGCTGCACAGCTAACCATAGGACTGGGCATCGTACCTTCCTGCCAGGTGACTGAAGTTCGCAGGCAGATGGGTCCCTGGGACCAACGCGGAGAGGCTCCTGCCCTGACCACAGGTCGACCACAGCCGCTGCCCCCGATCGGGGGCCGCAAAGCAGCCCTGTCTGAATCCCCTGCCTCTAGAGGGAGTATTGGACCAACACTTCTAAAAAATGGGGTCCTTGCGGGCAACTCATCGGAGGGACACAAATAAATCGTTGCCGACTTTCTCCTGGAGCTTACGAGCGTTCACACTTAAGCCTTTTACAATGTCAGCTGTTTAGCTAAACATGAGCTCATGATCTAAATTTACACAATAATGAAGAAATCAGCTACAAGGGGAGACAATCAGCAAAAACAATCCATATGACAATTAGTTTCCCAAGGCCACCCATCAGATGTTGGAATAATCAGGTGCAAGGCAGAATATATACATAAAACTGGAACTGGAACAAGGAACAAGGATGTTTTCAAAGACTGGTAGGATCTCTAAAACATTTGTAAAGTACATGTCATTGATAAAGCTAAATAATCAAAGGTTGTGTAATACAACAGATTAATCATTGAGAAGAGAGAAATTATGCTGTTTTGAAAACTATGGCAGGTCAGATTTTCTGCCTAATGATATAAGAAGATTTCTCTAAAAAATACACATTATTTCAAAGACTTATTGGCTGTGAAATAAGTGAAGGGTATTTCAAATGGCTTGTCTGCAAAGAAAGGTGAGATGTAGGGAATCACAGAAAGTCGAGTGGAAAATATGTCAATATATACATTGCTATATGGTGAACTAAGCCTTAGGCCAGCAACAATGGAGAGGACCTGACCCTTAGAAACTTACAAGTAAGCTGGAATCTTCAAAAGTTCAAATCTTTATAAGTAAAAAGATTTACTAAAATGAATAACCAAGTGTTTTAATTGACATCAGATGATCAAAACAACAAACCCTGAGAACATAGAAAAAATATAAATAAAGATATGAGCAGAACTTAATACAACAGAAAACGTATAAAATTGAGGTGATTTAGTAAGTCCAAAGAATATTCTTTGAAAAGATTTAAAAGACACACTTTGATTAAGGAAAACATAAACATATGTAAAGAATATACAGAAAGAATCAGGACAATGTTATAGCAGAGAATATATGAAATGCCAGTAAATTTGAACATTTCTGTAAAGGGGACCATTTCCTAGCTCCTAAAGTTGACCAAAACTGACACAAGAGGAAATCATTGAAGGTCATCATGTCTGCCCTTGGCATTCTCGGAATGCCCTGGCCTCAGAATGCAGCATCGGTAGTCCATGGTAACCTGCGGAGAGGGGGCGGGGCTGAAGGAGGTTGGAACACTGCCCTCACTGAGGGAGTGGGTGTGGCCATCTCTGCTGTGACTGAACAAAGGGCAGGGGAGCAGGGGGCCCAGGGCAGGGCCCTCAGAGGCCAGCAGGCCCAGTGGTGTGTCACAAGCATTTGGCCCAGGCCAAAGGGCACCTTCTTTGTCCGCACAGCTTCCCAAACACTCACCTTTCCACTCAGGCCGCCCTCTTTGTTGAAGTGTGTGTGGAACGTGTCCTCGCAGTACACCTCGCTGCACAGCTAACCATAGGACTGGGCATCGTACCTTCCTGCCAGGTGACTGAAGTTCGCAGGCAGATGGGTCCCTGGGACCAACGCGGAGAGGCTCCTGCCCTGACCACAGGTCGACCACAGCCGCTGCCCCCGATCGGGGGCCGCAAAGCAGCCCTGTCTGAATCCCCTGCCTCTAGAGGGAGTATTGGACCAACACTTCTAAAAAATGGGGTCCTTGCGGGCAACTCATCGGAGGGACACAAATAAATCGTTGCCGACTTTCTCCTGGAGCTTACGAGCGTTCACACTTAAGCCTTTTACAATGTCAGCTGTTTAGCTAAACATGAGCTCATGATCTAAATTTACACAATAATGAAGAAATCAGCTACAAGGGGAGACAATCAGCAAAAACAATCCATATGACAATTAGTTTCCCAAGGCCATCCATCAGATGTTGGAATAATCAGGTGCAAGGCAGAATATATACATAAAACTGGAACTGGAACAAGGAACAAGGATGTTTTCAAAGACTGGTAGGATCTCTAAAACATTTGTAAAGTACATGTCATTGATAAAGCTAAATACTCAAAGGTTGTGTAATACAACAGATTAATCATTGAGAAGAGAGAAATTATGCTGTTTTGAAAACTATGGCAGGTCAGATTTTCTGCCTAATGATATAAGAAGATTTCTCTAAAAAATACACATTATTTCAAAGACTTATTGGCTGTGAAATAAGTGAAGGGTATTTCAAATGGCTTGTCTGCAAAGAAAGGTGAGATGTAGGGAATCACAGAAAGTCGAGTGGAAAATATGTCAATATATACATTGCTATATGGTGAACTAAGCCTTAGGCCAGCAACAATGGAGAGGACCTGACCCTTAGAAACTTACAAGTAAGCTGGAATCTTCAAAAGTTCAAATCTTTATAAGTAAAAAGATTTACTAAAATGAATAACCAAGTGTTTTAATTGACATCAGATGATCAAAACAACAAACCCTGAGAACATAGAAAAAATATAAATAAAGATATGAGCAGAACTTAATACAACAGAAAACGTATAAAATTGAGGTGATTTAGTAAGTCCAAAGAATATTCTTTGAAAAGATTTAAAAGACACACTTTGATTAAGGAAAACATAAACATATGTAAAGAATATACAGAAAGAATCAGGACAATGTTATAGCAGAGAATATATGAAATGCCAGTAAATTTGAACATTTCTGTAAAGGGGACCATTTCCTAGCTCCTAAAGTTGACCAAAACTGACACAAGAGGAAATCATTGAAGGTCATCATGTCTGCCCTTGGCATTCTTGGAACGCCCTGGCCTCAGAATGCAGCATCGGTAGTCCATGGTAACCTGCGGAGAGGGGGTGGGGCTGAAGGAGGTCGGAACACTGCCCTCACTGAGGGAGTGGGTGTGGCCATCTCTGCTGTGACTGAACAAAGGGCAGGGGAGCAGGGGGCCCAGGGCAGGGCCCTCAGAGCCCGGCAGGACCAGGGGAGTGTCACAAGCATTTGGCCCAGGCCAAAGAGCGCCTTCTTTGTCTGCACAGCTTCCCAAACACTCACATTTCCACTCAGGCCGCCCTCTTTGTTGAAGTGTGTGTGGAACGTGTCCTCGCAGTACACCTCGCTGCACAGCTAACCATAGGACTGGGCATCGTACCTTCCTGCCAGGTGACCGAAGTTCGCAGGCAGATGGGTCCCTGGGACCAACGCGGAGAGGCTCCTGCCCTGACCACAGGTCGACCACAGCCGCTGCCCCAGATCGGGGGTTGCAAAGCAGCCCTGTCTGAATCCCCTGCCTCTAGAGGGAGTATTGGACCAACACTTCTAAAAAATGGGGGCCTTGCGGGCAACTCATCGGAGGGACACAAAAAAATCTTTGCCGACTTTCTCCTGAAGCTTACGAGCGTTCACACTTAAGCCTTTTACAATGTCAGCTGTTTAGCTAAACATGAGCTCATGATCTAAATTTACACAATAATGAAGAAATCAGCTACAAGGGGAGACAATCAGCAAAAACAATCCATATGAGAATTAGTTTCCCAAGGCCACCCATCAGATGTTGGAATAATCAGGTGCAAGGCAGAATATATACATAAAACTGGAACTGGAACAAGGAACAAGGATGTTTTCAAAGACTGGTAGGATCTCTAAAACATTTGTAAAGTACATGTCATTGATAAAGCTAAATACTCAAAGGTTGTGTAATACAACAGATTAATCATTGAGAAGAGTGAAATTATGCTGTTTTGAAAACTATGGCAGGTCAGATTTTCTGCCTAATGATATAAGAAGATTTCTCTCAAAAATACACATTATTTCAAAGACTTATTGGCTGTGAAATAAGTGAAGGGTATTTCAAATGGCTTGTCTGCAAAGAAAGGTGAGATGTAGGGAATCACAGAAAGTCGAGGGGAAAATATGTCAATATATACATTGCTATATGGTGAACTAAGCCTTAGGCCAGCAACAATGGAGAGGACCTGACCCTTAGAAACTTACAAGTAAGCTGGAATCTTCAAAAGTTCAAATCTTTATAAGTAAAAAGATTTATTAAAATGAATAACCAAGTGTTTTAATTGACATCAGATGATCAAAACAACAAACCCTGAGAACATAGAAAAAAATATAAATAAAGATATGAGCAGAACTTAATACAACAGAAAACGTATAAAATTGAGGTGATTTAGTAAGTCCAAAGAATATTCTTTGAAAAGATTTAAAAGACACACTTTGATTAAGGAAAACATAAACATATGTAAAGAATATACAGAAAGAATCAGGACAATGTTATAGCAGAGAATATATGAAATGCCAGTAAATTTGAACATTTCTGTAAAGGGGACCATTTCCTAGCTCCTAAAGTTGACCAAAACTGACACAAGAGGAAATCATTGAAGGTCATCATGTCTGCCCTTGGCATTCTTGGAACGCCCTGGCCTCAGAATGCAGCATCGGTAGTCCATGGTAACCTGCGGAGAGGGGGTGGGGCTGAAGGAGGTTGGAACACTGCCCTCACTGAGGGAGTGGGTGTGGCCATCTCCACTGTGACTGAACAAAGGGCAGGGGAGCAGGGGGCCCAGGGCAGGGCCCTCAGAGCCCGGCAGGACCAGGGGAGTGTCACAAGCATTTGGCCCAGGCCAAAGGGCGCCTTCTTTGTCTGCACAGCTTCCCAAACACTCACATTTCCACTCAGGCCGCCCTCTTTGTTGAAGTGTGTGTGGAACGTGTCCTCGCAGTACACCTCGCTGCACAGCTAACCATAGGACTGGGCATCGTACATTCCTGCCAGGTGACCGAAGTTCGCAGGCAGATGGGTCACTGGGACCAACGCGGAGAGGCTCCTGCCCTGACCACAGGTCGACCACAGCCGCTGCCCCAGATCGGGGGTTGCAAAGCAGCCCTGTCTGAATCCCCTGCCTCTAGAGGGAGTATTGGACCAACACTTCTAAAAAATGGGGGCCTTGCGGGCAACTCATCGGAGGGACACAAAAAAATCTTTGCCGACTTTCTCCTGAAGCTTACGAGCGTTCACACTTAAGCCTTTTACAATGTCAGCTGTTTAGCTAAACATGAGCTCATGATCTAAATTTACACAATAATGAAGAAATCAGCTACAAGGGGAGACAATCAGCAAAAACAATCCATATGAGAATTAGTTTCCCAAGGCCACCCATCAGATGTTGGAATAATCAGGTGCAAGGCAGAATATATACATAAAACTGGAACTGGAACAAGGAACAAGGATGTTTTCAAAGACTGGTAGGATCTCTAAAACATTTGTAAAGTACATGTCATTGATAAAGCTAAATACTCAAAGGTTGTGTAATACAACAGATTAATCATTGAGAAGAGTGAAATTATGCTGTTTTGAAAACTATGGCAGGTCAGATTTTCTGCCTAATGATATAAGAAGATTTCTCTCAAAAATACACATTATTTCAAAGACTTATTGGCTGTGAAATAAGTGAAGGGTATTTCAAATGGCTTGTCTGCAAAGAAAGGTGAGATGTAGGGAATCACAGAAAGTCGAGGGGAAAATATGTCAATATATACATTGCAATATGGTGAACTAAGCCTTAGGCCAGCAACAATGGAGAGGACCTGACCCTTAGAAACTTACAAGTAAGCTGGAATCTTCAAAAGTTCAAATCTTTATAAGTAAAAAGATTTATTAAAATGAATAACCAAGTGTTTTAATTGACATCAGATGATCAAAACAACAAACCCTGAGAACATAGAAAAAAATATAAATAAAGATATGAGCAGAACTTAATACAACAGAAAACGTATAAAATTGAGGTGATTTAGTAAGTCCAAAGAATATTCTTTGAAAAGATTTAAAAGACACACTTTGATTAAGGAAAACATAAACATATGTAAAGAATATACAGAAAGAATCAGGACAATGTTATAGCAGAGAATATATGAAATGCCAGTAAATTTGAACATTTCTGTAAAGGGGACCATTTCCTAGCTCCTAAAGTTGACCAAAACTGACACAAGAGGAAATCATTGAAGGTCATCATGTCTGCCCTTGGCATTCTTGGAACGCCCTGGCCTCAGAATGCAGCATCGGTAGTCCATGGTAACCTGCGGAGAGGGGGTGGGGCTGAAGGAGGTTGGAACACTGCCCTCACTGAGGGAGTGGGTGTGGCCATCTCCGCTGTGACTGAACAAAGGGCAGGGGAGCAGGGGGCCCAGGGCAGGGCCCTCAGAGCCCGGCAGGACCAGGGGAGTGTCACAAGCATTTGGCCCAGGCCAAAGGGCGCCTTCTTTGTCTGCACAGCTTCCCAAACACTCACATTTCCACTCAGGCCGCCCTCTTTGTTGAAGTGTGTGTGGAACGTGTCCTCACAGTACACCTCGCTGCACAGCTAACCATAGGACTGGGCATCGTACCTTCCTGCCAGGTGACCGAAGTTCGCAGGCAGATGGGTCACTGGGACCAACGCGGAGAGGCTCCTGCCCTGACCACAGGTCGACCACAGCCGCTGCCCCAGATCGGGGGTTGCAAAGCAGCCCTGTCTGAATCCCCTGCCTCTAGAGGGAGTATTGGACCAACACTTCTAAAAAATGGGGGCCTTGCGGGCAACTCATCGGAGGGACACAAAAAAATCTTTGCCGACTTTCTCCTGAAGCTTACGAGCGTTCACACTTAAGCCTTTTACAGTGTCAGCTGTTTAGCTAAACATGAGCTCATGATCTAAATTTACACAATAATGAAGAAATCAGCTACAAGGGGAGACAATCAGCAAAAACAATCAATATGAGAATTACTTTCCCAAGGCCACCCATCAGATGTTGGAATAATCAGGTGCAAGGCAGAATATATACATAAAACTGGAACTGGAACAAGGAACAAGGATGTTTTCAAAGACTGGTAGGATCTCTAAAACATTTGTAAAGTACATGTCATTGATAAAGCTAAATACTCAAAGGTTGTGTAATACAACAGATTAATCATTGAGAAGAGTGAAATTATGCTGTTTTGAAAACTATGGCAGGTCAGATTTTCTGCCTAATGATATAAGAAGATTTCTCTCAAAAATACACATTATTTCAAAGACTTATTGGCTGTGAAATAAGTGAAGGGTATTTCAAATGGCTTGTCTGCAAAGAAGGGTGAGATGTAGGGAATCACAGAAAGTCGAGGGGAAAATATGTCAATATATACATTGCTATATGGTGAACTAAGCCTTAGGCCAGCAACAATGGAGAGGACCTGACCCTTAGAAACTTACAAGTAAGTTGGAATCTTCAAAAGTTCAAATCTTTATAAGTAAAAAGATTTATTAAAATGAATAACCAAGTGTTTTAATTGACATCAGATGATCAAAACAACAAACCCTGAGAACATAGAAAAAATATAAATAAAGATATGAGCAGAACTTAATACAACAGAAAACGTATAAAATTGAGGTGATTTAGTAAGTCCAAAGAATATTCTTTGAAAAGATTTAAAAGACACACTTTGATTAAGGAAAACAAAAACATAAGTAAAGAATATACAGAAAGAATCAGGACAATGTTATAGCAGAGAATATATGAAATGCCAGTAAATTTGAACATTTCTGTAAAGGGGACCATTTCCTAGCTCCTAAAGTTGACCAAAACTGACACAAGAGGAAATCATTGAAGGTCATCATGTCTGCCCTTGGCATTCTCGGAATGCCCTGGCCTCAGAATGCAGCATCGGTAGTCCATGGTAACCTGCGGAGAGGGGGCGGGGCTGAAGGAGGTTGGAACACTGCCCTCACTGAGGGAGTGGGTGTGGCCATCTCTGCTGTGACTGAACAAAGGGCAGGGGAGCAGGGGGCCCAGGGCAGGGCCCACAGAGGCCAGCAGGCCCAGTGGTGTGTCACAAGCATTTGGCCCAGGCCAAAGGGCACCTTCTTTGTCCGCACAGCTTCCCAAACACTCACCTTTCCACTCAGGCCGCCCTCTTTGTTGAAGTGTGTGTGGAACGTGTCCTCGCAGTACACCTCGCTGCACAGCTAACCATAGGACTGGGCATCGTACCTTCCTGCCAGGTGACTGAAGTTCACAGGCAGATGGGTCCCTGGGACCAACGCAGAGAGGCTCCTGCCCTGACCACAGGTCGACCACAGCCGCTGCCCCCGATCGGGGGCCGCAAAGCAGCCCTGTCTGAATCCCCTGCCTCTAGAGGGAGTATTGGACCAACACTTCTAAAAAATGGGGTCCTTGCGGGCAACTCATCGGAGGGACACAAATAAATCGTTGCCGACTTTCTCCTGGAGCTTACGAGCGTTCACACTTAAGCCTTTTACAATGTCAGCTGTTTAGCTAAACATGAGCTCATGATCTAAATTTACACAATAATGAAGAAATCAGCTACAAGGGGAGACAATCAGCAAAAACAATCCATATGAGAATTAGTTTCCCAAGGCCACCCATCAGATGTTGGAATAATCAGGTGCAAGGCAGAAAATATACATAAAACTGGAACTGAAACAAGGAACAAGGATGTTTACTAAGACTGGTAGGATCTCTAAAACATTTGTAAAGTACATGTCATTGATAAAGCTAAATACTCAAAGGTTGTGTAATACAACAGATTAATCATTGAGAAGAGTGAAATTATGCTGTTTTGAAAACTATGGCAGGTCAGATTTTCTGCCTAATGATATAAGAAGATTTCTCTCAAAAATACACATTATTTCAAAGACTTATTGGCTGTGAAATAAGTGAAGGGTATTTCAAATGGCTTGTCTGCAACGAAAGGTGAGATGTAGGGAATCACAGAAAGTCGAGGGGAAAATATGTCAATATATACATTGCTATATGGTGAACTAAGCCTTAGGCCAGCAACAATGGAGAGGACCTGACCCTTAGAAACTTACAAGTAAGCTGGAATCTTCAAAAGTTCAAATCTTTATAAGTAAAAAGATTTATTAAAATGAATAACCAAGTGTTTTAATTGACATCAGATGATCCAAACAACAAACCCTGAGAACATAGAAAAAATATAAATAAAGATATGAGCAGAACTTAATACAACAGAAAACGTATAAAATTGAGGTGATTTAGTAAGTCCAAAGAATATTCTTTGAAAAGATTTAAAAGACACACTTTGATTAAGGAAAACATAAACATATGTTAAGAATATACAGAAAGAATCAGGACAATGTTATAGCAGAGAATATATGAAATGCCAGTAAATTTGAACATTTCTGTAAAGGGGACCATTTCCTAGCTCCTAAAGTTGACCAAAACTGACACAAGAGGAAATCATTGAAGGTCATCATGTCTGCCCTTGGCATTCTTGGAACGCCCTGGCCTCAGAATGCAGCATCGGTAGTCCATGGTAACCTGCGGAGAGGGGGTGGGGCTGAAGGAGGTTGGAACACTGCCCTCACTGAGGGAGTGGGTGTGGCCATCTCTGCTGTGACTGAACAAAGGGCAGGGGAGCAGGGGGCCCAGGGCAGGGCCCTCAGAGCCCGGCAGGACCAGGGGAGTGTCACAAGCATTTGGCCCAGGCCAAAGGGCGCCTTCTTTGTCTGCACAGCTTCCCAAACACTCACATTTCCACTCAGGCCGCCCTCTTTGTTGAAGTGTGTGTGGAACGTGTCCTCGCAGTACACCTCGCTGCACAGGTAACCATACGACTGGGCATCGTACCTTCCTGCCACGTGACCGAAGTTCGCAGGCAGATGGGTCACTGGGACCAACGCGGAGAGGCTCCTGCCCTGACCACAGGTCGACCACAGCCGCTGCCCCAGATCGGGGGTTGCAAAGCAGCCCTGTCTGAATCCCCTGCCTCTAGAGGGAGTATTGGACCAACACTTCTAAAAAATGGGGTCCTTGCGGGCAACTCATCGGAGGGACACAAAAAAATCTTTGCCGACTTTCTCCTGAAGCTTACGAGCGTTCACACTTAAGCCTTTTACAATGTCAGCTGTTTAGCTAAACATGAGCTCATGATCTAAATTTACACAATAATGAAGAAATCAGCTACAAGGGGAGACAATCAGCAAAAACAATCAATATGAGAATTAGTTTCCCAAGGCCACCCATCAGATGTTGGAATAATCGGGTGCAAGGCAGAATATATACATAAAACTGGAACTGGAACAAGGAACAAGGATGTTTTCAAAGACTGGTAGGATCTCTAAAACATTTGTAAAGTACATGTCATTGATAAAGCTAAATACTCAAAGGTTGTGTAATACAACAGATTAATCATTGAGAAGAGTGAAATTATGCTGTTTTGAAAACTATGGCAGGTCAGATTTTCTGCCTAATGATATAAGAAGATTTCTCTCAAAAATACACATTATTTCAAAGACTTATTGGCTGTGAAATAAGTGAAGGGTATTTCAAATGGCTTGTCTGCAAAGAAAGGTGAGATGTAGGGAATCACAGAAAGTCGAGGGGAAAATATGTCAATATATACATTGCTATATGGTGAACTAAGCCTTAGGCCAGCAACAATGGAGAGGACCTGACCCTTAGAAACTTACAAGTAAGCTGGAATCTTCAAAAGTTCAAATCTTTATAAGTAAAAAGATTTATTAAAATGAATAACCAAGTGTTTTAATTGACATCAGATGATCAAAACAACAAACCCTGAGAACATAGAAAAAATATAAATAAAGATATGAGCAGAACTTAATACAACAGAAAACGTATAAAATTGAGGTGATTTAGTAAGTCCAAAGAATATTCTTTGAAAAGATTTAAAAGACACACTTTGATTAAGGAAAACATAAACATATGTAAAGAATATACAGAAAGAATCAGGACAATGTTATAGCAGAGAATATATGAAATGCCAGTAAATTTGAACATTTCTGTAAAGGGGACCATTTCCTAGCTCCTAAAGTTGACCAAAACTGACACAAGAGGAAATCATTGAAGGTCATCATGTCTGCCCTTGGCATTCTTGGAACGCCCTGGCCTCAGAATGCAGCATCGGTAGTCCATGGTAACCTGCGGAGAGGGGGTGGGGCTGAAGGAGGTTGGAACACTGCCCTCACTGAGGGAGTGCGTGTGGCCATCTCTGCTGTGACTGAACAAAGGGCAGGGGAGCAGGGGGCCCAGGGCAGGGCCCTCAGAGCCCGGCAGGACCAGGGGAGTGTCACAAGCATTTGGCCCAGGCCAAAGGGCGCCTTCTTTGTCTGCACAGCTTCCCAAACACTCACATTTCCACTCAGGCCGCCCTCTTTGTTGAAGTGTGTGTGGAACGTGTCCTCGCAGTACACCTCGCTGCACAGCTAACCATAGGACTGGGCATCGTACCTTCCTGACACGTGACCGAAGTTCGCAGGCAGATGGGTCACTGGGACCAACGCGGAGAGGCTCCTGCCCTGACCACAGGTCGACCACAGCCGCTGCCCCAGATCGGGGGTTGCAAAGCAGCCCTGTCTGAATCCCCTGCCTCTAGAGGGAGTATTGGACCAACACTTCTAAAAAATGGGGTCCTTGCGGGCAACTCATCGGAGGGACACAAAAAAATCTTTGCCGACTTTCTCCTGAAGCTTACGAGCGTTCACACTTAAGCCTTTTACAATGTCAGCTGTTTAGCTAAACATGAGCTCATGATCTAAATTTACACAATAATGAAGAAATCAGCTACAAGTGGAGACAATCAGCAAAAACAATCAATATGAGAATTAGTTTCCCAAGGCCATCCATCAGATGTTGGAATAATCAGGTGCAAGGCAGAAAATATACATAAAACTGGAACTGAAACAAGGAACAAGGATGTTTACTAAGACTGGTAGGATCTCTAAAACATTTGTAAAGTACATGTCATTGATAAAGCTAAATACTCAAAGGTTGTGTAATACAACAGATTAATCATTGAGAAGAGTGAAATTATGCTGTTTTGAAAACTATGGCAGGTCAGATTTTCTGCCTAATGATATAAGAAGATTTCTCGCAAAAATACACATTATTTCAAAGACTTATTGGCTGTGAAATAAGTGAAGGGTATTTCAAATGGCTTGTCTGCAAAGAAAGGTGAGATGTAGGGAATCACAGAAAGTCGAGGGGAAAATATGTCAATATATACATTGCTATATGGTGAACTAAGCCTTAGGCCAGCAACAATGGAGAGGACCTGACCCTTAGAAACTTACAAGTAAGCTGGAATCTTCAAAAGTTCAAATCTTTATAAGTAAAAAGATTTATTAAAATGAATAACCAAGTGTTTTAATTGACATCAGATGATCAAAACAACAAACCCTGAGAACATAGAAAAAATATAAATAAAGATATGAGCAGAACTTAATACAACAGAAAACGTATAAAATTGAGGTGATTTAGTAAGTCCAAAGAATATTCTTTGAAAAGATTTAAAAGACACACTTTGATTAAGGAAAACATAAACATATGTAAAGAATATACAGAAAGAATCAGGACAATGTTATAGCAGAGAATATATGAAATGCCAGTAAATTTGAACATTTCTGTAAAGGGGACCATTTCCTAGCTCCTAAAGTTGACCAAAACTGACACAAGAGGAAATCATTGAAGGTCATCATGTCTGCCCTTGGCATTCTTGGAACGCCCTGGCCTCAGAATGCAGCATCGGTAGTCCATGGTAAACTGCGGAAAGGGGGTGGGGCTGAAGGAGGTTGGAACACTGCCCTCACTGAGGGAGTGGGTGTGGCCATCTCTGCTGTGACTGAACAAAGGGCAGGGGAGCAGGGGGCCCAGGGCAGGGCCCTCAGAGCCCGGCAGGACCAGGGGAGTGTCACAAGCATTTGGCCCAGGCCAAAGGGCGCCTTCTTTGTCTGCACAGCTTCCCAAACACTCACATTTCCACTCAGGCCGCCCTCTTTGTTGAAGTGTGTGTGGAACGTGTCCTCGCAGTACACCTCGCTGCACAGCTAACCATAGGACTGGGCATCGTACCTTCCTGCCAGGTGACCGAAGTTCGCAGGCAGATGGGTCACTGGGACCAACGCGGAGAGGCTCCTGCCCTGACCACAGGTCGACCACAGCCGCTGCCCCAGATCGGGGGTTGCAAAGCAGCCCTGTCTGAATCCCCTGCCTCTAGAGGGAGTATTGGACCAACACTTCTAAAAAATGGGGTCCTTGCGGGCAACTCATCGGAGGGACACAAAAAAATCTTTGCCGACTTTCTCCTGAAGCTTACGAGCGTTCACACTTAAGCCTTTTACAATGTCAGCTGTTTAGCTAAACATGAGCTCATGATCTAAATTTACACAATAATGAAGAAATCAGCTACAAGTGGAGACAATCAGCAAAAACAATCAATATGAGAATTAGTTTCCCAAGGCCACCCATCAGATGTTGGAATAATCAGGTGCAAGGCAGAATATATACATAAAACTGGAACTGAAACAAGGAACAAGGATGTTTACTAAGACTGGTAGGATCTCTAAAACATTTGTAAAGTACATGTCATTGATAAAGCTAAATACTCAAAGGTTGTGTAATACAACAGATTAATCATTGAGAAGAGTGAAATTATGCTGTTTTGAAAACTATGGCAGGTCAGATTTTCTGCCTAATGATATAAGAAGATTTCTCTCAAAAATACACATTATTTCAAAGACTTATTGGCTGTGAAATAAGTGAAGGGTATTTCAAATGGCTTGTCTGCAAAGAAAGGTGAGATGTAGGGAATCACAGAAAGTCGAGGGGAAAATATGTCAATATATACATTGCTATATGGTGAACTAAGCCTTAGGCCAGCAACAATGGAGAGGACCTGACCCTTAGAAACTTACAAGTAAGCTGGAATATTCAAAAGTTCAAATCTTTATAAGTAAAAAGATTTATTAAAATGAATAACCAAGTGTTTTAATTGACATCAGATGATCAAAACAACAAACCCTGAGAACATAGAAAAAATATAAATAAAGATATGAGCAGAACTTAATACAACAGAAAACGTATAAAATTGAGGTGATTTAGTAAGTCCAAAGAATATTCTTTGAAAAGATTTAAAAGACACACTTTGATTAAGGAAAACAAAAACATATGTAAAGAATATACAGAAAGAATCAGGACAATGTTATAGCAGAGAATATATGAAATGCCAGTAAATTTGAACATTTCTGTAAAGGGGACCATTTCCTAGCTCCTAAAGTTGACCAAAACTGACACAAGAGGAAATCATTGAAGGTCATCATGTCTGCCCTTGGCATTCTTGGAACGCCCTGGCCTCAGAATGCAGCATCGGTAGTCCATGGTAACCTGAGGAGAGGGGGCGGGGCTGAAGGAGGTTGGAACACTGCCCTCACTGAGGGAGTGGGTGTGGCCATCTCTGCTGTGACTGAACAAAGGGCAGGGGAGCAGGGGGCCCAGGGCAGGGCCCTCAGAGGCCAGCAGGCCCAGGGGTGTGTCACAAGCATTTGGCCCAGGCCAAAGGGCACATTCTTTGTCCGCACAGCTTCCCAAACACTCACATTTCCACTCAGGCCGCCCTCTTTGTTGAAGTGTGTGTGGAACGTGTCCTCGCAGTACACCTCGCTGCACAGCAAACGATAGGACTGGGCATCGTACCTTCCTGCCAGGTGACCGAAGTTCGCAGGCAGATGGGTCCCTGGGACCAACGCGGAGAGGCTCCTGCCCTGACCACAGGTCGACCACAGCCGCTGCCCCCGATCGGGGGCCGCAAAGCAGCCCTGTCTGAATCCCCTGCCTCTAGAGGGAGTATTGGACCAACACTTCTAAAAAATGGGGTCCTTGCGGGCAACTCATCGGAGGGACACAAATAAATCTTTGCCGACTTTCTCCTGGAGCTTACGAGCGTTCACACTTAAGCCTGATACAATGTCAGCTGTTTAGCTAAACATGAGCTCATGATCTAAATTTACACAATAATGAAGAAATCAGCTACAAGTGGAGACAATCAGCAAAAACAATCAATATGAGAATTAGTTTCCCAAGGCCATCCATCAGATGTTGGAATAATCAGGTGCAAGGCAGAAAATATACATAAAACTGGAACTGAAACAAGGAACAAGGATGTTTACTAAGACTGGTAGGATCTCTAAAACATTTGTAAAGTACATGTCATTGATAAAGCTAAATACTCAAAGGTTGTGTAATACAACAGATTAATCATTGAGAAGAGTGAAATTATGCTGTTTTGAAAACTATGGCAGGTCAGGTTTTCTGCCTAATGATATAAGAAGATTTCTCTCAAAAATACACATTATTTCAAAGACTTATTGGCTGTGAAATAAGTGAAGGGTATTTCAAATGGCTTGTCTGCAAAGAAAGGTGAGATGTAGGGAATCACAGAAAGTCGAGGGGAAAATATGTCAATATATACATTGCTATATGGTGAACTAAGCCTTAGGCCAGCAACAATGGAGAGGACCTGACCCTTAGAAACTTACAAGTAAGCTGGAATCTTCAAAAGTTCAAATCTTTATAAGTAAAAAGATTTATTAAAATGAATAACCAAGTGTTTTAATTGACATCAGATGATCAAAACAACAAACCCTGAGAACATAGAAAAAATATAAATAAAGATATGAGCAGAACTTAATACAACAGAAAACGTATAAAATTGAGGTGATTTAGTAAGTCCAAAGAATATTCTTTGAAAAGATTTAAAAGACACACTTTGATTAAGGAAAACAAAAACATAAGTAAAGAATATACAGAAAGAATCAGGACAATGTTATAGCAGAGAATATATGAAATGCCAGTAAATTTGAACATTTCTGTAAAGGGGACCATTTCCTAGCTCCTAAAGTTGACCAAAACTGACACAAGAGGAAATCATTGAAGTTCATCATGTCTGCCCTTGGCATTCTTGGAATGCCCTGGCCTCAGAATGCAGCATCGGTAGTCCATGGTAACCTGCGGAGAGGGGGTGGGGCTGAAGGAGGTTGGAACACTGCCCTCACTGAGGGAGTGGGTGTGGCCATCTCTGCTGTGACTGAACAAAGGGCAGGGGAGCAGGGGGCCCAGGGCAGGGCCCTCAGAGCCCGGCAGGACCAGGGGAGTGTCACAAGCATTTGGCCCAGGCCAAAGGGCGCCTTCTTTGTCTGCACAGCTTCCCAAACACTCACATTTCCACTCAGGCCGCCCTCTTTGTTGAAGTGTGTGTGGAACGTGTCCTCGCAGTACACCTCGCTGCACAGCTAACCATAGGACTGGGCATCGTACCTTCCTGCCAGGTGACCGAAGTTCGCAGGCAGATGGGTCACTGGGACCAACGCGGAGAGGCTCCTGCCCTGACCACAGGTCGACCACAGCCGCTGCCCCAGATCGGGGGTTGCAAAGCAGCCCTGTCTGAATCCCCTGCCTCTAGAGAGAGTATTGGACCAACACTTCTAAAAAATGGGGTCCTTGCGGGCAACTCATCGGAGGGACACAAAAAAATCTTTGCCGACTTTCTCCTGAAGCTTACGAGCGTTCACACTTAAGCCTTTTACAATGTCAGCTGTTTAGCTAAACATGAGCTCATGATCTAAATTTACACAATAATGAAGAAATCAGCTACAAGGGGAGACAATCAGCAAAAACAATCAATATGAGAATTAGTTTCCCAAGGCCACCCATCAGATGTTGGAATAATCAGGTGCAAGGCAGAATATATACATAAAACTGGAACTGGAACAAGGAACAAGGATGTTTTCAAAGACTGGTAGGATCTCTAAAACATTTGTAAAGTACATGTCATTGATGAAGCTAAATACTCAAAGGTTGTGTAATACAACAGATTAATCATTGAGAAGAGTGAAATTATGCTGTTTTGAAAACTATGGCAGGTCAGATTTTCTGCCTAATGATATAAGAAGATTTCTCTCAAAAATACACATTATTTCAAAGACTTATTGGCTGTGAAATAAGTGAAGGGTATTTCAAATGGCTTGTCTGCAAAGAAAGGTGAGATGTAGGGAATCACAGAAAGTCGAGGGGAAAATATGTCAATATATACATTGCTATATGGTGAACTAAGCCTTAGGCCAGCAACAATGGAGAGGACCTGACCCTTAGAAACTTACAAGTAAGCTGGAATCTTCAAAATTTCAAATCTTTCTAAGTAAAAAGATTTATTAAAATGAATAACCAAGTGTTTTAATTGACATCAGATGATCAAAACAACAAACCCTGAGAACATAGAAAAAATATAAATAAAGATATGAGCAGAACTTAATACAACAGAAAACGTATAAAATTGAGGTGATTTAGTAAGTCCAAAGAATATTCTTTGAAAAGATTTAAAAGACACACTTTGATTAAGGAAAACAAAAACATAAGTAAAGAATATACAGAAAGAATCAGGACAATGTTATAGCAGAGAATATATGAAATGCCAGTAAATTTGAACATTTCTGTAAAGGGGACCATTTCCTAGCTCCTAAAGTTGACCAAAACTGACACAAGAGGAAATCATTGAAGGTCATCATGTCTGCCCTTGGCATTCTCGGAACGCCCTGGCCTCAGAATGCAGCATCGGTAGTCCATGGTAACCTGCGGAGAGGGGGCGGGTCTGAAGGAGGTTGGAACACTGCCCTCACTGAGGGAGTGGGTGTGGCCATCTCTGCTGTGACTGAACAAAGGGCAGGGGAGCAGGGGGCCCAGGGCAGGGCCCTCAGAGGCCAGCAGGCCCAGGGGTGTGTCACAAGCATTTGGCCCAGGCCAAAGGGCACCTTCTTTTTCCGCACAGCTTCCCAAACACTCACCTTTCCACTCAGGCCGCCCTCTTTGTTGAAGTGTGTGTGGAACGTGTCCTCGCAGTACACCTCGCTGCACAGCTAACCATAGGACTGGGCATCGTACCTTCCTGCCAGGTGACTGAAGTTCGCAGGCAGATGGGTCCCTGGGACCAACGCGGAGAGGCTCCTGCCCTGACCACAGGTCGACCACAGCCGCTGCCCCCGATCGGGGGCCGCAAAGCAGCCCTGTCTGAATCCCCTGCCTCTAGAGGGAGTATTGGACCAACACTTCTAAAAAATGGGGTCCTTGCGGGCAACTCATCGGAGGGACACAAAAAAATCTTTGCCGACTTTCTCCTGAAGCTTACGAGCGTTCACACTTAAGCCTTTTACAATGTCAGCTGTTTAGCTAAACATGAGCTCATGATCTAAATTTACACAATAATGAAGAAATCAGCTACAAGGGGAGACAATCAGCAAAAACAATCAATATGAGAATTAGTTTCCCAAGGCCACCCATCAGATGTTGGAATAATCAGGTGCAAGGCAGAATATATACATAAAACTGGAACTGGAACAAGGAACAAGGATGTTTTCAAAGACTGGTAGGATCTCTAAAACATTTGTAAAGTACATGTCATTGATAAAGCTAAATACTCAAAGGTTGTGTAATACAACAGATTAATCATTGAGAAGAGTGAAATTATGCTGTTTTGAAAACTATGGCAGGTCAGATTTTCTGCCTAATGATATAAGAAGATTTCTCTCAAAAATACACATTATTTCAAAGACTTATTGGCTGTGAAATAAGTGAAGGGTATTTCAAATGGCTTGTCTGCAAAGAAAGGTGAGATGTAGGGAATCACAGAAAGTCGAGGGGAAAATATGTCAATATATACATTGCTATATGGTGAACTAAGCCTTAGGCCAGCAACAATGGAGAGGACCTGACCCTTAGAAACTTACAAGTAAGCTGGAATCTTCAAAAGTTCAAATCTTTATAAGGAAAAAGATTTATTAAAATGAATAACCAAGTGTTTTAATTGACATCAGATTATCAAAACAACAAACCCTGAGAACATAGATAAAATATAAATAAAGATATGAGCAGAACTTAATACAACAGAAAACGTATAAAATTGAGGTGATTTAGTAAGTCCAAAGAATATTCTTTGAAAAGATTTAAAAGACACACTTTGATTAAGGAAAACATAAACATATGTAAAGAATATACAGAAAGAATCAGGACAATGTTATAGCAGAGAATATATGAAATGCCAGTAAATTTGAACATTTCTGTAAAGGGGACCATTTCCTAGCTCCTAAAGTTGACCAAAACTGACACAAGAGGAAATCATTGAAGGTCATCATGTCTGCCCTTGGCATTCTCGGAACGCCCTGGCCTCAGAATGCAGCATCGGTAGTCCATGGTAACCTGCGGAGAGGGGGCGGGGCTGAAGGAGGTTGGAACACTGAGCAGGGGGCACAGGCCAGGGCCCTCAGAGGCCGGCAGGCCCAGGGGTGTGTCACAAGCATTTGGCCCAGGCCAAAGGGCACCTTCTTTGTCTGCACAGCTTCCCAAACACTCACCTTTCGACGCAGGCGGACCTCTTTTTTGAAGTGTGTGTGGAACGTGTCCTCGCAGTACACCTCGCTGAACAGCTAACCATAGGACTGGGCATCGTACCTTCCTGCCAGGTGACCGAAGTTCGCAGGCAGATGGGTCCCTGGGACCAACGCGGAGAGGCTCCTGCCCTGACCACAGGTCGACCACAGCCGCTGCCCCAGATCGGGGGCCGCAAAGCAGCCCTGTCTGGATCCCCTGCCTCTTAAGGGAGTATTGGACCAACACTTCTAAAAAATGGGGTCCTTGCGGGCAACTCATCGGAGGGACACAAATAAATCTTTGCCGACTTTCTCCTGAAGCTTACGAGCGTTCACACTTAAGCCTGTTACAATGTCATCTGTTTAGCTAAACATGAGCTCATGATCTAAATTTACACAATAATGAAGAAATCAGCTACAAGGGGAGACAATCAGCAAAAACAATCCATATGAGAATTACTTTCCCAAGGCCATCCATCAGATGTTGGAATGATCAGGTGCAAGGCAGAAAATATACATAAAACTGGAACTGAAACAAGGAACAAGGATGTTTTCAAAGACTGGTAGGATCTCTAAAACATTTGTAAAGTACATGTCATTGATAAAGCTAAATACTCAAAGGTTGTGTAATACAACAGATTAATCATTGAGAAGAGTGAAATTATGCTGTTTTGAAAACTATGGCAGGTCAGATTTTCTGCCTAATGATATAAGAAGATTTCTCTCAAAAATACATATTATTTCAAAGACTTATTGGCTGTGAAATAAGTTAAGGGTATTTCAAATGGCTTGTCTGCAAAGAAAGGTGAGATGTAGGGAATCACAGAAAGTCGAGGAGAAAATATGTCAATATATACATTGCTATATGGTGAACTAAGCCTTAGGCCAGCAACAATGGAGAGGACCTGAACCTTAGAATCTTACAAGTAAGCTGGAATCTTCAAAAGTTCAAATCTTTACAAGTAAAAAGATTTATTAAAATGAATAACCAAGTGTTTTAATTGACATCAGATGATCAAAACAACAAACCCTGAGAACATAGAAAAAATATAAATAAAGATATGAGCAGAACTTAATACAACAGAAAACGTATAAAATTGTGGTGATTTAGTAAGTCCAAAGAATATTCTTTGAAAAGATTTAAAAGACACACTTTGATTAAGGAAAACAAAAACATAAGTAAAGAATATACAGAAAGAATCAGGACAATGTTATAGCAGAGAATATATGAAATGCCAGTAAATTTGAACATTTCTGTAAAGGGGACCATTTCCTAGCTCCTAAAGTTGACCAAAACTGACACAAGAGGAAATCATTGAAGGTCATCATGTCTGCCCTTGGCATTCTCGGAACGCCATGGCCTCAGAATGCAGCATCGGTAGTCCATGGTAACCTGTGGAGAGGGGGTGGGGCTGAAGGAGGTTGGAACACTGCCCTCACTGAGGGAGTGGGTGTGGCCATCTCTGCTGTGACTGAACAAGGGCAGGGGAGCAGTGGGCACAAGGCAGGGCCCTCAGAGCCCGGAAGGCCCAGGGGTGTGTCACAAGCATTTGGCCCAGGCCAAAGGGCGCCTTCTTTGTCTGCACAGCTTCCCAAACACTCACCTTTCCACTCAGGCCGCCCTCTTGGTTGAAGTGTGTGTGGAACGTGTCCTTGCAGTACACCTCGCTGCACAGCTATCCATAGGACTGGGCATCGTACCTTCCTGCCAGGTGACCGAAGTTCGCAGGCAGATGGGTCCCTGGGACGAACGCGGAGAGGCTCCTGCCCTGACCACAGGTCGACCACAGCCCCTGCCCCAGTTCGGGGGCCGTAAAACAGCCCTGTCTGAATCCCCTGCCTCTAGAGGGAGTATTGGACCAACACTTCTAGAAAATGGGGTCCTTGCGGGCAACTCATCGGAGGGACACAAATAAATCTTTGCCGACTTTTTGTTGAAACTTACGAGCGTTCACAGCTAAGCCTCTTACAAGGTCAGCTCTTTAGCTAAACATGAGCTCATGATCTAAATTTATACAATAATGAAGAAATCAGCTACAAGTGGAGACAATGAGCATAAACAATCAATACCAGAATTAGATTCCCAAGGCCATCCCTCAGATGTTGGAATAATCAGGTGCAAGGCAGAAAATATACATAAAACTGGAACAGAAACAAGGAACAAGGATGTTTTCAAAGACTGGTAGGATCTCTAAAACATTTTTAAAATACATGTCTTTGATAAAGCTAAATACTCAAAGGTTGTGTAATACAACAGATAAATCATTGAGAAGACTTAAATTATGCTGCTTTGGAAACAATGGCAGGTCAGATTTTCTGCCTAATGATATAAGAAGATTTATCTAAAAAATGCACATTATTTCAAAGACTTATTGGCTGTGAAATAAGTTAAGGGTATTTCAAATGGCTTGTCTGCAAAGAAAGGTGAGATGTAGGGAATCACAGAAAGTCGAGGGGAAAATATGTCAATATATACATTTCTATAATGTGAACTAAGCCTTAGGCCAGCAACAATGGAGAGGACCTGACCCTTAGAAACTTACAAGTAAGCTGGAATCTTCAAAAGTTTGGTAGGATCTCTAAAACATTTGTAAAGTACATGTCATTGATAAAGCTAAATACTCAAAGGTTGTGTAATACAACAGATTAATCATTGAGAAGAGTGAAATTATGCTGTTTTGAAAACTATGGCAGGTCAGATTTTCTGCCTAATGATATAAGAAAATTTCTCTAAAAAATACACATTATTTCAAAGACTTATTGGCTGTGAAAGAAGTTAAGGGTATTTCAAATGGCTTGTCTGCAAAGAAAGGTGAGATGTAGGGAATCACAGAAAGTCGAGGGGAAAATATGTCAATATATACATTGCTATATGATGAACTAAGCCTTAGGCCAGCAACAATGGAGAGGACCTGACCCTTAGAAACTTACAAGTAAGCTGGAATCTTCAAAAGTTCAAATCTTTACAAGTAAAAAGATTTATTAAAATGAATAACCAAGTGTTTTCATTGACATCAGATGATCAAAACAACAAACCCTGGGAACATAGAAAAAATACAAATAAAGATATGAGCTGAATTTAATACAACAGAAAACGTATAAAATTGAGGTGATTTAGTAAGTCCAAAGAATATTCTTTGAAAAGATTTAAAAGACACACTTTGATTAAGGAAAACAAAAACATAAGTAAATAATATACAGAAAGAATCATTACAATGTTATAGCAGAGAATATATGAAATGCCAGTAAATTTGAACATTTCTGTAAAGGGGACCATTTCCTAGCTCCTAAAGTTGACCAAAACTGACTCAAGAGGAAATCATTGAAGGTCATCATGTCTGCCCTTGGCATTCTCGGAACGCACGGGCCTCAGAATGCAGCATGGGTAGTCCATGGTAACCTGCGGAGAGGGGGCGGGGCTGAAGGAGGTTGGAACACTGCCCTCACAGAGGGAGTGGGTGTGGCCATCTCTGCTGTGACTGAACAAAGGCCAGGGGAGCAGGGGGCCCATGGCAGGGCCCTCAGAGGCTGGCAGGCCCGAGTGTGTGTCACAAGCATTTGGCCCAGGCCAAAGGGCACCTTCTTTGTCTGCACAGCTTCCCAAACACTCACCTTTCCACTCAGGTGGACCACTTTGTTGAAGTGTGTGTGGAACGTGTCCTCGCAGTACACCTCACTGCACAGCTAACCATAGGACTGGGCATCGTACCTTCCTGCCAGGTGACCGAAGTTCGCAGGCAGATGGGTCCCTGGGACCAATGCGGAGAGGCTCCTGCCGTGACCACAGGTCGACCACAGCCGCTGCCCAAGATCGGGGGCCGCAAAGCAGCCCTGTCTGAATCCCCTGCCTCTAGAGGGAGTATTGGAACAACACTTCTAAAAAAGGGGGTCCTTGCGGGCAACTCATCGGAGGGACACAAATAAATCTTTGCCGACTTTCTCCTGAAGCTTACGAGCGTTCACACTTAAGCCTGTTACAATGTCAGCTGTTTAGCTAAACATGAGCTCATGATCTAAATTTACACAATAATGAAGAAATCAGCTACAAGTGGAGACAAACAGCAAAAACAATCAATATGAGAATTAGTTTCCCAAGGCCATCCATCAGATGTTGGAATAATCAGGTGCAAGGCAGAAAATATACATAAAACTGGAACTGAAACAAGGAACAAGGATGTTTTCAAAGACTGGTAGCATCTCTAAAACATTTGTAAAGTACATGTCATTGATAAAGCTAAATACTCAAAGGTTGTGTAATACAACAGATTAATCATTGAGAAGAGTGAAATTATGCTGTTTTGAAAACTATGGCAGGCCAGATTTTCTGCCTAATGATATAAGAAGATTTCTCTAAATAATACACATTATTTCAAAGACTTATTGGCTGTGAAATATGTTAAGGGTATTTCAAATGGCTTGTCTGCAAAGAAAGGTGAGATGTAGGGAATCACAGAAAGTCGAGGGGAAAATATGTCAATATATACATTGCTATATGGTGAACTAAGCCTTAGGTCAGCAACAATGGAGAGGACCTGACCCTTAGAAACTTACAAGTAAGCTGGAATCTTCAAAAGTTCAAATCTTTCTAAGTAAAAAGATTTATTAAAATGAATAACCAAGTGTTTTAATTGACATCAGATGATCAAAACAACAAACCCTGAGAACATAGAAAAAATATAAATAAAGATATGAGCAGAACTTAATACAACAGAAAACGTATAAAATTGAGGTGATTTAGTAAGTCCAAAGAATATTCTTTGAAAAGATTTAAAAGACACACTTTGATTAAGGAAAACAAAAACATAAGTAAAGAATATACAGAAAGAATCAGGACAATGTTATAGCAGAGAATATATGAAATGCCAGTAAATTTGAACATTTCTGTAAAGGGGACCATTTCCTAGCTCCTAAAGTTGACCAAAACTGACACAAGAGGAAATCATTGAAGGTCATCATGTCTGCCCTTGGCATTCTCGGACCGCCCTGGCCTCAGAATGCAGCATCGGCAGTGCATGGTAACCTGCGGAGAGGGGGCGGAGCTGAAGGAGGTTGGAACACTGCCCTCACTGAGGGAGTGGGTGTGGCCATCTCTGCTGTGACTGAACAAAGGGCAGGGGAGCAGGGGGCCCAGGGCAGGGCCCTCAGAGGCCGGCAGGCCCAGGGGTGTGTCACAAGCATATGGCCCTGGCCAAAGGGCGCCTTCTTTTTCCGCACAGCTTCCCAAACACTCACCTTTCCACTCAGGCGGCCCTCTTTGTTGAAGTGTGTGTGGAACGTGTCCTCGCAGTACACCTCACTGCACAGCTAACCATAGGACTGGGCATCGTACCTTCCTGCCAGGTGACCGAAGTCCACAGCAGATGGGTCCCTGGGACCAAGGCGGAGAGGCTCCTGCCCTGACCACAGGTCGAGCACAGCCGCTGCCCCAGATTGGGGGCAGCAAAGCAGCCCTGTCTGAATCCCCTGCCTCTAGGGGGAGTATTGGACCAACACTTCTGAAAAATGGGGTCCTTGCGGGCAACTCATCGGAGGGACACAAATAAATCTTTGCCGACTTTCTCCTGAAGCTTACGAGCGTTCACACTTAAGCCTGTTACAATGTCAGCTGTTTAGCTAAACATGAGCTCATGATCTAAATTTACACAATAATGAAAAATCAGCTACAAGTGGAGACAATCAGCAAAAACAATCAATATGAGAATTAGTTTCCCAAGGCCACCCATCAGATGTTGGAATAAGCAGGTGCAAGGCAGAAAATATACATAAAACTGGAACTGAAACAAGGAACAAGGATGTTTTCAAAGACTGGTAGGATCTCTAAAACATTTATAAAGTACATGTCACTGATAAAGCTAAATACTCAAAGGTTGTGTAATACAACAGATTAATCATTGAGAAGAGTGAAATTATGCTGTTTTGAAAACTATGGCAGGCCAGATATTCTGCCTAATGATATAAGAAGATTTCTCTAAAAAATACACATTATTTCAAAGACTTATTGGCTGTGAAATAAGTTAAGGGTATTTCAAATGGCTTGTCTGCAAAGAAAGGTGAGATGTAGGGAATCACAGAAAGTCGAGGAGAAAATATGTCAATATATACATTGCTATATGGTGAACTAAGCCTTAGGCCAGCAACAATGGAGAGGACATGACCCTTAGAATCTTACAAGTAAGCTGGAATCTTCAAAAGTTCAAATCTTTCTAAGTAAAAAGATTTATTAAAATGAATAACCAAGTGTTTTAATTGACATCAGATGATCCAAACAACAAACCCTGAGAACATAGAAAAAATATAAATAAAGATATGAGCACAACTTAATACAACAGAAAACGTATAAAATTGAGGTGATTTAGTAAGTCCAAAGAATATTCTTTGAAAAGATTTAAAAGACACACTTTGATTAAGGAAAACAAAAACATAAGTAAAGAATATACAGAAAGAATCAGGACAATGTTATAGCAGAGAATATATGAAATGCCAGTAAATTTGAACATTTCTGTAAAGGGGACCATTTCCTAGCTCCTAAAGTTGACCAAAACTGACACAAGAGGAAATCATTGAAGGTCATCATGTCTGCCCTTGGCATTCTCGGAACGCCGTGGCCTCAGAATTCAGCTTCGGTAGTCCATGGTAACCTGTGGAGAGGGGGCGGGGCTGAAGGAGGTTGGAACACTGCCCTCACTGAGGGAGTGGGTGTGGCCATCTCTGCTGTGACTGAACAAGGGCAGGGGAGCAGGGGGCACAAGGCAGGGCCCTCACAGCCCGGCAGGCCCAGGGGTGTGTCACAAGCATTTGGCCCAGGCCAAAGGGCGCCTTCTTTGTCTGCACAGCTTCCCAAACACTCATCTTTCCACTCAGGCCGCCCTCTTGGTTGAAGTGTGTGTGGAACGTGTCCTTGCTGTACACCTCGCTGCACAGCTAACCATAGGACTGGGCATCGTACCTTCCTGCCAGGTGACCGAAGTTCGCAGGCAGATGGGTCCCTGGGACGAACGCGGAGAGGCTCCTGCCCTGACCACAGGTCGACCACAGCCCCTGCCCCAGATCGGGGGCCGCAAAGCAGCCCTGTCTGAATCCCCTGCCTCTAGAGGGAGTATTGGACCAACACTTCTAGAAAATGGGGTCCTTGCGGGCAACTCATCGGAGGGACACAAATAAATCTTTGCCGACTTTTTGTTGAAACTTACGAGCGTTCACAGCTAAGCCTCTTACAAGGTCAGCTTTTTAGCTAAACATGAGCTCATGATCTAAATTTACACAATAATGAAGAAATCAGCTACAAGTGGAGACAATGAGCATAAATAATGAATAGAACAATTAGATTCCCAAGGCCATCCCTCAGATGTTGGAATAATCAGGTGCAAGGCAGAAAATATACATAAAACTGGAACTGGAACAAGGAACAAGGATGTTTTCAAAGACTGGTAGGATCTCTAAAACATTTGTAAAATACATGTCATTGATAAAGCTAAATACTCAAAGGTTTTGTAATACAACAGACAAATCATTGAGAAGAGTTAAATTATGCTGCTTTGGAAACAATGGCAGGTCAGATTTTCTGCCTAATGATATAAGAAGATTTATCTAAAAATACACATTATTTCAAAGACTTATTGGCTGTGAAATAAGTTAAGGGTATTTCAAATGGCTTGTCTGCAAAGAAAGGTGAGATGTAGGGAATCACAGAAAGTCGAGGGGAAAATATGTCAATATATACATTTCTATAATGTGAACTAAGCCTTAGGCCAGCAAAAATGGAGAGGACCTGACCCTTAGAAACTTACAAGTAAGCTGGAATCTTCAAAAGTTTGGTAGGATCTCTAAAACATTTGTAAAATACATGTCATTGATAAAGCTAAATACTCAAAGGTTGTGTAATACAACAGACAAATCATTGAGAAGAGTTAAATTATGCTGCTTTGGAAACAATGGCAGGTCAGATTTTCTGCCTAATGATATAAGAAGATTTATCTAAAAATACACATTATTTCAAAGACTTATTGGCTGTGAAATAAGTTAAGGGTATTTCAAATGGCTTGTCTGCAAAGAAAGGTGAGATGTAGGGAATCACAGAAAGTCGAGGGGAAAATATGTCAATATATACATTGCTATATGGTGAACTAAGCCTTAGACCAGCAAAAATGGAGAGGACCTGACCCTTAGAAACTTACAAGTAAGCTGGAATCTTCAAAAGTTCAAATCTTTCTAAGTAAAAAGATTTATTAAAATGAATAACCAAGTGTTTTAATTGACATCAGATGATCAAAACAACAAAGCCTGAGAACATAGAAAAAATATAAATAAAGATATGAGCAGAATTTAATACAACAGAAAACGTATAAAATTGAGGTGATTTAGTAAGTCCAAAGAATATTCTTTGAAAAGATTTAAAAGACACACTTTGATTAAGGAAAACATAAACATATGTAAAGAATATACAGAAAGAATCAGGACAATGTTATAGCAGAGAATATATGAAATGCCAGTAAATTTGAACATTTCTGTAAAGGGGACCATTTCCTAGCTCCGAAAGTTGACCAAAACTGACACAAGAGGAAATCATTGAAGGTCATCATGTCTGCCCTTGGCATTCTTGGAACGCCCTGGCCTCAGAATGCAGCATCGGTAGTCCATGGTAACCTGCGGAAAGGGGGTGGGGCTGAAGGAGGTTGGAACACTGCCCTCACTGAGGGAGTGGGTGTGGCCATCTCTGCTGTGACTGAACAAAGGGCAGGGGAGCAGGGTGCCCAGGGCAGGGCCCTCAGAGCCCGGCAGGACCAGGGGAGTGTCACAAGCATTTGGCCCAGGCCAAAGGGCGCCTTCTTTGTCTGCACAGCTTCCCAAACACTCACATTTCCACTCAGGCCGCCCTCTTTGTTGAAGTGTGTGTGGAACGTGTCCTCGCAGTACACTTCGCTGCACAGCTAACCATAGGACTGGGCATCGTACCTTCCTGCCAGGTGACCGAAGTTCGCAGGCAGATGGGTCACTGGGACCAACGCGGAGAGGCTCCTGCCCTGACCACAGGTCGACCACAGCCGCTGCCCCAGATCGGGGGTTGCAAAGCAGCCCTGTCTGAATCCCCTGCCTCTAGAGGGAGTATTGGACCAACACTTCTAAAAAATGGGGTCCTTGCGGGCAACTCATCGGAGGGACACAATAAAATCTTTGCCGACTTTCTCCTGAAGCTTACGAGCGTTCACACTTAAGCCTTTTACAATGTCAGCTGTTTAGCTAAACATGAGCTCATGATCTAAATTTACACAATAATGAAGAAATCAGCTACAAGGGGAGACAATCAGCAAAAACAATCAATATGAGAATTAGTTTCCCAAGGCCACCCATCAGATGTTGGAATAATCAGGTGCAAGGCAGAATATATACATAAAACTGGAACTGGAACAAGGAACAAGGATGTTTTCAAAGACTGGTAGGATCTCTAAAACATTTGTAAAGTACATGTCATTGATAAAGCTAAATACTCAAAGGTTGTGTAATACAACAGATTAATCATTGAGAAGAGTGAAATTATGCTGTTTTGAAAACTATGGCAGGTCAGATTTTCTGCCTAATGATATAAGAAGATTTCTCTCAAAAATACACATTATTTCAAAGACTTATTGGCTGTGAAATAAGTGAAGGGTATTTCAAATGGCTTGTCTGCAAAGAAAGGTGAGATGTAGGGAATCACAGAAAGTCGAGGGGAAAATATGTCAATATATACATTGCTATATGGTGAACTAAGCCTTAGGCCAGCAACAATGGAGAGGACCTGACCCTTAGAAACTTACAAGTAAGCTGGAATCTTCAAAAGTTCAAATCTTTCTAAGTAAAAAGATTTATTAAAATGAATAACCAAGTGTTTTAATTGACATCAGATGATCAAAACAACAAACCCTGAGAACATAGAAAACATAACAATAAAGATATGAGCAGAACTTAATACAACAGAAAACGTATAAAATTGAGGTGATTTAGTAAGTCCAAAGAATATTCTTTGAAAAGGTTTAAAAGACACACTTTGATTAAGGAAAACAAAAACATAAGTATAGAATATACAGAAAGAATCAGGACAATGTTATAGCAGAGAATATATGAAATGCCAGTAAATTTGAACATTTCTGTAAAGGGGACCATTTCCTAGCTCCTAAAGTTGACCAAAACTGACACAAGAGGAAATCATTGAAGGTCATCATGTCTGCCCTTGGCATTCTTGGAACGCCCTGGCCTCAGAATGCAGCATCGGTAGTCCATGGTAACCTGCTGAGATGGGGTGGGGCTGAAGGAGGTTGGAACACTGCCCTCACGGAGGGAGTGGGTGTGGCCATCTCGGCTGTGACTGAACAAAGGGCAGGGGAACAGGGGGCCCAGTGCAGGGCCCTCAGAGGCCGGCAGGCCCAGGGCTGTGTCACAAGCATTTGTGCCAGTCCAAAGGGCGCCTTCTTTGTCTGCACAGCTTCCCAAACACTCACCTTTCCACTCAGGCCGCCCTCTTGGTTGAAGTGTGTGTGGAACGTGTCCTTGCAGTACACCTCGCTGCACAGCTAACCATAGGATTGGGCATCGTACCTTCCTGCCAGGTGACCGAAGTTCGCAGGCAGATGGGTCCCTGGGACCAACGCGGAGAGGCTCCTGCCCTGACCACAGGTCGACCACAGCCGCTGCCCCAGATCGGGGGATGCAAAGCAGCCCTGTGTGAATCCCCTGCCTCTTGAGGGAGTATTGGACGAACACTTCTAAAAAATGGGGTCCTTGCGGGCAACTCATCGGAGGGACACAAATAAATATTTGCCGACTTTCTCCTGAAGCTTACGAGCGTTCACACTTAAGCCTGTTACAATGTCAGCTGTTTAGCTAAACATGAGCTCATGATCTAAATTTACACAATAATGAAGAAATCAGCTACAAGTGGAGACAATCAGCAAAAACAATCAATATGAGAATTAGTTTCCCAAGGCCATCCATCAGATGTTGGAATAATCAGGTGCAAGGCAGAAAATATACATAAAACTGGAACTGGAAGAAGGAACAAGGATGTTTTCAAAGACTGGTAGGATCTCTAAAACATTTGTAAAGTACATGTCATTGATAAAGCTAAATACTCAAAGGTTGTGTAATACAACAGATTAATCATTGAGAAGAGTGAAATTATGCTGTTTTGAAAACTATGGCAGGTCAGATTTTCTGCCTAATGATATAAGAAGATTTCTCTCAAAAATACACATTATTTCAAAGACTTATTGGCTGTGAAATAAGTTAAGGGTATTTCAAATGGCTTGTCTGCAAAGAAAGGTGAGATGTAGGGAATCACAGAAAGTCGAGGGGAAAATATGTCAATATATACATTGCTATATGGTGAACTAAGCCTTAGGCCAGAAACAATGGAGATGACCTGACCCTTAGAAACTTACAAGTTAGCTGGAATCTTCAAAAGTTCAAATCTTTATATGTAAAAAGATTTATTAAAATGAATAACCAAGTGTTTTAATTGACATCAGATGATCAAAACAACAAAACCTGAGAACATAGAAAAAATAACAATAAAGATATGAGCAGAAGTTAATACAACAGAAAACGTATAAAACTGAGGTGATTTAGTAAGTCCAAAGAATATTCTTTGAAAAGATTTAAAAGACCCACTTTGATTAAGGAAAACAAAAACATAAGTAAAGAATATACAGAAAGAATCAGGACAATGTTATAGCAGAGAATATATGAAATGCCAGTAAATTTGAACATTTCTGTAAAGGGGACCATTTCCTAGCTCCTAAAGTTGACCAAAACTGACACAAGAGGAAATCATTGAAGGTCATCATGTCTGCCCTTGGCATTCTCAGAACGCCCTGGCCTCAGAATGCAGCATCGGTAGTCCATGGTAACCTGCGGAGACGGGGCGGGACTGAAGAAGGTTGGAACACTGCCTTCACTGAGGGAGTGGGTGTGGCCATCTCTGCTGTGACTGAACAAAGGGCAGGGGAGCAGGGGGCCCAGGGCAGGGCCCTCAGAGGCCGGCAGGCCCAGGGGTGTGTCACAAGCATTAGGCCCATGCCAAAGGGCGCCTTCTTTGTCCGCACAGCTTCCCAAACACTCACCTTTCCACTCAGGCGGACCTCTTTGTTGAAGTGTGTGTGGAACGTGTCCTCGCAGTACACCTCACTGCACAGCTAACCATAGGACTGGGCATCGTACCTTCCTGCCAGGTGACCGAAGTTCGCAGGCAGATGGGTCCCTGTGACCAACGCGGAGAGGCTCCTGCCCTGACCACAGGTCGACCAGAGCCGCTGCCCCCGATCGGGGGCTGCAAAGCAGCCCTGTCTGAATCCCCTGCCTCTAGAGGGAGTATTGGACCATCACTTCTAAAAAATGGTGTCCTTGCTGGCAACTCATCAGAGGGACACAAATAAATCTTTGCCGACTTTCTCCTGAAGCTTACGAGCGTTCACACTTAAGCCTGTTACAATGTCAGCTGTTTAGCTAAACATGAGCTCATGATCTAAATTTACACAATAATGAAGAAATCAGCTACAAGTGGAGAAAATCAGCAAAAACAATCAATATGAGAATTAGTTTCCCAAGGCCATCCATCAGATGTTGGAATAATCAGGTGCAAGGCAGAAAATATACATAAAACTGGAACTGAAACAAGGAACAAGGATGTTTTCAAAGACTGGTAGGATCTCTAAAACATTTGTAAAGTACATGTCATTGATAAAGCTAAATACTCAAAGGTTGTGTAATACAACAGATTAATCATTGAGAAGAGTGAAATTATGCTGTTTTGAAAACTATGGCAGGTCAGATTTTCTGCCTAATGATATAAGAAGATTTCTCTCAAAAATACACATTATTTCCAAGACTTATTGGCTGTGAAATAAGTTAAGGGTATTTCAAATGGCTTGTCTGCAAAGAAAGGTGAGATGTAGGGAATCACAGAAAGTCGAGGGGAAAATATGTCAATATATACATTGCTATATGGTGAACTAAGCCTTAGGCCAGCAACAATGGAGAGGACCTGACCCTTAGAAACTTACAAGTAAGCTGGAATCTTCAAAAGTTCAAATCTTTACAAGTAAAAAGATTTATTAAAATGAAAAACCAAGTGTTTTCATGGACATCAGATGATCAAAACAACAAAACCTGAGAACATAGAAAAAATATAAATAAAGATATGAGCAGAACGTAATACAACAGAAAACGTATAAAATTGAGGTGATTTAGTAAGTCCAAAGAATATTCTTTGAAAAGATTTAAAAGACACACTTTGATTAAGGAAAACAAAAACATAAGTAAAGAATATACAGAAAGAATCAGGACAATGTTATAGCAGAGAATATATGAAATGCCAGTAAATTTGAACATTTCTGTAAAGGGGACCATTTCCTAGCTCCTAAAGTTGACCAAAACTGACACAAGAGGAAATCATTGAAGGTCATCATGTCTGCCCTTGGCATTCTCGGAACGCCCTGGCCTCAGAATGCAGCATCGGTAGTCCATGGTAACCTGCGGAGAGGGGGCGGGGCTGAAGGAGGTTGGAACACTGCCCTCACTGAGAGAGTGGGTGTGGCCATCTCTGCTGTGACTGAACAAAGGTCAGGGGAACAGGGGGCCCAGGGCAGGGCCCTCACAGGCCGGCAGGCCAAGGGGTGTGTCACAAGCATTTGGCCCAAGCCAAAGGGCGCCTTCTTTGTCCGCACAGCTTCCCAAACACTCACCTTTCCACTCAGGCGGACCTCTTTGTTGAAGTGTGTGTGGAACGTGTCCTCGCAGTACACCTCACTGCACAGCTAACCATAGGACTGGGCATCATACCTTCCTGCCAGGTGACCGAAGTTCGCAGGCAGATGGGTCCCTGGGACCAACGCGGAGAGGCTCCTGCCCTGACCACACGTCGACCACAGCCGCTGCCGCAGATCGGGGGCCGCAAATCAGCCCTGTCTGAATCCCCTGCCTCTAGAGGGAGTATTGGACCATCACTTCTAAAAAATGGTGTCCTTGCTGGCAACTCATCAGAGGGACACAAATAAATCTTTGCCGACTTTCTCCTGAAGCTTACGAGCGTTCACACTTAAGCCTGTTACAATGTCAGCTGTTTAGCTAAACATGAGCTCATGATCTAAATTTACACAATAATGAAGAAATCAGCTACAAGTGGAGAAAATCAGCAAAAACAATCAATATGAGAATTAGTTTCCCAAGGCCATCCATCAGATGTTGGAATAATCAGGTGCAAGGCAGAAAATATACATAAAACTGGAACTGAAACAAGGAACAAGGATGTTTTCAAAGACTGGTAGGATCTCTAAAGCATTTGTAAAGTACATGTCATTGATAAAGCTAAATACTCAAAGGTTGTGTAATACAACAGATTAATCATTGAGAAGAGTGAAATTATGCTGTTTTGAAAACTATGGCAGGTCAGATTTTCTGCCTAATGATATAAGAAGATTTCTCTCAAAAATACACATTATTTCCAAGACTTATTGGCTGTGAAATAAGTTAAGGGTATTTCAAATGGCTTGTCTGCAAAGAAAGGTGAGATGTAGGGAATCACAGAAAGTCGAGGGGAAAATATGTCAATATATACATTGCTATATGGTGAACTAAGCCTTAGGCCAGCAACAATGGAGAGGACCTGACCCTTAGAAACTTACAAGTAAGCTGGAATCTTCAAAAGTTCAAATCTTTACAAGTAAAAAGATTTATTAAAATGAATAACCAAGTGTTTTCATTGACATCAGATGATCAAAACAACAAAACCTGAGAACATAGAAAAAACATAAATAAAGATATGAGCAGAACGTAATACAACAGAAAACGTATAAAATTGAGGTGATTTAGTAAGTCCAAAGAATATTCTTTGAATAGATTTAAAAGACACACTTTGATTAAGGAAAACAAAAACATAAGTAAAGAATATACAGAAAGAATCAGGACAATGTTATAGCAGAGAATATATGAAATGCCAGTAAATTTGAACATTTCTGTAAAGGGGACCATTTCCTAGCTCCTAAAGTTGACCAAAACTGACACAAGAGGAAATCATTGAAGGTCATCATGTCTGCCCTTGGCATTCTCGGAACGCCCTGGCCTCAGAATGCAGCATCGGTAGTCCATGGTAACCTGCGGAGAGGGGGCGGGGCTGAAGGAGGTTGGAACACTGCCCTCACTGAGGGAGTGGGTGTGGCCATCTCTGCTGTGACTGAACAAAGGTCAGGGGAGCAGGGGGCCCAGGGCAGGGCCCTCACAGGCCGGCAGGCCAAGGGGTGTGTCACAAGCATTTGGCCCAAGCCAAAGGGCGCCTTCTTTGTCCGCACAGCTTCCCAAACACTCACCTTTCCACTCAGGCGGCCCTCTTTGTTGAAGTGTGTGTGGAACGTGTCCTCGCAGTACACCTCGCTGCACAGCTAACCATAGGACTGGGCATCGTACCTTCCTGCCAGGTGACCGAAGTTCGCAGGCAGATGGGTCCCTGGGACCAACGCGGAGAGGCTCCTGCCCTGACCACAGGTCGACCACAGCCGCTGCCCCAGATCGGGGGCCACAAAGAAGCCCTCTCTGAATCCCCTGCCTCTAGAGGGAGTATTGGACCAACACTTCTATAAAATGGGGTCCTTGCGGGCAACTCATCGGAGGGACACAAAAACATCTTTGCCGACTTTCTTCTGAAGCTTATGAGCATTCACACTTAAGCCTGTTACAATGTCAGCTGTTTAGTGAACATGAGCTCATGATCTAAATTTACACAATAATGAAGAAATCAGCTACAAGTGGAGACAATCAGCAAAAACAATCAAAATGAGAATTAGTTTCCCAAGGCTATCCATCAGATGTTGGAATAATCAGGTGCAAGGCAGAAAATATACATAAAACTGGAACTGAAACAAGGAACAAGGGTGATTTCAAAGACTGGTAGGATCTCTAAAACATTTGTAAAGTACATTTGTAAAGCACATTTGTAAAGTACATGTCATTGATAAAGCTAAATACTCAAAGGTTGTGTAATACAACAGATTAACCATTGAGAAGAGTGATATTATGCTGTTTTGAAAACTATGGCAGGTCAGATTTTCTGCCTAATGATATAAGAAGATTTCTCTCAAAAATACACATTATTGGGCCTCCCTGGTGGCGCAGTGGTTGAGAGTCCGCCTGCCGATGCAGGGGATACGGGTTCGTGCCCCGGTCTGGGAGGATCCCATATGCCGCGAAGCGGCTGGGCCTGTGAGCCATGGCTGCTGAGCCTGCGCATCCGGAGCCTGTGCTCTGCAACGGGAGAGGCCACAACAGTGAGAGGCCCGCGTACCACAAAAAAAAAAAAAAAAAAAAAAAAAAAAAAAAAAAAAAAATACACATTATTTCAAAGACTTATTGGCTGTGAAATAACTTAAGGGTATTTCAAATGGCTTGTCTGCAAAGAAAGGTGAGATGTAGGGAATCCAGAAAGTCGAGGGGAAAATATGTCAATATATACATTGCTATATGGTGAACTAAGCCTTAGGCCAGCAACAATGGAGAGGACCTGACCCTTAGAAACTTACAAGTAAGCTGGAATCTTCAAAAGTTCAAATCTTTATAAGTAAAAATATTTATTAAAAAGAATAACCAAGTGTTTTAATTGACATCAGATGATCAAAACAACAAACCCTGAGAACATAGAAAAAATATAAATAAAGATATGAGCAGAACTTAATACAACAGAAAACGTATAAAATTGAGGTGATTTAGTAAGTCCAAATAATATTTTTTGAAAAGATTTAAAAGACACACTTTGATTAAGGAAAACAAAAACATAAGTAAAGAATATACAGAAAGAATCAGGACAATGTTATAGCAGAGAATATATGAAATGCCAGTAAATTTGAATATTTCTGTAAATGGGACCATTTCCTAGCTCCTAAAGTTGACCAAAACTGAAACAGAGGAAATAATTAAACGTCATCATGTCTGCCCTTGGCATTCTCGGAACGCCCTGACCTCAGAATGCAGCATCGGTAGTCCATGGTAACCTGCGGAGAGGGGGCGGGGCTGAAGGAGTTTGGAACACTGCCCTCACTGAGGGAGTGGGTGTGGCCATCTCTTCTCTGACTGAACAAATGGCAGGGGAGCAGGGGGCCCAGGGCAGGGCCCTCAGAGGCCGGCAGGTCCAGGGGTGTGTCACAAGCAGTTGGCCCAGGCCAAAGGGCGCCTTCTTTGTCTGCACAGCTTCCCAAACACTCACCTTTCCACTCAGGCCGCCCTCTTTTTTGAAGTGTGTGTGGAACGTGTCCTCGCAGTACACCTCACTGCACAGCTAAGCATAGGACTGGGCATCGTACCTTCCTGCCAGGTGACCGAAGTTCGCAGGCAGATGGGTCCCTGGGACCAACGCGGAGAGGCTCCTGCCCTGACCACAGGTCGACCACAGCCGCTGCCCCAGATCAGGGGCCGCAAAGCAGCCCTTTCTGAATCCCCTGCCTCCAGAGGGATTATTGGACCAACACTTCTAAAAAATTGAGTCCTTGCGGGCAACTCATCAGAGGGACACAAATCAATCTTTGCCGACTTTCTCCTGAAGCTTACGAGCGTTCACACTTAAGCCTGTTACAATGTCAGCTGTTTAGCTAAACATGAGCTCATGATCTAAATTTACACAATAATGAAGAAATCAGCTACAAGTGGAGACAATCAGCAAAAACAATGAATATGAGAATTAGTTTCCCAAGGCCATCCATCAGATGTTGGAATAATCAGGTGCAAGGCAGAAAATATACATAAAACTGGAACTGGAAGAAGGAACAAGGATGTTTTCAAAGACTGGTAGGATCTCTAAAACATTTGTAAAGTACATGTCATTGATAAAGCTAAATACTCAAAGGTTGTGTAATACAACAGATTAATCATTGAGAAGAGTGAAATTATGCTGTTTTGAAAACTATGGCAGGTCAGATTTTCTGCCTAATGATATAAGAAGATTTCTCTCAAAAATACACATTATTTCAAAGACTTATTGGCTGTGAAATAAGTTAAGGGTATTTCAAATGGCTTGTCTGCAAAGAAAGGTGAGATGTAGGGAATCACAGAAAGTCGAGGGGAAAATATGTCAATATATACATTGCTATATGGTGAACTAAGCCTTAGGCCAGCAACAATGGAGAGGACCTGACCCTTAGAAACTTACAAGTAAGCTGGAATCTTCAAAAGTTCAAATCTTTCTAACTAAAAAGATTTATTAAAATGAATAACCAAGTGTTTTAAGTGACATCAGATGATCAAAACAACAAACCCTGAGAACATAGAAAAAATATAAATAAAGATATGAGCAGAACTTAATACAACAGAAAACATATAAAATTGAGGTGATTTAGTAAGTCCAAAGAATATTCTTTGAAAAGATTTAAAAGACACACTTTGATTAAGGAAAACAAAAACATAAGTAAAGAATATACAGAAAGAATCAGGACAATGTTATAGCAGAGAATATATGAAATGCCAGTAAATTTGAACATTTCTGTAAAGGGGACCATTTCCTAGCTCCTAAAGTTGACCAAAACTGACACAAGAGGAAATCATTGAAGGTCATCATGTCTGCCCTTGGCATTCTCAGAACGCCCTGGCCTCAGAATGCAGCATCGGTAGTCCATGGTAACCTGCGGAGAGGGGGCGGGGATGAAGGAGGTTGGAACACTGCCCTCACTGAGGGAGTGGGTCTGGCCATCTCTGCTGTGACTGAACAAAGGGCAGGGGAGCAGGGGGCCCAGGGCAGGGCCCTCAGAGGCCGGCAGGCCCAGGGGTGTGTCACAAGCATTTGGCCCAAGCCAAAGTGCGCCTTCTTTGTCTGCACAGCTTCCCAAACACTCACCTTTCCACTCAGGCCGCCCTCTTTGTTGAAGTGTGTGTGGAACGTGTCCTCGCAGTACACCTGACTGCACAGCTAAGCATAGGACTGGGCATCGTACCTTCCTGCCAGGTGACCGAAGTTCGCAGGCAGATGGGTCCCTGGGACCAACGTGGAGAGGCTCCTGCCCTGACCACAGGTCGACCACAGCCGCTGCCCCAGATCAGGGGCCGCAAAGCAGCCCTTTCTGAATCCCCTGCCTCTAGAGGGAGTATTGGACCAACACTTCTAAAAAATTGAGTCCTTGCGGGCAACTCATCAGAGGGACTCAAATAAATCTTTGCCGACTTTCTCCTGAAGCTTACGAGCGTTCACACTTAAGCCTGTTACAATGTCAGCTGTTTAGCTAAACATGACCTCATGATGTAAATTTACAAAATAATGAAGAAATCAGCTACAAGTGGAGACAATTAGCAAAAACAATCAATATGAGAATTCGTTTCCCAAGGCCATCCATCAGATGTTGGAATAATCAGGTGCAAGGCAGAAAATATACATAAAACTGGAACTGGAACAAGGAACAAGGATGTTTTCAAAGACTGGTAGGATCTCTAAAACATTTGTAAAGTACATGTCATTGATAAAGCTAAATACTCAAAGGTTGTGTAATACAACAGATTAATCATTGAGAAGAGTGAAATTATGCTGTTTTGAAAACTATGGCAGGTCAGATTTTCTGCCTAATGATATAAGAAGATTTCTCTCAAAAATACACATTATTTCAAAGACTTATTGGCTGTGAAATAAGTGAAGGGTATTTCAAATGGCTTGTCTGCAAAGAAAGGTGAGATATAGGGAATCACAGAAAGTCGAGGGGAAAATATGTCAATATATACATTGCTATATGGTGAACTAAGCCTTAGGCCAGCAACAATGGAGAGGACCTGACCCTTAGAATCTTACAAGTAAGCTGGAATCTTCAAAAGTACAAATCTTTCTAAGTAAAAAGATTTATTAAAATGAATAACCAAGTGTTTTCATTGACATCAGATGATCAAAACAACAAACCCTGAGAACATAGAAAAAATAACAATAAAGATATGAGCAGAACTTAATACAACAGAAAACGTATAAAATTGAGGTGATTTAGTAAGTCCAAAGAATATTCTTTGAAAAGATTTAAAAGACACACTTTGATTAAGGAAAACAAAAACATAAGTAAAGAATATACAGAAAGAATCAGGACAATGTTATAGCAGAGAATATATGAAATGCCAGTAAATTTGAACATTTCTGTAAAGGGGACCATTTCCTAGCTCCTAAAGTTGACCAAAACTGACACAAGAGGAAATCATTGAAGGTCATCATGTCTGCCCTTGGCATTCTCGGAACGCCCTGGCCTCAGAATGCAGCATCGGTAGTCCATGGTAACCTGCGGAGAGGGGGCGGGGCTGAAGGAGGTTGGAACACTGCCCTCACTGAGGGAGTGGGTGTGGCCATCTCTGCTGTGACTGAACAAAGGGCAGGGGAGCAGGGGGCCCAGGGCAGGGCCCTCAGAGGCCGGCAGGCCCAGGGGTGTGTCACAAGCATTTGGCCGAGCCCAAAGGGTGCCTTCTTTGTCCGCAGAGCTTCCCAAACACTCACCTTTCCACTCAGGCCGCCCTCTTTGTTGAAGTGTGTGTGGAACGTGTCCTCGCAGTACACCTCGCTGCACAGCTAACCATAGGAGTGAGCATCGTACCTTCCTGCCAGGTGACCGAAGTTCGCAGGCACATGGGTCCCTGGGACCAACGCGGAGAGGCTCCTGCCCTGACCACAGGTCGACCACAGCCGCTGCCCCAGATCGGGGGCCGCAAAGCAGCCCTGTCTGAATCCCCTGCCTCTAGAGGGAGTATTGGACCAACACTTCTAAAAAATGGGGTCCTTGCGGGCAACTCATCGGAGGGACACAAATAAATCTTTGCCGACTTTCTCCTGAAGCTTACGAGCGTTCACACTTAAGCCTGTTACAATGTCAGCTGTTTAGCTTTACATGAGCTCATGATCTAAATTTACACAATAATGAAGAAATCAGCTACAAGTGGAGACAATCAGCAAAAACAATCCATATGAGAATTAGTTTCCCAAGGCCATCCATCAGATGTTGGAATAATCAGGTGCAAGGCAGAAAATATACATAAAACTGGAACTGAAACAAGGAACAAGGATGTTTTCAAAGACTGGTAGGATCTCTAAAACATTTGTAAAGTACATGTCATTGATAAAGCTAAATACTCAAAGGTTGTGTAATACAACAGATTAATCATTGAGAAGAGTGAAATTATGCTGTTTTGAAAACTATGGCAGGTCAGATTTTCTGCCTAATGATATAAGAAGATTTCTCTCAAAAATACACATTATTTCAAAGACTTATTGGCTGTGAAATAAGTTAAGGGTATTTCAAATGGCTTGTCTACAAAGAAAGGTGAGATGTTGGGAATCACAGAAAGCAGAGGGGAAAATATGTCAATATATACATTGCTATATGGTGAACTAAGCCTTAGGCCAGCAACAATGGAGAGGACCTGACCCTTAGAATCTTACAAGTAAGCTGGAATCTTCAAAAGTTCAAATCTTTCTAAGTAAAAAGATTTATTAAAATGAATAACCAAGTGTTTTAATTGACATCAGATGATCCAAACAACAAACCCTGAGAACATAGAAAAAATATAAATAAAGATATGAGCAGAACTTAATACAACAGAAAACGTATAAAATTGAGGTGATTTAGTAAGTCCAAAGAATATTCTTTGAAAAGATTTAAAAGACACACTTTGATTAAGGAAAACAAAAACATAAGTAAAGAATATACAGAAAGAATCAGGACAATGTTATAGCAGAGAATATATGAAATGCCAGTAAATTTGAACATTTCTGTAAAGGGGACCATTTCCTAGCTCCTAAAGTTGACCAAAACTGACACAAGAGGAAATCATTGAAGGTCATCATGTCTGTCCTTGGCATTCTCGGAAAGCCCTGGCCTCAGAATGCAGCATCGGTAGTCCATGGTAACCTGCGGAGAGGGGGCGGTGCTGAAGGAGGTTGGAACACTTCCCTCACTGAGGGAGTGGGTGTGGCCATCCCTGCTGTGACTGAACAAAGGGATGGGGAGCAGGGGGCCCAGGGCAGGGCCCTCAGAGGCCGGCAGGCCCAGGGGTGTGTCACAAGCATTTGACCCAGGAAAAAGGGCGCCTTCTTTGTCCGCACAGCTTCCCAAACACTCACCTTTCCACTCAGGCGGCACTCTTTGTTGAAGTGTGTGTGGAACGTGTCCTCACAGTACACCTCACTGCACAGCTAACCATAGGACTGGGCATCGTACCTTCCTGCGAGGTGACCGAAGTTCGCAGGCAGATGGGTCGCAGGGAGCAACGCGGAGAGGCTCCTGCCCTGACCACAGGTCGACCACAGCCGCTGCCCCAGTTCGGGGGCCGCAAACCAGCCCTGTCTGAATCCCCTGCCTCTTAAGGGAGTATTGGACCAACACTTCTGAAAAATGGGGTCCTTGCGGGCAACTCATCGGAGGGACACAAATAAATCTTTGCCGACTTTCTCCTGAAGCTTACGAGCGTTCACACTTAAGCCTGTTACAATGTCAGCTGTTTAGCTAAACATGAGCTCATGATCTAAATTTACACAATAATGAAGAAATCAGCTACAAGTAGAGACAATTAGCAAAAACAATCAATATGAGAATTAGGTTCCCAAGGCCATCCATCAGATGTTGGAATAATCAGGTGCAAGGCAGAAAATATACATAAAACTGGAACTGGAACAAGGAACAAGGATGTTTTCAAAGACTGGTAGGATCTCTAAAACATTTGTAAAGTACATGTCATTGATAAAGCTAAATACTCAAAGGTTGTGTAATACAACAGATTAATCATTGAGAAGAGTGAAATTATGCTGTTTTGAAAACTATGGCAGGTCAGATTTTCTGCCTAATGATATAAGAAGATTTCTCTCAAAAATACACATTATTTCAAAGACTTATTGGCTGTGAAATAAGTTAAGGGTATTTCAAATGGCTTGTCTGCAAAGAAAGGTGAGATGTAGGGAATCACAGAAAGTCGAGGGGAAAATATGTCAATATATACATTGCTATATGGTGAACTAAGCCTTAGGCCAGCAACAATGGAGAGGACCTGACCCTTAGAAACTTACAAGTAAGCTGGAATCTTCAAAAGTTCAAATCTTTATAAGTAAAAAGATTTATTAAAATGAAAAACCAAGTGTTTTAATTGACATCAGATGATCAAAACAACAAACCCTGAGAGCATAGAATAAATATAAATAAAGATATGAGCAGAACTTAATACAACAGAAAACGTATAAAATTGAGGTGTTTTAGTAAGTCCAAAGAATATTCTTTGAAAAGATTTAAAAGACACACTTTGATTAAGGAAAGCAAAAATATAAGTAAAGAATATACAGAAAGAATCAGGACAATGTTATAGCAGAGAATATATGAAATGCCAGTAAATTTGAACATTTCTGTAAAGGGGACCATTACCTAGATCCTAAAGTTGACCAAAACTGACACAAGAGGAAATCATTGAAGGTCATCATGTCTGCCCTTGGCATTCTTGGAACGCCCTGGCCTCAGAATGCAGCATCGGTAGTCCATGGTAACCTGCGGAGAGGGGGAGGGGCTGCATGAGGTTGGAACACTGCCCTCACTGAGGGAGTGGGTGTGGCCATCTCTGCTGTGACTGAACAAAGGGCAGGGGAGCAGGGGTCACAGGGAAGGGCCCTCAGAGGCCGGCAGGACCAGGGGAGTGTCACAAGCATTTGGCCCAGGCCAAAGGGCGCCTTCTTTGTCCGCACAGCTTCCCAAACACTCACCTTTTCACTCAGGCCGCACTCTTTTTTGAAGTGTGTGTGGAACGTGTCCTCGCAGTACACCTCGCTGCACAGCTAACCATAGGACTGGGCATTGTACCTTCCTGCCAGGTGACCGAAGTTCGCAGGCAGATGGGTCGCTGGGACCAACGCGGAGAGGCTCCTTCCCTGACCACAGCTCGACCACAGCCGCTGCCCCAGATCGGGGGCCGCAAAGCAGCCCTGTCTGAATCCCCCGCCTCTAGAGGGAGTATTGGACCAACACTTCTAAAAAATGGGGTCCTTTCGGGCAACTCATCGGAGGGACACAAATAAATCTTTGCCGACTTTCCCCTGAAGCTTACGAGCGTTCACACTTAAGCCTGTTACTATGTCAGCTGTTTAGCTAAACATGATCTCATGATCTAAATTTACACAATAATGAAGAAATCAGCTACAAGTGGAGACAATCAGCAAAAACAATCAATATGAGAATTAGTTTCCCAAGGCCATCCATCAGATGTTGGAATAATCAGGTGCAAGGCAGAAAATATACATAAAACTGGAACTGAAACAAGGAACAAGGATGTTTTCAAAGACTGGTAGGATCTCTAAAACATTTGTAAAGTACATGTCATTGATAAAGCTAAATACTCAAAGGTTGTGTAATACAACAGATTAATCATTGAGAAGAGTGAAATTATGCTGTTTTGAAAACTATGGCAGGTCAGGTTTTTGGCCTAATGATATAAGAAGATTTCTCTCAAAAATACACATTATTTCAAAGACTTATTGGCTGTGAAATAAGTTAAGGGTATTTCAAATGGCTTGTCTTCAAAGAAAGGTGAGATGTAGGGAATCACAGAAAGTCGAGGGGAAAATATGTCAATATATACATTGCTATATGGTGAACTAAGCCTTAGGCCAGCAACAATGGAGAGGACCTGACCCTTAGAAACTTACAAGTAAGCTGGAATCTTCAAAAGTTCAAATCTTTCTAAGTAAAAAGATTTATTAAAATGAATAACCAAGTGTTTTAATTGACATCAGATTATCAAAACAACAAACCCTGAGAACATAGAAAAAATATAAATAAAGATATGAGCAGAACTTAATACAACAGAAAACGTATAAAATTGAGGTGATTTAGTAAGTCCAAAGAATATTCTTTGAAAAGATTTAAAAGACACACTTTGATTAAGGAAAACAAAAACATAAGTAAAGAATATACAGAAAGAATCAGGACAATGTTATAGCAGAGAATATATGAAATGCCAGTAAATTTGAACATTTCTGCAAAGGGGACCATTTCCTAGCTCCTAAAGTTGACCAAAACAGACACAAGAGGAAATCATTGAAGGTCATCATGTCTGCCCTTGGCATTCTCGGAATGCCCTGGCCTCAGAATGCAGCATCAGTAGTCCATGGTAACCTGCGGAAAGGGGGCGGGGCTGAAGGAGGTTGGAACACTGCCCTCACTGAGGCAGTGGGTGTGGCCATCTCTGCTGTGACTGAATAAATGGCAGGGGAGCAGGGGGCACAGGGCAGGGCCCTCAGAGGCCGGCAGGAGAAGGGGTGTGTCACAAGCATTTGGCCCAGGCCAAAGGGTGCCTTCTTTGTCCGCACAGCTTCCCAAACACTCACCTTTCCACTCAGGCCGCCCTCTTTGTTGAAGTGTGTGTGGAACGTGTCCTCGCAGTACACCTCGCTGCACAGCTAACCATAGGACTGGGCATCGTACCTTCCTGCCAGGTGACCGAAGTTCGCAGGCAGATGGGTCCCTGGGACCAACGTGGAGAGGCTCCTGCCCTGACCACAGTTCGACCACAGCTGCTGCCCCAGATCGGGGGCCGCAAAGCAGCCCTGTCTGAATCCCCTGCCTCTAGAGGGAGTATTGGACCAACACTTCTAAAAAATGGGGTCCTTGCGGGCAACTCATCGGAGGGACACAAATAAATCTTTGCCGACTTTCTCCTGAAGCTTACGAGCGTTCACACTTAAGCCTGTTAAAATGTCAGCTGTTTAGCTTTACATGAGCTCATGATCTAAATTTACACAATAATGAAGAAATCAGCTACAAGTGGAGACAATCAGCAAAAACAATCCATATGAGAATTAGTTTCCCAAGGCCATCCATCAGATGTTGGAATAATCAGGTGCAAGGCAGAAAATATACATAAAACTGGAACTGAAACAAGGAACAAGGATGTTTTCAAAGACTGGTAGGATCTCTAAAACATTTGTAAAGTACATGTCATTGATAAAGCTAAATACTCAAAGGTTGTGTAATACAACAGATTAATCATTGAGAAGAGTGAAATTATGCTGTTTTGAAAACTATGGCAGGTCAGATTTTCTGCCTAATGATATAAGAAGATTTCTCTCAAAAATACACATTATCTCAAAGACTTTTTGGCTGTGAAATAAGTTAAGGGTATTTCAAATGGCTTGTCTGCAAAGAAAGGTGAGATGTTGGGAATCACAGAAAGCAGAGGGGAAAATATGTCAATATATACATTGCTATATGGTGAACTAAGCCTTAGGCCAGCAACAATGGAGAGGACCTGACCCTTATAATCTTACAAGTAAGCTGGAATCTTCAAAAGTTCAAATCTTTCTAAGTTAAAAGATTTATTAAAATGAAAAACCAAGTGTTTTAATTGACATCAGATGATCAAAACAACAAACCCTGAGAGCATAGAATAAATATAAATAAAGATATGAGCAGAACTTAATACAACAGAAAACGTATAAAATTGAGTTGATTTAGTAAGTCCAAAGAATATTCTTTGAAAAGATTTAAAAGACACACTTTGATTAAGGAAAGCAAAAACATAAGTAAAGAATATACAGAAAGAATCAGGACAATGTTATAGCAGAGAATAGATGAAATGCCAGTAAATTTGAACATTTCTGTAAAGGGGACCATTTCCTAGCTCCTAAAGTTGACCAAAACTGACACAAGAGGAAATCATTGAAGGTCATCATGTCTGCCCTTGGCATTCTCGGAACGCCCTGGCCTCAGATGCAGCATCGGTAGTCCATGGTAACCTGCGGAGAGGGGGCGGGGCTGAAGGAGGTTGGAACACTGCCCTCACTGAGGCAGTGGGTGTGGCCCTCTCTGCTGTGACTGAACAAAGGGCAGGGGAGCAGGGGGCTCAGGGCAGGGCCCTCAGAGGCCGGCAGGCCCAGGGATGTGTCACAAGCTTTTGGCCAAGGCCAAAGGGCACCTTCTTTGTCTGCACAGCTTCCCAAACTCTCACCTTTCCACTCAGGCCGCCCTCTTTGTTGAAGTGTGTGTGGAACGTGTTCTCGCAGTACACCTCGCTGCACAGCTTACCATAGGACTGGGCATTGTACCTTGCTGCCAGGTGACCGAAGTTCGCAGGCAGATGGGTCGCTGGGACCAAAGCGGAGAGGCTCCTGCCCTGACCACAGGTCGACCACAGCCGCTGCCCCGGATCGGGGGCCGCAAAGCAGCCCTGTCTGAATCCCCTGCCTCTAGAGGGAGTATTGGACCAACACTTCTAAAAAATGGGGTCCTTTCGGGCAACTCATCGGAGGGACACAAATAAATCTTTGCCGACTTTCCCCTGAAGCTTACGAGCGTTCACACTTAAGCCTGTTACAATGTCAGCTGTTTAGCTAAACATGAGCTCATGATCTAAATTTACACAATAATGAAGAAATCAGCTACAAGTGGAGACAATCAGCAAAAACAATCAATATGATAATTAGTTTCCCAAGGCCATCCATCAGATGTTGGAATAATCAGGTGCAAGGCAGAAAATATACATAAAACTGGAACTGAAACAAGGAACAAGGATGTTTTCAAAGACTGGTAGGATCTCTAAAACATTTGTAAAGTACATGTCATTGATAAAGCTAAATACTCAAAGGTTGTGTAATACAACAGATTAATCATTGAGAAGAGTGAAATTATGCTGTTTTGAAAACTATGGCAGGTCAGATTTTCTGCCTAATGATATAAGAAGATTTCTCTCAAAAATACACATTATTTCAAAGACTTATTGGCTGTGAAATAAGTTAAGGGTATTTCAAATGGCTTGTCTGCAAAGAAAGGTGAGATGTAGGGAATCACAGAAAGTCGAGGGGAAATATTTCAATATATACATTACTATATGGTGAACTAAGCCTTCGGCCAGCAACAATGGAGAGGACCTGACCCTTAGAAACTTACAAGTAAGCTGGAATGTTCAAAAGTTCAAATCTTTCTAAGTAAAAAGATTTATTAAAATGAATAACCAAGTGTTTTAATTGACATCAGATGATCAAAACAACAAACCCTGAGAACATAGAAAAAATAACAATAAAGATATGAGCAGAACTTAATACAACAGAAAACGTATAAAATTGAGGTGATTTAGTAAGTCCAAAGAATATTCTTTGAAAAGATTTAAAAGACACACTTTGATTAAGGAAACAAAAACATAAGTAAAGAATATACAGAAAGAATCAGGACAATGTTATAGCAGAGAATATATGAAATGCCAGTAAATTTGAACATTTCTGTAAAGGGGACCATTTCCTAGCTCCTAAAGTTGACCAAAACTGACACAAGAGGAAATCATTGAAGGTCATCATGTCTGTCCTTGGCATTCTCGGAAAGCCCTGGCCTCAGAATGCAGCATCGGTAGTCCATGGTAACCTGCGGAGAGGGGGCGGTGCTGAAGGAGGTTGGAACACTTCCCTCACTGAGGGAGTGGGTGTGGCCATCCCTGCTGTGACTGAACTAAGGGATGGGGAGCAGGGGGCCCAGGGCAGGGCCCTCAGAGGCCGGCAGGCCCAGGGGTGTGTCACAAGCATTTGACCCAGGAAAAAGGTCGCCTTTTTTGTCCCCACAGCTTCCCAAACACTCACCTTTCCACTCAGGCGGCACTCTTTGTTGAAGTGTGTGTGGAACGTGTCCTCACAGTACACCTCACTGCACAGCTAACCATAGGACTGGGCATCGTACCTTCCTGCCAGGTGACCGAAGTTCGCAGGCACATGGGTCGCAGGGACCAACGCGGAGAAGCTCCTGCCCTGACCACAGGTCGACCACAGCCGCTGCCCCAGTTCGGGGGCCGCAAACCAGCCCTGTCTGAATCCCCTGCCTCTTAAGGGAGTATTGGACCAACACTTCTAAAAAATGGGGTCCTTGCGGGCAACTCATCGGAGGGACACAAATCAATCTTTGCCGACTTTCTCCTGAAGCTTACGAGCGTTCACACTTAAGCCTGTTACAATGTCAGCTGTTTAGCTAAACATGAGCTCATGATCTAAATTTACACAATAATGAAGAAATCAGCTACAAGTGGAGACAATCAGCAAAAACAATCCATATGAGAATTAGTTTCCCAAGGCCATCCATCAGATGTTGGAATAATCAGGTGCAAGGCAGAAAATATACATAAAACTGGAACTGAAACAAGGAACAAGGATGTTTTCAAACACTGGTAGGATCTCTAAAACATTTGTAAAGTACATGTCATTGATAAAGCTAAATACTCAAAGGTTGTGTAATACAACAGATTAATCATTGAGAAGAGTGAAATTATGCTGTTTTGAAAACTATGGCAGGTCAGATTTTCTGCCTAATGATATAAGAAGATTTCTCTCAAAAATACACATTATTTCAAAGACTTTTTGGCTGTGAAATAAGTTAAGGGTATTTCAAATGGCTTGTCTGCAAAGAAAGGTGAGATGTTGGGAATCACAGAAAGCAGAGGGGAAAATATGTCAATATATACATTGCTATATGGTGAACTAAGCCTTAGGCCAGCAACAATGGAGAGGACCTGACCCTTAGAATCTTACAAGTAAGCTGGAATCTTCAAAAGTTCAAATCTTTCTAAGTAAAAAGATTTATTAAAATGAAAAACCAAGTGTTTTAATTGACATCAGATGATCAAAACAACAAACCCTGAGAGCATAGAATAAATATAAATAAAGATATGAGCAGAACTTAATACAACAGAAAACGTATAAAATTGAGTTGATTTAGTAAGTCCAAAGAATATTCTTTGAAAAGATTTAAAAGACACACTTTGATTAAGGAAAGCAAAAACATAAGTAAAGAATATACAGAAAGAATCAGGACAATGTTATAGCAGAGAATAGATGAAATGCCAGTAAATTTGAACATTTCTGTAAAGGGGACCATTTCCTAGCTCCTAAAGTTGACCAAAACTGACACAAGAGGAAATCATTGAAGGTCATCATGTCTGCCCTTGGCATTCTCGGAACGCACTGGCCTCAGAATGCAGCATCGGTAGTCCATGGTAACCTGCGGAGAGGGGGCGGGGCTGAAGGAGTTTGGAACACTGCCCTCACTGAGGGAGTGGGTGTGGCCCTCTCTGCTGTGACTGAACAAAGGGCAGGGGAGCAGGGGGCTCAGGGCAGGGCCCTCAGAGGCCGGCAGGCCCAGGGATGTGTCACAAGCATTTGGCCAAAGCCAAAGGGCACCTTCTTTGTCTGCACAGCTTCCCAAACTCTCACCTTTCCACTCAGGCCGCCCTCTTTGTTGAAGTGTGTGTGGAACGTGTCCTCGCAGTACACCTCGCTGCACAGCTTACCATAGGACTGGGCATTGTACCTTGCTGCCAGGTGACCGAAGTTCGCAGGCAGATGGGTCGCTGGGACCAAAGCGGAGAGGCTCCTGCCCTGACCACAGGTCGACCACAGCCGCTGCCCCGGATCGGGAGCCGCAAAGCAGCCCTGTCTGAATCCCCTGCCTCTAGAGGGAGTATTGGACCAACACTTCTAAAAAATGGGGTCCTTTCGGGCAACTCATCGGAGGGTCACAAATAAATCTTTGCCGACTTTCCCCTGAAGCTTACGAGCGTTCACACTTAAGCCTGTTACAATGTCAGCTGTTTAGCTAAACATGAGCTCATGATCTAAATTTACACAATAATGAAGAAATCAGCTACAAGTGGAGACAATCAGCAAAAACAATCAATATGATAATTAGTTTCCCAAGGCCATCCATCAGATGTTGGAATAATCAGGTGCAAGGCAGAAAATATACATAAAACTGGAACTGAAACAAGGAACAAGGATGTTTTCAAAGACTGGTAGGATCTCTAAAACATTTGTAAAGTACATGTCATTGATAAAGCTAAATACTCAAAGGTTGTGTAATACAACAGATTAATCATTGAGAAGAGTGAAATTATGCTGTTTTGAAAACTATGGCAGGTCAGATTTTCTGCCTAATGATATAAGAAGATTTCTCTCAAAAATACACATTATTTCAAAGACTTATTGGCTGTGAAATAAGTTAAGGGTATTTCAAATGGCTTGTCTGCAAAGAAAGGTGAGATGTAGGGAATCACAGAAAGTCGAGGGGAAATATTTCAATATATACATTACTATATGGTGAACTAAGCCTTCGGCCAGCAACAATGGAGAGGACCTGACCCTTAGAAACTTACAAGTAAGCTGGAATGTTCAAAAGTTCAAATCTTTCTAAGTAAAAAGATTTATTAAAATGAATAACCAAGTGTTTTAATTGACATCAGATGATCAAAACAACAAACCCTGAGAACATAGAAAAAATAACAATAAAGATATGAGCAGAACTTAATACAACAGAAAACGTATAAAATTGAGGTGATTTAGTAAGTCCAAAGAATATTCTTTGAAAAGATTTAAAAGACACACTTTGATTAAGGAAACAAAAACATAAGTAAAGAATATACAGAAAGAATCAGGACAATGTTATAGCAGAGAATATATGAAATGCCAGTAAATTTGAACATTTCTGTAAAGGGGACCATTTCCTAGCTCCTAAAGTTGACCAAAACTGACACAAGAGGAAATCATTGAAGGTCATCATGTGTGTCCTTGGCATTCTCGGAAAGCCCTGGTCTCAGAATGCAGCATCGGTAGTCCATGGTAACCTGCGGAGAGGGGGCGGTGCTGAAGGAGGTTGGAACACTTCCCTCACTGAGGGAGTGGGTGTGGCCATCCCTGCTGTGACTGAACAAAGGGATGGGGAGCAGGGGGCCCAAGGCAGGGCCCTCAGAGGCCGGCAGGCCCAGGGGTGTGTCACAAGTATTTGACCCAGGAAAAAGGGCGCCTTTTTTGTCCGCACAGCTTCCCAAACACTCACCTTTCCACTCAGGCTGCACTCTTTGTTGAAGTGTGTGTGGAACGTGTCCTCACAGTACACCTCACTGCACACCTAACCATAGGACTGGGCATCGTACCTTCCTGCCAGGTGACCGAAGTTCGCAGGCAGATGGGTCACAGGGACCAACGCGGAGAGGCTCCTGCCCTGACCACAGGTCGACCACAGCCGCTGCCCCAGTTCGGGGGCCTCAAACCAGCCCTGTCTGAATCCCCTGCCTCTTAAGGGAGTATTGGACCAACACTTCTAAAAAATGGGGTCCTTGCGGGCAACTCATCGGAGGGACACAAATCAATCTTTGCCGACTTTCTCCTGAAGCTTACGAGCGTTCACACTTAAGCCTGTTACAATGTCAGCTGTTTAGCTAAACATGAGCTCATGATCTAAATTTACACAATAATGAAGAAATCAGCTACAAGTGGAGACAATTAGCAAAAACAATCAATATGAGAATTAGGTTCCCAAGGCCATCCATCAGATGTTGGAATAATCAGGTGCAAGGCAGAAAATATACATAAAACTGGAACTGGAACAAGGAACAAGGATGTTTTCAAAGACTGGTAGGATCTCTAAAACATTTGTAAAGTACATGTCATTGATAAAGCTAAATACTCAAAGGTTGTGTAATACAACAGATTAATCATTGAGAAGAGTGAAATTATGCTGTTTTGAAAACTATGGCAGGTCAGATTTTCTGCCTAATGATATAAGAAGATTTCTCTCAAAAATACACATTATTTCAAAGACTTATTGGCTGTGAAATAAGTTAAGGGTATTTCAAATGGCTTGTCTGCAAAGAAAGGTGAGATGTAGGTAATCACAGAAAGTCGAGGGGAAAATATGTCAATATATACATTGCTATATGGTGAACTAAGCCTTAGGCCAGCAACAATGGAGAGGACCTGACCCTTAGAAACTTACAAGTAAGCTGGAATCTTCAAAAGTTCAAATCTTTATAAGTAAAAAGATTTATTAAAATGAAAAACCATGTGTTTTAATTGACATCAGATGATCAAAACAACAAACCCTGAGAGCATAGAATAAATATAAATAAAGATATGAGCAGAACTTAATACAACAGAAACCGTATAAAATTGAGGTGATTTAGTAAGTCCAAAGAATATTCTTTGAAAAGATTTAAAAGACACACTTTGATTAAGGAAAGCAAAAACATAAGTAAAGAATATACAGAAAGAATCAGGACAATGTTATAGCAGAGAATATATGAAATGCCAGTAAATTTGAACATTTCTGTAAAGGGGACCATTACCTAGCTCCTAAAGTTGACCAAAACTGACACAAGAGGAAATCATTGAAGGTCATCATGTCTGCCCTTGGCATTCTCGGAACGCCCTGGCCTCAGAATGCAGCATCGGTAGTCCATGGTAACCTGCGGAGAGGGGGCGGGGCTGAAGGAGGTTGGAACACTGCCCTCACTGAGGGAGTGGGTGTGGCCATCTCTTCTGTGACTGAACAAAGGGCAGGGGAGCAGGGGGCACAGGGAAGGGCCCTCAGAGGCCGGCAGGCCCAGGTGTGTGTCACAAGCATTTGGCCCAGGCCAAAGGGCGCCTTCTTTGTCCGCACAGCTTCCCAAACACTCACCTTTCCACTCAGGCCGCACTCTTTGTTGAAGTGTGTGTGGAACGTGTCCTCGCAGTACACCTCGCTGCACAGCTAACCATAGGACTGGGCATCGTACCTTCCTGCCAGGTGACCGAAGTTCGCAGGCAGATGGGTCGCTGGGACCAACGCGGAGAGGCTCCTGCCCTGACCACAGGTCGACCACAGCCGCTGCCCCAGATCGGGGGCCGCAAAGCAGCCCTGTCTGAATCCCCTGCCTCTAGAGGGAGTATTGGACCAACACTTCTAAAAAATGGGGTCCTTTCGGGCAACTCATCAGAGGGACACAAATAAATCTTTGCCGACTTTCCCCTGAAGCTTACGAGCGTTCACACTTAAGCCTGTTACTATGTCAGCTGTTTAGCTAAACATGATCTCATGATCTAAATTTACACAATAATGAAGAAATCAGCTACAAGTGGAGACAATCAGCAAAAACAATCAATATGAGAATTAGTTTCCCAAGGCCATCCATCAGATGTTGGAATAATCAGGTGCAAGGCAGAAAATATACATAAAACTGGAACTGAAACAAGGAACAAGGATGTTTTCAAAGACTGGTAGGATCTCTAAAACATTTGTAAAGTACATGTCATTGATAAAGCTAAATACTCAAAGGTTGTGTAATACAACAGATTAATCATTGAGAAGAGTGAAATTATGCTGTTTTGAAAACTATGGCAGGTCAGATTTTCTGCCTAATGATATAAGAAGATTTCTCTCAAAAATACACATTATTTCAAAGACTTATTGGCTGTGAAATAAGTTAAGGGTATTTCAAACGGCTTGTCTTCAAAGAAAGGTGAGATGTAGGGAATCACAGAAAGTCGAGGGGAAAATATGTCAATATATACATTGCTATATGGTGAACTAAGCCTTAGGCCAGCAACAATGGAGAGGACCTGACCCTTAGAAACTTACAAGTAAGCTGGAATCTTCAAAAGTTCAAATCTTTCTAAGTAAAAAGATTTATTAAAATGAATAACCAAGTGTTTTAATTGACATCAGATGATCAAAACAACAAACCCTGAGAACATAGAAAAAATATAAATAAAGATATGAGCAGAACTTAATACAACAGAAAACGTATAAAATTGAGGTGATTTAGTAAGTCCAAAGAATATTCTTTGAAAAGATTTAAAAGACACACTTTGATTAAGGAAAACAAAAACATAAGTAAAGAATATACAGAAAGAATCAGGACAATGTTATAGCAGAGAATATATGAAATGCCAGTAAATTTGAACATTTCTGCAAAGGGGACCATTTCCTAGCTCCTAAAGTTGACCAAAACAGACACAAGAGGAAATCATTGAAGGTCATCATGTCTGCCCTTGGCATTCTCAGAACGCCCTGGCCTCAGAATGCAGCATCGGTAGTCCATGGTAACCTGCGGAGAGGGGGCGGGGCTGAAGGAGGTTGGAACACTGCCCTCACTGAGGCAGTGGGTGTGGCCATCTCTGCTGTGACTGAATAAATGGCAGGGGAGCAGGGGGCACAGGGCAGGGCCCTCAGAGGCCGGCAGGAGAAGGGGTGTGTCACAAGCATTTGGCCCAGGCCAAAGGGTGCCTTCTTTGTCCGCACAGCTTCCCAAACACTCACCTTTCCACTCAGGCCGCCCTCTTTGTTGAAGTGTGTTTGGAACGTGTCCTCGCAGTACACCTCGCTGCACAGCTAACCATAGGACTGGGCATCGTACCTTCCTGCCAGGTGACCGAAGTTCGCAGGCAGATGGGTCCCTGGGACCAACGTGGAGAGGCTCCTGCCCTGACCACAGGTCGACCACAGCCGCTGCCCCAGATCGGGGGCCGCAAACCAGCCCTGTCTGAATCCCCTGCCTCTAGAGGGAGTATTGGACCAACACTTCTAAAAAATGGGGTCCTTGCGGGCAACTCATCGGAGGGACACAAATAAATCTTTGCCGACTTTCTCCTGAAGCTTACCAGCGTTCACACTTAAACCTATTACAATGTCAGCTGTTTAGCTAAACATGAGCTCATCATCTAAATTTACACAATAATGAAGAAATCAGCTACAAGTGGAGACAATCAGCAAAAACAATCAATATGAGAATTAGTTTCCCAAGGCCATCCATCAGATGTTGGAATAATCAGGTGCAAGGCAGAAAATATACATAAAACTGGAACTGAAACAAGGAACAAGGATGTTTTCAAAGACTGGTAGGATCTCTAAAACATTTGTAAATTACATGTCATTGATAAAGCTAAATACTCAAAGGTTGTGTAATACAACAGATTAATCATTGAGAAGAGTGAAATTATGCTGTTTTGAAAACTATGGCAGGTCAGATTTTCTGCCTAATGATATAAGAAGATTTCTCTCAAAAATACACATTATTTCAAAGACTTATTGGCTGTGAAATAAGTGAAGGGTATTTCAAATGGCTTGTCTGCAAAGAAAGGTGAGATGTAGGGAATCACAGAAAGTCGAGGGGAAAATATGTCAATATATACATTGCTATATGGTGAACTAAGCCTTAGGCCAGCAACAATGGAGAGGACCTGACCCTTAGAAACTTACAAGTAAGCTGGAATCTTCAAAAGTTCAAATCTTTCTAAGTAAAAAGGTTTATTAAAATGAATAACCAAGTGTTTTAATTGACATCAGATGATCAAAACAACAAACCCTGAGAACATAGAAAAAATATAAATAAAGATATGAGCAGAACTTAATACAACAGAAAACGTATAAAATTGAGGTGATTTAGTAAGTCCAAAGAATATTCTTTGAAAAGATTTAAAAGACACACTTTGATTAAGGAAAACATAAACATATGTAAAGAATATACAGAAAGAATCAGGACAATGTTATAGCAGAGAGTATATGAAATGCCAGTAAATTTGAACATTTCTGTAAAGGGGACCATTTCCTAGCTCCTAAAGTTGACCAAAACTGACACAAGAGGAAATCATTGAAGGTCATCATGTCTGCCCTTGGCATTCTTGGAACGCCCTGGCCTCAGAATGCAGCATCGGTAGTCCATGGTAACCTGCGGAGAGGGGGTGGGGCTGAAGGAGGTTGGAACACTGCCCTCACTGAGGGAGTGGGTGTGGCCATCTCTGCTGTGACTGAAAAAACGGCAGGGGAGCAGGGGGCCCAGGGCAGGGCCCTCAGAGCCCGGCAGGACCAGGGGAGTGTCACAAGCATTTGGCCCAGGCCAAAGGGCGCCTTCTTTGTCTGCACAGCTTCCCAAACACTCACATTTCCACTCAGGCCGCCCTCTTTGTTGAAGTGTGTGTGGAACGTGTCCTCGCAGTACACCTCGCTGCACAGCTAACCATAGGACTGGGCATCGTACCTTCCTGCCAGGTGACTGAAGTTCGCAGGCAGATGGGTCCCTGGGACCAACGCGGAGAGGCTCCTGCCCTGACCACAGGTCGACCACAGCCGCTGCCCCCGATCGGGGGCCGCAAAGCAGCCCTGTCTGAATCCCCTGCCTCTAGAGGGAGTATTGGACCAACACTTCTAAAAAATGGGGTCCTTGCGGGCAACTCATCGGAGGGACACAAATAAATCGTTGCCGACTTTCTCCTGGAGCTTACGAGCGTTCACACTTAAGCCTGATACAATGTCAGCGGTTTAGCTAAACATGAGCTCATGATCTAAATTTACACAATAATGAAGAAATCAGCTACAAGTGGAGACAATCAGCAAAAACAATCAATATGAGAATTAGTTTCCCAAGGCCATCCATCAGATGTTGGAATAATCAGGTGCAAGGCAGAAAATATACATAAAACTGGAACTGAAACAAGGAACAAGGATGTTTACTAAGACTGGTAGGATCTCTAAAACATTTGTAAAGTACATGTCATTGATAAAGCTAAATACTCAAAGGTTGTGTAATACAACAGATTAATCATTGAGAAGAGTGAAATTATGCTGTTTTGAAAACTATGGCAGGTCAGATTTTCTGCCTAATGATATAAGAAGATTTCTCTCAAAAATACACATTATTTCAAAGACTTATTGGCTGTGAAATAAGTGAAGGGTATTTCAAATGACTTGTCTGCAAAGAAAGGTGAGATGTAGGGAATCACAGAAAGTCGAGGGGAAAATATATCAATATATACATTGCTATATGGTGAACTAAGCCTTAGGCCAGCAACAATGGAGAGGACCTGACCCTTAGAAACTTACAAGTAAGCTGGAATCTTCAAAAGTTCAAATCTTTATAAGTAAAAAGATTTATTAAAATGAATAACCAAGTGTTTTAATTGACATCAGATGATCAAAACAACAAACCCTGAGAACATAGAAAAAATATAAATAAAGATATGAGCAGAACTTAATACAACAGAAAACGTATAAAATTGAGGTGATTTAGTAAGTCCAAAGAATATTCTTTGAAAAGATTTAAAAGACACACTTTGATTAAGGAAAACATAAACATATGTAAAGAATATACAGAAAGAATCAGGACAATGTTATAGCAGAGAGTATATGAAATGCCAGTAAATTTGAACATTTCTGTAAAGGGGACCATTTCCTAGCTCCTAAAGTTGACCAAAACTGACACAAGAGGAAATCATTGAAGGTCATCATGTCTGCCCTTGGCATTCTTGGAACGCCCTGGCCTCAGAATGCAGCATCGGTTGTCCATGGTAACCTGCGGAGAGGGGGTGGGGCTGAAGGAGGTTGGAACACTGCCCTCACTGAGGGAGTGGGTGTGGCCATCTCTGCTGTGACTGAACAAAGGGCAGGGGAGCAGGGGGCCCAGGGCAGGGCCCTCAGAGCCCGGCAGGACCAGGGGAGTGTCACAAGCATTTGGCCCAGGCCAAAGGGCGCCTTCTTTGTCTGCACAGCTTCCCAAACACTCAAATTTCCGCTCAGGCTGCCCTCTTTGTTGAAGTGTGTGTGGAACGTGTCCTCGCAGTACACCTCGCTGCACAGCTAACCATAGGACTGGGCATCGTACCTTCCTGCCAGGTGACCGAAGTTCGCAGGCAGATGGGTCACTGGGACCAACGCGGAGAGGCTCCTGCCCTGACCACAGGTCGACCACAGCCGCTGCCCCAGATCGGGGGTTGCAAAGCAGCCCTGTCTGAATCCCCTGCCTCTAGAGGGAGTATTGGACCAACACTTCTAAAAAATGGGGTCCTTGCGGGCAACTCATCGGAGGGATAAAAAAAAATCTTTGCCGACTTTCTCCTGAAGCTTACGAGCGTTCACACTTTAGCCTTTTACAATGTCAGCTGTTTAGCTAAACATGAGCTCATGATCTAAATTTACACAATAATGAAGAAATCAGCTACAAGTGGAGACAATCAGCAAAAACAATCAATATGAGAATTAGTTTCCCAAGGCCATCCATCAGATGTTGGAATAATCAGGTGCAAGGCAGAAAATATACATAAAACTGGAACTGAAACAAGGAACAAGGATGTTTACTAAGACTGGTAGGATCTCTAAAACATTTGTAAAGTACATGTCATTGATAAAGCTAAATACTCAAAGGTTGTGTAATACAACAGATTAATCATTGAGAAGAGTGAAATTATGCTGTTTTGAAAACTATGGCAGGTCAGATTTTCTGCCTAATGATATAAGAAGAATTCTCTCAAAAATACACATTATTTCAAAGACTTATTGGCTGTGAAATAAGTGAAGGGTATTTCAAATGACTTGTCTGCAAAGAAAGGTGAGATGTAGGGAATCACAGAAAGTCGAGGGGAAAATATATCAATATATACATTGCTATATGGTGAACTAAGCCTTAGGCCAGCAACAATGGAGAGGACCTGACCCTTAGAAACTTACAAGTAAGCTGGAATCTTCAAAAGTTCAAATCTTTATAAGTAAAAAGATTTATTAAAATGAATAACCAAGTGTTTTAATTGACATCAGATGATCAAAACAACAAACCCTGAGAACATAGAAAAAATATAAATAAAGATATGAGCAGAACTTAATACAACAGAAAACGTATAAAATTGAGGTGATTTAGTAAGTCCAAAGAATATTCTTTGAAAAGATTTAAAAGACACACTTTGATTAAGGAAAACATAAACATATGTAAAGAATATACAGAAAGAATCAGGACAATGTTATAGCAGAGAGTATATGAAATGCCAGTAAATTTGAACATTTCTGTAAAGGGGACCATTTCCTAGCTCCTAAAGTTGACCAAAACTGACACAAGAGGAAATCATTGAAGGTCATCATGTCTGCCCTTGGCATTCTTGGAACGCCCTGGCCTCAGAATGCAGCATCGGTAGTCCATGGTAACCTGTGGAGAGGGGTTGGGGCTGAAGGAGGTTGGAACACTGCCCTCACTGAGGGAGTGGGTGTGGCCATCTCTGCTGTGACTGAACAAAGGGCAGGGGAGCAGGGGGCCCAGGGCAGGGCCCTCAGAGCCCGGCAGGACCAGGGGAGTGTCACAAGCATTTGGCCCAGGCCAAAGGGCGCCTTCTTTGTCTGCACAGCTTCCCAAACACTCAAATTTCCGCTCAGGCCGCCCTCTTTGTTGAAGTGTGTGTGGAACGTGTCCTCGCAGTACACCTCGCTGCACAGCTAACCATAGGACTGGGCATCGTACCTTCCTGCCAGGTGACCGAAGTTCGCAGGCAGATGGGTCACTGGGACCAACGCGGAGAGGCTCCTGCCCTGACCACAGGTCGACCACAGCCGCTGCCCCAGATCGGGGGTTGCAAAGCAGCCCTGTCTGAATCCCCTGCCTCTAGAGGGAGTATTGGACCAACACTTCTAAAAAATGGGGTCCTTGCGGGCAACTCATCGGAGGGACAAAAAAAAATCTTTGCCGACTTTCTCCTGAAGCTTACGAGCGTTCACACTTTAGCCTTTTACAATGTCAGCTGTTTAGCTAAACATGAGCTCATGATCTAAATTTACACAATAATGAAGAAATCAGCTACAAGGGGAGACAATCAGCAAAAACAATCAATATGAGAATTAGTTTCCCAAGGCCACCCATCAGATGTTGGAATAATCAGGTGCAAGGCAGAATATATACATAAAACTGGAACTGGAACAAGGAACAAGGATGTTTTCAAAGACTGGTAGGATCTCTAAAACATTTGTAAAGTACATGTCATTGATAAAGCTAAATACTCAAAGGTTGTGTAATACAACAGATTAATCATTGAGAAGAGTGAAATTATGCTGTTTTGAAAACTATGGCAGGTCAGATTTTCTGCCTAATGATATAAGAAGATTTCTCTCAAAAATACACATTATTTCAAAGACTTATTGGCTGTGAAATAAGTGAAGGGTATTTCAAATGGCTTGTCTGCAAAGAAAGGTGAGATGTAGGGAATCACAGAAAGTCGAGGGGAAAATATGTCAATATATACATTGCTATATGGTGAACTAAGCCTTAGGCCAGCAACAATGGAGAGGACCTGACCCTTAGAAACTTACAAGTAAGCTGGAATCTTCAAAAGTTCAAATCTTTATAAGTAAAAAGATTTATTAAAATGAATAACCAAGTGTTTTAATTGACATCAGATGATCAAAACAACAAACCCTGAGAACATAGAAAAAATATAAATAAAGATATGAGCAGAACTTAATACAACAGAAAACGTATAAAATTGAGGTGATTTAGTAAGTCCAAAGAATATTCTTTGAAAAGATTTAAAAGACACACTTTGATTAAGGAAAACAAAAACATAAGTAAAGAATATACAGAAAGAATCAGGACAATGTTATAGCAGAGAATATATGAAATGCCAGTAAATTTGAACATTTCTGTAAAGGGGACCATTTCCTAGCTCCTAAAGTTGACCAAAACTGACACAAGAGGAAATCATTGAAGGTCATCATGTCTGCCCTTGGCATTCTCGGAACGCAGTGGCCTCAGAATGCAGCATCGGTAGTCCATGGTAACCTGCGGAGAGGGGGTGGGGCTGAAGGAGGTTGGAACACTGCCCTCACTGAGGGAGTGGGTGTGGCCATCTCTGCTGTGACTGAACAAAGGGCAGGGGAGCAGGGGGCCCAGGGCAGGGCCCTCAGAGCCCGGCAGGACCAGGGGAGTGTCACAAGCATTTGGCCCAGGCCAAAGGGCGCCTTCTTTGTCTGCACAGCTTCCCAAACACTCACATTTCCACTCAGGCCGCCCTCTTTGTTGAAGTGTGTGTGGAACGTGTCCTCGCAGTACACCTCGCTGCACAGCTAACCATAGGACTGGGCATCGTACCTTCCTGCCAGGTGACCGAAGTTCGCAGGCAGATGGGTCACTGGGACCAACGCGGAGAGGCTCCTGCCCTGACCACAGGTCGACCACAGCCGCTGCCCCAGATCGGGGGTTGCAAAGCAGCCCTGTCTGAATCCCCTGCCTCTAGAGGGAGTATTGGACCAACACTTCTAAAAAATGGGGTCCTTGCGGGCAACTCATCGGAGGGACACAAAAAAATCTTTGCCGACTTTCTCCTGAAGCTTACGAGCGTTCACACTTAAGCCTTTTACAATGTCAGCTGTTTAGCTAAACATGAGCTCATGATCTAAATTTACACAATAATGAAGAAATCAGCTACAAGTGGAGACAATCAGCAAAAACAATCAATATGAGAATTAGTTTCCCAAGGCCATCCATCAGATGTTGGAATAATCAGGTGCAAGGCAGAAAATATACATAAAACTGGAACTGAAACAAGGAACAAGGATGTTTACTAAGACTGGTAGGATCTCTAAAACATTTGTAAAGTACATGTCATTGATAAAGCTAAATACTCAAAGGTTGTGTAATACAACAGATTAATCATTGAGAAGAGTGAAATTATGCTGTTTTGAAAACTATGGCAGGTCAGATTTTCTGCCTAATGATATAAGAAGATTTCTCTCAAAAATACACATTATTTCAAAGACTTATTGGCTGTGAAATAAGTGAAGGGTATTTCAAATGGCTTGTCTGCAAAGAAAGGTGAGATGTAGGGAATCACAGAAAGTCGAGGGGAAAATATGTCAATATATACATTGCTATATGGTGAACTAAGCCTTAGGCCAGCAACAATGGAGAGGACCTGACCCTTAGAAACTTACAAGTAAGCTGGAATCTTCAAAAGTTCAAATCTTTATAAGTAAAAAGATTTATTAAAATGAATAACCAAGTGTTTTAATTGACATCAGATGATCAAAACAACAAACTCTGAGAACATAGAAAAAATATATATAAAGATATGAGCAGAACTGAATACAACAGAAAACGTATAAAATTGAGGTGATTTAGTAAGTCCAAAGAATATTCTTTGAAAAGATTTAAAAGACACACTTTGATTAAGGAAAACATAAACATATGTAAAGAATATACAGAAAGAATCAGGACAATGTTATAGCAGAGAATATATGAAATGCCAGTAAAATTGAACATTTCTGTAAAGGGGACCATTTCCTAGCTCCTAAAGTTGACCAAAACTGACACAAGAGGAAATCATTGAAGGTCATCATGTCTGCCCTTGGCATTCTTGGAACGCCCTGGCCTCAGAATGCAGCATCGGTAGTCCATGGTAACCTGCGGAGAGGGGGTGGGGCTGAAGGAGGTTGGAACACTGCCCTCACTGAGGGAGTGGGTGTGGCCATCCCTGCTGTGACTGAACAAAGGGCAGGGGAGCAGGGGGCCCAGGGCTGGGCCCTCAGAGCACGGCAGGACCAGGGGAGTGTCACAAGCATTTGGCCCAGGCCAAAGGGCGCCTTCTTTGTCTGCACAGCTTCCCAAACACTCACATTTCCACTCAGGCCGCCCTCTTTGTTGAAGTGTGTGTGGAACGTGTCCTCGCAGTACACCTCGCTGCACAGCTAACCATAGGACTGGGCATCATACCTTCCTGCCACGTGACCGAAGTTCGCAGGCAGATGGGTCACTGGGACCAACGCGGAGAGGCTCCTGCCCTGACCACAGGTCGACCACAGCCGCTGCCCCAGATCGGGGGTTGCAAAGCAGCCCTGTCTGAATCCCCTGCCTCTAGAGGGAGTATTGGACCAACACTTCTAAAAAATGGGGTCCTTGCGGGCAACTCATCGGAGGGACAAAAAAAAATCTTTGCCGACTTTCTACTGAAGCTTACGAGCGTTCACACTTAAGCCTGATACAATGTCAGTTGTTTAGCTAAACATGAGCTCATGATCTAAATTTACACAATAATGAAGAAATCAGCTACAAGGGGAGACAATCAGCAAAAACAATCAATATGAGAATTAGTTTCCCAAGGCCACCCATCAGATGTTGGAATAATCAGGTGCAAGGCAGAATATATACATAAAACTGGAACTGGAACAAGGAACAAGGATGTTTTCAAAGACTGGTAGGATCTCTAAAACATTTGTAAAGTACATGTCATTGATAAAGCTAAATACTCAAAGGTTGTGTAATACAACAGATTAATCATTGAGAAGAGTGAAATTATGCTGTTTTGAAAACTATGGCAGGTCAGATTTTCTGCCTAATGATATAAGAAAATTTCTCTCAAAAATACACATTATTTCAAAGACTTATTGGCTGTGAAATAAGTGAAGGGTATTTCAAATGGCTTGTCTGCAAAGAAAGGTGAGATGTAGGGAATCACAGAAAGTCGAGGGGAAAATATGTCAATATATACATTGCTATATGGTGAACTAAGCCTTAGGCCAGCAACAATGGAGAGGACCTGACCCTTAGAAACTTACAAGTAAGCTGGAATCTTCAAAAGTTCAAATCTTTATAAGTAAAAAGATTTATTAAAATGAATAACCAAGTGTTTTAATTGACATCAGATGATCAAAACAACAAACCCTGAGAACATAGAAAAAATATAAATAAAGATATGAGCAGAACTTAATACAACAGAAAACGTATAAAATTGAGGTGATTTAGTAAGTCCAAAGAATATTCTTTGAAAAGATTTAAAAGACACACTTTGATTAAGGAAAACATAAACATATGTAAAGAATATACAGAAAGAATCAGGACAATGTTATAGCAGAGAATATATGAAATGCCAGTAAATTTGAACATTTCTGTAAAGGGGACCATTTCCTAGCTCCTAAAGTTGACCAAAACTGACACAAGAGGAAATCATTGAAGGTCATCATGTCTGCCCTTGGCATTCTTGGAACGCCCTGGCCTCAGAATGCAGCATCGGTAGTCCATGGTAACCGGCGTAGAGGGAGCGGGGCTGAAGGAGGTTGGAACACTGCCCTCACTGAGGGAGTGGGTGTGGCCATCTCTGCTGTGACTGAACAAAGGGCAGGGGAGAAGGGGGCCCAGGGCAGGGCCCTCAGAGCCCGGCAGGACCAGGGGAGTGTCACAAGCATTTGGCCCAGGCCAAAGGGCGCCTTCTTTGTCTGCACAGCTTCCCAAACACTCACATTTCCACTCAGGCCGCCCTCTTTGTTGAAGTGTGTGTGGAACGTGTCCTCGCAGTACACCTCGCTGCACAGCTAACCATAGGACTGGGCATCGTACCTTCCTGCCAGGTGACCGAAGTTCGCAGGCAGATGGGTCACTGGGACCAACGCGGAGAGGCTCCTGCCCTGACCACAGGTCGACCACAGCCGCTGCCCCAGATCGGGGGTTGCAAAGCAGCCCTGTCTGAATCCCCTGCCTCTAGAGGGAGTATTGGACCAACACTTCTAAAAAATGGGGTCCTTGCGGGCAACTCATCGGAGGGACACAAAAAAATCTTTGCCGACTTTCTCCTGAAGCTTACGAGCGTTCACACTTAAGCCTTTTACAATGTCAGCTGTTTAGCTAAACATGAGCTCATGATCTAAATTTACACAATAATAAAGAAATCAGCTACAAGGGGAGACAATCAGCAAAAACAATCAATATGAGAATTAGTTTCCCAAGGCCACCCATCAGATGTTGGAATAATCAGGTGCAAGGCAGAATATATACATAAAACTGGAACTGGAACAAGGAACAAGGATGTTTTCAAAGACTGGTAGGATCTCTAAAACATTTGTAAAGTACATGTCATTGATAAAGCTAAATACTCAAAGGTTGTGTAATACAACAGATTAATCATTGAGAAGAGTGAAATTATGCTGTTTTGAAAACTATGGCAGGTCAGATTTTCTGCCTAATGATATAAGAAGATTTCTCTCAAAAATACACATTATTTCAAAGACTTATTGGCTGTGAAATAAGTGAAGGGTATTTCAAATGGCTTGTCTGCAAAGAAAGGTGAGATGTAGGGAATCACAGAAAGTCGAGGGGAAAATATGTCAATATATACATTGCTATATGGTGAACTAAGCCTTAGGCCAGCAACAATGGAGAGGACCTGACCCTTAGAAACTTACAAGTAAGCTGGAATCTTCAAAAGTTCAAATCTTTCTAAGTAAAAAGATTTATTAAAATGAATAACCAAGTGTTTTAATTGACATCAGATGATCAAAACAACAAACCCTGAGAACATAGAAAAAATATAAATAAAGATATGAGCAGAACTTAATACAACAGAAAACGTATAAAATTGAGGTGATTTAGTAAGTCCAAAGAATATTCTTTGAAAAGATTTAAAAGACACACTTTGATTAAGGAAAACAAAAACATAAGTAAAGAATATACAGAAAGAATCAGGACAATGTTATAGCAGAGAATATATGAAATGCCAGTAAATTTGAACATTTCTGTAAAGGGGACCATTTCCTAGCTCCTAAAGTTGACCAAAACTGACACAAGAGGAAATCATTGAAGGTCATCATGTCTGCCCTTGGCATTCTCGGAACGCCCTGGCCTCAGAATGCAGCATCGGTAGTCCATGGTAAACTGCGGAGAGGGGGCGGGGCTGAAGGAGGTTGGAACACTGCCCTCACTGAGGGAGTGGGTGTGGCCATCTCTGCTGTGACTGAACAAAGGGCAGGGGAGCAGGGGGCCCAGGGCAGGGCCCTCAGAGTCTGGCAGGCCCAGGGGTGTGTCACAAGCATTTGGCCCAGGCCAAAGGGCGCCTTCTTTGTCCGCACAGTTTCCCAAACACTCACCTTTCCACTCAGGCCGCCCTCTTTGTTGAAGTGTGTGTGGAACGTGTCCTCGCAGTACACCTCGCTGCACAGCTAACCATAGGACTGGGCATCGTACCTTCCTGCCAGGTGACCGAAGTTCGCAGGCAGATGGGTCCCTGGGACCAACGCGGAGAGGCTCCTGCCCTGACCACAGGTCGACCACAGCCGCTGCCCCCGATCGGGGGCCGCAAAGCAGCCCTGTCTGAATCCCCTGCCTCTAGAGGGAGTATTGGACCAACACTTCTAAAAAATGGGGTCCTTGCGGGCAACTCATCGGAGGGACACAAATAAATCTTTGCCGACTTTCTCCTGAAGCTTACGAGCGTTCACACTTAAGCCTGTTACAATGTCAGCTGTATAGCTAAACATGAGCTCATGATCTAAATTTACACAATAATGAAGAAATCAGCTACAAGTGGAGACAATCAGCAAAAACAATCAATATGAGAATTAGTTTCCCAAGGCCATCCATCAGATGTTGGAATAATCAGGTGCAAGGCAGAAAATATACATAAAACTGTTACTGAAACAAGCAACAAGGATGTTTTCAAAGACTGGTAGGATCTCTAAAACATTTGTAAAGTACATGTCATTGATAAAGCTAAATACCCAAGGTTGTGTAATACAACAGATTAATCATTGAGAAGAGTGAAATTATGCTGTTTTGAAAACTATGGCAGGTCAGACTTTCTGCCTAATGATATAAGAAGATTTCTCTCAAAAATACACATTATTTCAAAGACTTATTGGCTGTGAAATAAGTTAAGGGTATTTCAAATGGCTTGTCTGCAAAGAAAGGTGAGATGTAGGAAATCACAGAAAGTCGAGGGGAAAATATGTCAATATATACATTGCTATATGGTGAACTAAGCCTTAGGACAGCAACAAAGGAGAGCACCTGACCCTTAGAAACTTACAAGTAAGCTGGAATCTTCAAAAGTTCAAATCTTTATAAGTAAAAAGATTTATTAAAATGAATAACCAAGTGTTTTAATTGACATCAGAAGATCAAAAGAATAAAACCTGAGAACATAGAAAAAATATAAATAAAGATATGAGCAGAACTTAATACAACAGAAAACGTATAATATTGAGGTGATTTAGTAAGTCCAAAGAATATTCTTTGGAAAGATTTAAAAGACACACTTTGATTAAGGAAAACATAAACATATGTAAAGAATATACAGAAAGAATCAGGACAATGTTATAGCAGAGAATATATGAAATGCCAGTAAATTTGAACATTTCTGTAAAGGGGACCATTTCCTAGCTCCTAAAGTTGACCAAAACTGACACAAGAGGAAATCATTGAAGGTCATCATGTCTGCCCTTGGCATTCTTGGAACGCCCTGGCCTCAGAATGCAGCATCGGTAGTCCATGGTAACCTGCGGAGAGGGGGTGGGGCTGAAGGAGGTTGGAACACTGCCCTCACTGAGGGAGTGGGTGTGGCCATCTCTGCTGTGACTGAACAAAGGGCAGGGGAGCAGGGGGCCCAGGGCAGGGCCCTCAGAGCCCGGCAGGACCAGGGGAGTGTCACAAGCATTTGGCCCAGGCCAAAGGGCGCCTTCTTTGTCTGCACAGCTTCCCAAACACTCACATTTCCACTCAGGCCGCCCTCTTTGTTGAAGTGTGTGTGGAACGTGTCCTCGCAGTACACCTCGCTGCACAGCTAACCATAGGACTGGGCATCGTACCTTCCTGCCAGGTGACCGAAGTTCGCAGGCAGATGGGTCACTGGGACCAACGCGGAGAGGCTCCTGCCCTGACCACAGGTCGACCACAGCCGCTGCCCCAGATCGGGGGTTGCAAAGCAGCCCTGTCTGAATCCCCTGCCTCTAGAGGGAGTATTGGACCAACACTTCTAAAAAATGGGGTCCTTGCGGGCAACTCATCGGAGGGACACAAAAAAATCTTTGCCGACTTTCTCCTGAAGCTTACGAGCGTTCACACTTTAGCCTTTTACAATGTCAGCTGTTTAGCTAAACATGAGCTCATGATCTAAATTTACACAATAATGAAGAAATCAGCTACAAGGGGAGACAATCAGCAAAAACAATCAATATGAGAATTAGTTTCCCAAGGCCACCCATCAGATGTTGGAATAATCAGGTGCAAGGCAGAATATATACATAAAACTGGAACTGGAACAAGGAACAAGGATGTTTTCAAAGACTGGTAGGATCTCTAAAACATTTGTAAAGTACATGTCATTGATAAAGCTAAATACTCAAAGGTTGTGTAATACAACAGATTAATCATTGAGAAGAGTGAAATTATGCTGTTTTGAAAACTATGGCAGGTCAGATTATCTGCCTAATGATATAAGAAGATTTCTCTCAAAAATACACATTATTTCAAAGACTTATTGGCTGTGAAATAAGTGAAGGGTATTTCAAATGGCTTGTCTGCAAAGAAAGGTGAGATGTAGGGAATCACAGAAAGTCGAGGGGAAAATATGTCAATATATACATTGCTATATGGTGAACTAAGCCTTAGGACAGCAACAAAGGAGAGCACCTGACCCTTAGAAACTTACAAGTAAGCTGGAATCTTCAAAAGTTCAAATCTTTATAAGTAAAAAGATTTATTAAAATGAATAACCAAGTGTTTTAATTGACATCAGATGATCAAAACAACAAACCCTGAGAACATAGAAAAAATATAAATAAAGATATGAGCAGAACTTAATACAACAGAAAACGTATAAAATTGAGGTGATTTAGTAAGTCCAAAGAATATTCTTTGAAAAGATTTAAAAGACACACTTTGATTAAGGAAAACAAAAACATAAGTAAAGAATATACAGAAAGAATCAGGACAATGTTATAGCAGAGAATATATGAAATGCCAGTAAATTTGAACATTTCTGTAAAGGGGACCATTTCCTAGCTCCTAAAGTTGACCAAAACTGACACAAGAGGAAATCATTGAAGGTCATCATGTCTGCCCTTGGCATTCTCGGAACGCCCTGGCCTCAGAATGCAGCATCAGTAGTCCATGGTAACCTGTGGAGAGGGGGTGGGGCTGAAGGAGCTTGGAACACTGCCCTCACTGAGGGAGTGGGTGTGGCCATCTCTGCTGTGACTGAACAAAGGGCAGGGGAGCAGGGGGCCCAGGGCAGGGCCCTCAGAGTCTGGCAGGCCCAGGGGTGTGTCACAAGCATTTGGCCCAGGCCAAAGGGCGCCTTCTTTGTCTGCACAGCTTCCCAAACACTCACATTTCCACTCAGGCCGCCCTCTTTGTTGAAGTGTGTGTGGAACGTGTCCTCGCAGTACACCTCGCTGCACAGCTAACCATAGGACTGGGCATCGTACCTTCCTGCCAGGTGACTGAAGTTCGCAGGCAGATGGGTCACTGGGACCAACGCGGAGAGGCTCCTGCCCTGACCACAGGTCGACCACAGCCGCTGCCCCAGATCGGGGGTTGCAAAGCAGCCCTGTCTGAATCCCCTGCCTCTAGAGGGAGTATTGGACCAACACTTCTAAAAAATGGGGTCCTTGCGGGCAACTCATCGGAGGGACACAAAAAAATCTTTGCCGACTTTCTCCTGAAGATAACGAGCGATCACACTTAAGCCTTTTACAATGTCAGCTGTTTAGCTAAACATGAGCTCATGGTCTAAATTTACACAATAATGAAGAAATCAGCTACAAGGGGAGACAATCAGCAAAAACAATCAATATGAGAATTAGTTTCCCAAGGCCACCCATCAGATGTTGGAATAATCAGGTGCAAGGCAGAATATATACATAAAACTGGAACTGGAACAAGGAACAAGGATGTTTTCAAAGACTGGTAGGATCTCTAAAACATTTGTAAAGTACATGTCATTGATAAAGCTAAATACTCAAAGGTTGTGTAATACAACAGATTAATCATTGAGAAGAGTGAAATTATGCTGTTTTGAAAACTATGGCAGGTCAGATTTTCTGCCTAATGATATAAGAAGATTTCTCTCAAAAATACACATTATTTCAAAGACTTATTGGCTGTGAAATAAGTGAAGGGTATTTCAAATGGCTTGTCTGCAAAGAAAGGTGAGATGTAGGGAATCACAGAAAGTCGAGGGGAAAATATGTCAATATATACATTGCTATATGGTGAACTAAGCCTTAGGCCAGCAACAATGGAGAGGACCTGACCCTTAGAAACTTACAAGTAAGCTGGAATCTTCAAAAGTTCAAATCTTTATAAGTAAAAAGATTTATTAAAATGAATAACCAAGTGTTTTAATTGACATCAGATGATCAAAACAACAAACCCTGAGAACATAGAAAAAATATAAATAAAGATATGAGCAGAACTTAATACAACAGAAAACGTATAAAATTGAGGTGATTTAGTAAGTCCAAAGAATATTCTTTGAAAAGATTTAAAAGACACACTTTGATTAAGGAAAACAAAAACATAAGTAAAGAATATACAGAAAGAATCAGGACAATGTTATAGCAGAGAATATATGAAATGCCAGTAAATTTGAACATTTCTGTAAAGGGGACCATTTCCTAGCTCCTAAAGTTGACCAAAACTGACACAAGAGGAAATCATTGAAGGTCATCATGTCTGCCCTTGGCATTCTCGGAACGCAGTGGCCTCAGAATGCAGCATCGGTAGTCCATGGTAACCTGCGGAGAGGGGGTGGGGCTGAAGGAGGTTGGAACACTGCCCTCACTGAGGGAGTGGGTGTGGCCATCTCTGCTGTGACTGAACAAAGGGCAGGGGAGCAGGGGGCCCAGGGCAGGGCCCTCAGAGCCCGGCAGGACCAGGGGAGTGTCACAAGCATTTGGCCCAGGCCAAAGGGCGCCTTCTTTGTCTGCACAGCTTCCCAAACACTCACATTTCCACTCAGGCCGCCCTCTTTGTTGAAGTGTGTGTGGAACGTGTCCTCGCAGTACACCTCGCTGCACAGCTAACCATAGGACTGGGCATCGTACCTTCCTGCCAGGTGACCGAAGTTCGCAGGCAGATGGGTCACTGGGACCAACGCAGAGAGGCTCCTGCCCTGACCACAGGTCGACCACAGCCGCTGCCCCAGATCGGGGGTTGCAAAGCAGCCCTGTCTGAATCCCCTGCCTCTAGAGGGAGTATTGGACCAACACTTCTAAAAAATGGGGTCCTTGCGGGCAACTCATCGGAGGGACACAAAAAAATCTTTGCCGACTTTCTCCTGAAGCTTACGAGCGTTCACACTTAAGCCTTTTACAATGTCAGCTGTTTAGCTAAACATGAGCTCATGATCTAAATTTACACAATAATGAAGAAATCAGCTACAAGTGGAGACAATCAGCAAAAACAATCAATATGAGAATTAGTTTCCCAAGGCCATCCATCAGATGTTGGAATAATCAGGTGCAAGGCAGAAAATATACATAAAACTGGAACTGAAACAAGGAACAAGGATGTTTACTAAGACTGGTAGGATCTCTAAAACATTTGTAAAGTACATGTCATTGATAAAGCTAAATACTCAAAGGTTGTGTAATACAACAGATTAATCATTGAGAAGAGTGAAATTATGCTGTTTTGAAAACTATGGCAGGTCAGATTTTCTGCCTAATGATATAAGAAGATTTCTCTCAAAAATACACATTATTTCAAAGACTTATTGGCTGTGAAATAAGTGAAGGGTATTTCAAATGGCTTGTCTGCAAAGAAAGGTGAGATGTAGGGAATCACAGAAAGTCGAGGGGAAAATATGTCAATATATACATTGCTATATGGTGAACTAAGCCTTAGGCCAGCAACAATGGAGAGGACCTGACCCTTAGAAACTTACAAGTAAGCTGGAATCTTCAAAAGTTCAAATCTTTATAAGTAAAAAGATTTATTAAAATGAATAACCAAGTGTTTTAATTGACATCAGATGATCAAAACAACAAACTCTGAGAACATAGAAAAAATATATATAAAGATATGAGCAGAACTGAATACAACAGAAAACGTATAAAATTGAGGTGATTTAGTAAGTCCAAAGAATATTCTTTGAAAAGATTTAAAAGACACACTTTGATTAAGGAAAACATAAACATATGTAAAGAATATACAGAAAGAATCAGGACAATGTTATAGCAGAGAATATATGAAATGCCAGTAAAATTGAACATTTCTGTAAAGGGGACCATTTCCTAGCTCCTAAAGTTGACCAAAACTGACACAAGAGGAAATCATTGAAGGTCATCATGTCTGCCCTTGGCATTCTTGGAACGCCCTGGCCTCAGAATGCAGCATCGGTAGTCCATGGTAACCTGCGGAGAGGGGGTGGGGCTGAAGGAGGTTGGAACACTGCCCTCACTGAGGGAGTGGGTGTGGCCATCCCTGCTGTGACTGAACAAAGGGCAGGGGAGCAGGGGGCCCAGGGCTGGGCCCTCAGAGCACGGCAGGACCAGGGGAGTGTCACAAGCATTTGGCCCAGGCCAAAGGGCGCCTTCTTTGTCTGCACAGCTTCCCAAACACTCACATTTCCACTCAGGCCGCCCTCTTTGTTGAAGTGTGTGTGGAACGTGTCCTCGCAGTACACCTCGCTGCACAGCTAACCATAGGACTGGGCATCATACCTTCCTGCCACGTGACCGAAGTTCGCAGGCAGATGGGTCACTGGGACCAACGCGGAGAGGCTCCTGCCCTGACCACAGGTCGACCACAGCCGCTGCCCCAGATCGGGGGTTGCAAAGCAGCCCTGTCTGAATCCCCTGCCTCTAGAGGGAGTATTGGACCAACACTTCTAAAAAATGGGGTCCTTGCGGGCAACTCATCGGAGGGACAAAAAAAAATCTTTGCCGACTTTCTACTGAAGCTTACGAGCGTTCACACTTAAGCCTGATACAATGTCAGCTGTTTAGCTAAACATGAGCTCATGATCTAAATTTACACAATAATGAAGAAATCAGCTACAAGGGGAGACAATCAGCAAAAACAATCAATATGAGAATTAGTTTCCCAAGGCCACCCATCAGATGTTGGAATAATCAGGTGCAAGGCAGAATATATACATAAAACTGGAACTGGAACAAGGAACAAGGATGTTTTCAAAGACTGGTAGGATCTCTAAAACATTTGTAAAGTACATGTCATTGATAAAGCTAAATACTCAAAGGTTGTGTAATACAACAGATTAATCATTGAGAAGAGTGAAATTATGCTGTTTTGAAAACTATGGCAGGTCAGATTTTCTGCCTAATGATATAAGAAAATTTCTCTCAAAAATACACATTATTTCAAAGACTTATTGGCTGTGAAATAAGTGAAGGGTATTTCAAATGGCTTGTCTGCAAAGAAAGGTGAGATGTAGGGAATCACAGAAAGTCGAGGGGAAAATATGTCAATATATACATTGCTATATGGTGAACTAAGCCTTAGGCCAGCAACAATGGAGAGGACCTGACCCTTAGAAACTTACAAGTAAGCTGGAATCTTCAAAAGTTCAAATCTTTATAAGTAAAAAGATTTATTAAAATGAATAACCAAGTGTTTTAATTGACATCAGATGATCAAAACAACAAACCCTGAGAACATAGAAAAAATATAAATAAAGATATGAGCAGAACTTAATACAACAGAAAACGTATAAAATTGAGGTGATTTAGTAAGTCCAAAGAATATTCTTTGAAAAGATTTAAAAGACACACTTTGATTAAGGAAAACATAAACATATGTAAAGAATATACAGAAAGAATCAGGACAATGTTATAGCAGAGAATATATGAAATGCCAGTAAATTTGAACATTTCTGTAAAGGGGACCATTTCCTAGCTCCTAAAGTTGACCAAAACTGACACAAGAGGAAATCATTGAAGGTCATCATGTCTGCCCTTGGCATTCTTGGAACGCCCTGGCCTCAGAATGCAGCATCGGTAGTCCATGGTAACCGGCGTAGAGGGAGCGGGGCTGAAGGAGGTTGGAACACTGCCCTCACTGAGGGAGTGGGTGTGGCCATCTCTGCTGTGACTGAACAAAGGGCAGGGGAGAAGGGGGCCCAGGGCAGGGCCCTCAGAGCCCGGCAGGACCAGGGGAGTGTCACAAGCATTTGGCCCAGGCCAAAGGGCGCCTTCTTTGTCTGCACAGCTTCCCAAACACTCACATTTCCACTCAGGCCGCCCTCTTTGTTGAAGTGTGTGTGGAACGTGTCCTCGCAGTACACCTCGCTGCACAGCTAACCATAGGACTGGGCATCGTACCTTCCTGCCAGGTGACCGAAGTTCGCAGGCAGATGGGTCACTGGGACCAACGCGGAGAGGCTCCTGCCCTGACCACAGGTCGACCACAGCCGCTGCCCCAGATCGGGGGTTGCAAAGCAGCCCTGTCTGAATCCCCTGCCTCTAGAGGGAGTATTGGACCAACACTTCTAAAAAATGGGGTCCTTGCGGGCAACTCATCGGAGGGACACAAAAAAATCTTTGCCGACTTTCTCCTGAAGCTTACGAGCGTTCACACTTAAGCCTTTTACAATGTCAGCTGTTTAGCTAAACATGAGCTCATGATCTAAATTTACACAATAATAAAGAAATCAGCTACAAGGGGAGACAATCAGCAAAAACAATCAATATGAGAATTAGTTTCCCAAGGCCACCCATCAGATGTTGGAATAATCAGGTGCAAGGCAGAATATATACATAAAACTGGAACTGGAACAAGGAACAAGGATGTTTTCAAAGACTGGTAGGATCTCTAAAACATTTGTAAAGTACATGTCATTGATAAAGCTAAATACTCAAAGGTTGTGTAATACAACAGATTAATCATTGAGAAGAGTGAAATTATGCTGTTTTGAAAACTATGGCAGGTCAGATTTTCTGCCTAATGATATAAGAAGATTTCTCTCAAAAATACACATTATTTCAAAGACTTATTGGCTGTGAAATAAGTGAAGGGTATTTCAAATGGCTTGTCTGCAAAGAAAGGTGAGATGTAGGGAATCACAGAAAGTCGAGGGGAAAATATGTCAATATATACATTGCTATATGGTGAACTAAGCCTTAGGCCAGCAACAATGGAGAGGACCTGACCCTTAGAAACTTACAAGTAAGCTGGAATCTTCAAAAGTTCAAATCTTTCTAAGTAAAAAGATTTATTAAAATGAATAACCAAGTGTTTTAATTGACATCAGATGATCAAAACAACAAACCCTGAGAACATAGAAAAAATATAAATAAAGATATGAGCAGAACTTAATACAACAGAAAACGTATAAAATTGAGGTGATTTAGTAAGTCCAAAGAATATTCTTTGAAAAGATTTAAAAGACACACTTTGATTAAGGAAAACAAAAACATAAGTAAAGAATATACAGAAAGAATCAGGACAATGTTATAGCAGAGAATATATGAAATGCCAGTAAATTTGAACATTTCTGTAAAGGGGACCATTTCCTAGCTCCTAAAGTTGACCAAAACTGACACAAGAGGAAATCATTGAAGGTCATCATGTCTGCCCTTGGCATTCTCGGAACGCCCTGGCCTCAGAATGCAGCATCGGTAGTCCATGGTAAACTGCGGAGAGGGGGCGGGGCTGAAGGAGGTTGGAACACTGCCCTCACTGAGGGAGTGGGTGTGGCCATCTCTGCTGTGACTGAACAAAGGGCAGGGGAGCAGGGGGCCCAGGGCAGGGCCCTCAGAGTCTGGCAGGCCCAGGGGTGTGTCACAAGCATTTGGCCCAGGCCAAAGGGCGCCTTCTTTGTCCGCACAGTTTCCCAAACACTCACCTTTCCACTCAGGCCGCCCTCTTTGTTGAAGTGTGTGTGGAACGTGTCCTCGCAGTACACCTCGCTGCACAGCTAACCATAGGACTGGGCATCGTACCTTCCTGCCAGGTGACCGAAGTTCGCAGGCAGATGGGTCCCTGGGACCAACGCGGAGAGGCTCCTGCCCTGACCACAGGTCGACCACAGCCGCTGCCCCCGATCGGGGGCCGCAAAGCAGCCCTGTCTGAATCCCCTGCCTCTAGAGGGAGTATTGGACCAACACTTCTAAAAAATGGGGTCCTTGCGGGCAACTCATCGGAGGGACACAAATAAATCTTTGCCGACTTTCTCCTGAAGCTTACGAGCGTTCACACTTAAGCCTGTTACAATGTCAGCTGTATAGCTAAACATGAGCTCATGATCTAAATTTACACAATAATGAAGAAATCAGCTACAAGTGGAGACAATCAGCAAAAACAATCAATATGAGAATTAGTTTCCCAAGGCCATCCATCAGATGTTGGAATAATCAGGTGCAAGGCAGAAAATATACATAAAACTGTTACTGAAACAAGCAACAAGGATGTTTTCAAAGACTGGTAGGATCTCTAAAACATTTGTAAAGTACATGTCATTGATAAAGCTAAATACCCAAGGTTGTGTAATACAACAGATTAATCATTGAGAAGAGTGAAATTATGCTGTTTTGAAAACTATGGCAGGTCAGATTTTCTGCCTAATGATATAAGAAGATTTCTCTCAAAAATACACATTATTTCAAAGACTTATTGGCTGTGAAATAAGTTAAGGGTATTTCAAATGGCTTGTCTGCAAAGAAAGGTGAGATGTAGGAAATCACAGAAAGTCGAGGGGAAAATATGTCAATATATACATTGCTATATGGTGAACTAAGCCTTAGGACAGCAACAAAGGAGAGCACCTGACCCTTAGAAACTTACAAGTAAGCTGGAATCTTCAAAAGTTCAAATCTTTATAAGTAAAAAGATTTATTAAAATGAATAACCAAGTGTTTTAATTGACATCAGAAGATCAAAAGAATAAAACCTGAGAACATAGAAAAAATATAAATAAAGATATGAGCAGAACTTAATACAACAGAAAACGTATAATATTGAGGTGATTTAGTAAGTCCAAAGAATATTCTTTGGAAAGATTTAAAAGACACACTTTGATTAAGGAAAACATAAACATATGTAAAGAATATACAGAAAGAATCAGGACAATGTTATAGCAGAGAATATATGAAATGCCAGTAAATTTGAACATTTCTGTAAAGGGGACCATTTCCTAGCTCCTAAAGTTGACCAAAACTGACACAAGAGGAAATCATTGAAGGTCATCATGTCTGCCCTTGGCATTCTTGGAACGCCCTGGCCTCAGAATGCAGCATCGGTAGTCCATGGTAACCTGCGGAGAGGGGGTGGGGCTGAAGGAGGTTGGAACACTGCCCTCACTGAGGGAGTGGGTGTGGCCATCTCTGCTGTGACTGAACAAAGGGCAGGGGAGCAGGGGGCCCAGGGCAGGGCCCTCAGAGCCCGGCAGGACCAGGGGAGTGTCACAAGCATTTGGCCCAGGCCAAAGGGCGCCTTCTTTGTCTGCACAGCTTCCCAAACACTCACATTTCCACTCAGGCCGCCCTCTTTGTTGAAGTGTGTGTGGAACGTGTCCTCGCAGTACACCTCGCTGCACAGCTAACCATAGGACTGGGCATCGTACCTTCCTGCCAGGTGACCGAAGTTCGCAGGCAGATGGGTCACTGGGACCAACGCGGAGAGGCTCCTGCCCTGACCACAGGTCGACCACAGCCGCTGCCCCAGATCGGGGGTTGCAAAGCAGCCCTGTCTGAATCCCCTGCCTCTAGAGGGAGTATTGGACCAACACTTCTAAAAAATGGGGTCCTTGCGGGCAACTCATCGGAGGGACACAAAAAAATCTTTGCCGACATTCTCCTGAAGCTTACGAGCGTTCACACTTTAGCCTTTTACAATGTCAGCTGTTTAGCTAAACATGAGCTCATGATCTAAATTTACACAATAATGAAGAAATCAGCTACAAGGGGAGACAATCAGCAAAAACAATCAATATGAGAATTAGTTTCCCAAGGCCACCCATCAGATGTTGGAATAATCAGGTGCAAGGCAGAATATATACATAAAACTGGAACTGGAACAAGGAACAAGGATGTTTTCAAAGACTGGTAGGATCTCTAAAACATTTGTAAAGTACATGTCATTGATAAAGCTAAATACTCAAAGGTTGTGTAATACAACAGATTAATCATTGAGAAGAGTGAAATTATGCTGTTTTGAAAACTATGGCAGGTCAGATTATCTGCCTAATGATATAAGAAGATTTCTCTCAAAAATACACATTATTTCAAAGACTTATTGGCTGTGAAATAAGTGAAGGGTATTTCAAATGGCTTGTCTGCAAAGAAAGGTGAGATGTAGGGAATCACAGAAAGTCGAGGGGAAAATATGTCAATATATACATTGCTATATGGTGAACTAAGCCTTAGGACAGCAACAAAGGAGAGCACCTGACCCTTAGAAACTTACAAGTAAGCTGGAATCTTCAAAAGTTCAAATCTTTATAAGTAAAAAGATTTATTAAAATGAATAACCAAGTGTTTTAATTGACATCAGATGATCAAAACAACAAACCCTGAGAACATAGAAAAAATATAAATAAAGATATGAGCAGAACTTAATACAACAGAAAACGTATAAAATTGAGGTGATTTAGTAAGTCCAAAGAATATTCTTTGAAAAGATTTAAAAGACACACTTTGATTAAGGAAAACAAAAACATAAGTAAAGAATATACAGAAAGAATCAGGACAATGTTATAGCAGAGAATATATGAAATGCCAGTAAATTTGAACATTTCTGTAAAGGGGACCATTTCCTAGCTCCTAAAGTTGACCAAAACTGACACAAGAGGAAATCATTGAAGGTCATCATGTCTGCCCTTGGCATTCTCGGAACGCCCTGGCCTCAGAATGCAGCATCAGTAGTCCATGGTAACCTGTGGAGAGGGGGTGGGGCTGAAGGAGCTTGGAACACTGCCCTCACTGAGGGAGTGGGTGTGGCCATCTCTGCTGTGACTGAACAAAGGGCAGGGGAGCAGGGGGCCCAGGGCAGGGCCCTCAGAGTCTGGCAGGCCCAGGGGTGTGTCACAAGCATTTGGCCCAGGCCAAAGGGCGCCTTCTTTGTCTGCACAGCTTCCCAAACACTCACATTTCCACTCAGGCCGCCCTCTTTGTTGAAGTGTGTGTGGAACGTGTCCTCGCAGTACACCTCGCTGCACAGCTAACCATAGGACTGGGCATCGTACCTTCCTGCCAGGTGACTGAAGTTCGCAGGCAGATGGGTCACTGGGACCAACGCGGAGAGGCTCCTGCCCTGACCACAGGTCGACCACAGCCGCTGCCCCAGATCGGGGGTTGTAAAGCAGCCCTGTCTGAATCCCCTGCCTCTAGAGGGAGTATTGGACCAACACTTCTAAAAAATGGGGTCCTTGCGGGCAACTCATCGGAGGGACACAAAAAAATCTTTGCCGACTTTCTCCTGAAGATAACGAGCGTTCACACTTAAGCCTTTTACAATGTCAGCTGTTTAGCTAAACATGAGCTCATGGTCTAAATTTACACAATAATGAAGAAATCAGCTACAAGGGGAGACAATCAGCAAAAACAATCAATATGAGAATTAGTTTCCCAAGGCCACCCATCAGATGTTGGAATAATCAGGTGCAAGGCAGAATATATACATAAAACTGGAACTGGAACAAGGAACAAGGATGTTTTCAAAGACTGGTAGGATCTCTAAAACATTTGTAAAGTACATGTCATTGATAAAGCTAAATACTCAAAGGTTGTGTAATACAACAGATTAATCATTGAGAAGAGTGAAATTATGCTGTTTTGAAAACTATGGCAGGTCAGATTTTCTGCCTAATGATATAAGAAGATTTCTCTCAAAAATACACATTATTTCAAAGACTTATTGGCTGTGAAATAAGTGAAGGGTATTTCAAATGGCTTGTCTGCAAAGAAAGGTGAGATGTAGGGAATCACAGAAAGTCGAGGGGAAAATATGTCAATATATACATTGCTATATGGTGAACTAAGCCTTAGGCCAGCAACAATGGAGAGGACCTGACCCTTAGAAACTTACAAGTAAGCTGGAATCTTCAAAAGTTCAAATCTTTATAAGTAAAAAGATTTATTAAAATGAATAACCAAGTGTTTTAATTGACATCAGATGATCAAAACAACAAACCCTGAGAACATAGAAAAAATATAAATAAAGATATGAGCAGAACTTAATACAACAGAAAACGTATAAAATTGAGGTGATTTAGTAAGTCCAAAGAATATTCTTTGAAAAGATTTAAAAGACACACTTTGATTAAGGAAAACATAAACATATGTAAAGAATATACAGAAAGAATCAGGACAATGTTATAGCAGAGAATATATGAAATGCCAGTAAATTTGAACATTTCTGTAAAGGGGACCATTTCCTAGCTCCTAAAGTTGACCAAAACTGACACAAGAGGAAATCATTGAAGGTCATCATGTCTGCCCTTGGCATTCTTGGAACGCCCTGGCCTCAGAATGCAGCATCGGTAGTCCATGGTAACCGGCGTAGAGGGAGCGGGGCTGAAGGAGGTTGGAACACTGCCCTCACTGAGGGAGTGGGTGTGGCCATCTCTGCTGTGACTGAACAAAGGGCAGGGGAGAAGGGGGCCCAGGGCAGGGCCCTCAGAGCCCGGCAGGACCAGGGGAGTGTCACAAGCATTTGGCCCAGGCCAAAGGGCGCCTTCTTTGTCTGCACAGCTTCCCAAACACTCACATTTCCACTCAGGCCGCCCTCTTTGTTGAAGTGTGTGTGGAACGTGTCCTCGCAGTACACCTCGCTGCACAGCTAACCATAGGACTGGGCATCGTACCTTCCTGCCAGGTGACCGAAGTTCGCAGGCAGATGGGTCACTGGGACCAACGCGGAGAGGCTCCTGCCCTGACCACAGGTCGACCACAGCCGCTGCCCCAGATCGGGGGTTGCAAAGCAGCCCTGTCTGAATCCCCTGCCTCTAGAGGGAGTATTGGACCAACACTTCTAAAAAATGGGGTCCTTGCGGGCAACTCATCGGAGGGACACAAAAAAATCTTTGCCGACTTTCTCCTGAAGCTTACGAGCGTTCACACTTAAGCCTTTTACAATGTCAGCTGTTTAGCTAAACATGAGCTCATGATCTAAATTTACACAATAATAAAGAAATCAGCTACAAGGGGAGACAATCAGCAAAAACAATCAATATGAGAATTAGTTTCCCAAGGCCACCCATCAGATGTTGGAATAATCAGGTGCAAGGCAGAATATATACATAAAACTGGAACTGGAACAAGGAACAAGGATGTTTTCAAAGACTGGTAGGATCTCTAAAACATTTGTAAAGTACATGTCATTGATAAAGCTAAATACTCAAAGGTTGTGTAATACAACAGATTAATCATTGAGAAGAGTGAAATTATGCTGTTTTGAAAACTATGGCAGGTCAGATTTTCTGCCTAATGATATAAGAAGATTTCTCTCAAAAATACACATTATTTCAAAGACTTATTGGCTGTGAAATAAGTGAAGGGTATTTCAAATGGCTTGTCTGCAAAGAAAGGTGAGATGTAGGGAATCACAGAAAGTCGAGGGGAAAATATGTCAATATATACATTGCTATATGGTGAACTAAGCCTTAGGCCAGCAACAATGGAGAGGACCTGACCCTTAGAAACTTACAAGTAAGCTGGAATCTTCAAAAGTTCAAATCTTTCTAAGTAAAAAGATTTATTAAAATGAATAACCAAGTGTTTTAATTGACATCAGATGATCAAAACAACAAACCCTGAGAACATAGAAAAAATATAAATAAAGATATGAGCAGAACTTAATACAACAGAAAACGTATAAAATTGAGGTGATTTAGTAAGTCCAAAGAATATTCTTTGAAAAGATTTAAAAGACACACTTTGATTAAGGAAAACAAAAACATAAGTAAAGAATATACAGAAAGAATCAGGACAATGTTATAGCAGAGAATATATGAAATGCCAGTAAATTTGAACATTTCTGTAAAGGGGACCATTTCCTAGCTCCTAAAGTTGACCAAAACTGACACAAGAGGAAATCATTGAAGGTCATCATGTCTGCCCTTGGCATTCTCGGAACGCCCTGGCCTCAGAATGCAGCATCGGTAGTCCATGGTAAACTGCGGAGAGGGGGCGGGGCTGAAGGAGGTTGGAACACTGCCCTCACTGAGGGAGTGGGTGTGGCCATCTCTGCTGTGACTGAACAAAGGGCAGGGGAGCAGGGGGCCCAGGGCAGGGCCCTCAGAGTCTGGCAGGCCCAGGGGTGTGTCACAAGCATTTGGCCCAGGCCAAAGGGCGCCTTCTTTGTCCGCACAGTTTCCCAAACACTCACCTTTCCACTCAGGCCGCCCTCTTTGTTGAAGTGTGTGTGGAACGTGTCCTCGCAGTACACCTCGCTGCACAGCTAACCATAGGACTGGGCATCGTACCTTCCTGCCAGGTGACCGAAGTTCGCAGGCAGATGGGTCCCTGGGACCAACGCGGAGAGGCTCCTGCCCTGACCACAGGTCGACCACAGCCGCTGCCCCCGATCGGGGGCCGCAAAGCAGCCCTGTCTGAATCCCCTGCCTCTAGAGGGAGTATTGGACCAACACTTCTAAAAAATGGGGTCCTTGCGGGCAACTCATCGGAGGGACACAAATAAATCTTTGCCGACTTTCTCCTGAAGCTTACGAGCGTTCACACTTAAGCCTGTTACAATGTCAGCTGTATAGCTAAACATGAGCTCATGATCTAAATTTACACAATAATGAAGAAATCAGCTACAAGTGGAGACAATCAGCAAAAACAATCAATATGAGAATTAGTTTCCCAAGGCCATCCATCAGATGTTGGAATAATCAGGTGCAAGGCAGAAAATATACATAAAACTGTTACTGAAACAAGCAACAAGGATGTTTTCAAAGACTGGTAGGATCTCTAAAACATTTGTAAAGTACATGTCATTGATAAAGCTAAATACCCAAGGTTGTGTAATACAACAGATTAATCATTGAGAAGAGTGAAATTATGCTGTTTTGAAAACTATGGCAGGTCAGATTTTCTGCCTAATGATATAAGAAGATTTCTCTCAAAAATACACATTATTTCAAAGACTTATTGGCTGTGAAATAAGTTAAGGGTATTTCAAATGGCTTGTCTGCAAAGAAAGGTGAGATGTAGGAAATCACAGAAAGTCGAGGGGAAAATATGTCAATATATACATTGCTATATGGTGAACTAAGCCTTAGGACAGCAACAAAGGAGAGCACCTGACCCTTAGAAACTTACAAGTAAGCTGGAATCTTCAAAAGTTCAAATCTTTATAAGTAAAAAGATTTATTAAAATGAATAACCAAGTGTTTTAATTGACATCAGAAGATCAAAAGAATAAAACCTGAGAACATAGAAAAAATATAAATAAAGATATGAGCAGAACTTAATACAACAGAAAACGTATAATATTGAGGTGATTTAGTAAGTCCAAAGAATATTCTTTGGAAAGATTTAAAAGACACACTTTGATTAAGGAAAACATAAACATATGTAAAGAATATACAGAAAGAATCAGGACAATGTTATAGCAGAGAATATATGAAATGCCAGTAAATTTGAACATTTCTGTAAAGGGGACCATTTCCTAGCTCCTAAAGTTGACCAAAACTGACACAAGAGGAAATCATTGAAGGTCATCATGTCTGCCCTTGGCATTCTTGGAACGCCCTGGCCTCAGAATGCAGCATCGGTAGTCCATGGTAACCTGCGGAGAGGGGGTGGGGCTGAAGGAGGTTGGAACACTGCCCTCACTGAGGGAGTGGGTGTGGCCATCTCTGCTGTGACTGAACAAAGGGCAGGGGAGCAGGGGGCCCAGGGCAGGGCCCTCAGAGCCCGGCAGGACCAGGGGAGTGTCACAAGCATTTGGCCCAGGCCAAAGGGCGCCTTCTTTGTCTGCACAGCTTCCCAAACACTCACATTTCCACTCAGGCCGCCCTCTTTGTTGAAGTGTGTGTGGAACGTGTCCTCGCAGTACACCTCGCTGCACAGCTAACCATAGGACTGGGCATCGTACCTTCCTGCCAGGTGACCGAAGTTCGCAGGCAGATGGGTCACTGGGACCAACGCGGAGAGGCTCCTGCCCTGACCACAGGTCGACCACAGCCGCTGCCCCAGATCGGGGGTTGCAAAGCAGCCCTGTCTGAATCCCCTGCCTCTAGAGGGAGTATTGGACCAACACTTCTAAAAAATGGGGTCCTTGCGGGCAACTCATCGGAGGGACACAAAAAAATCTTTGCCGACTTTCTCCTGAAGCTTACGAGCGTTCACACTTTAGCCTTTTACAATGTCAGCTGTTTAGCTAAACATGAGCTCATGATCTAAATTTACACAATAATGAAGAAATCAGCTACAAGGGGAGACAATCAGCAAAAACAATCAATATGAGAATTAGTTTCCCAAGGCCACCCATCAGATGTTGGAATAATCAGGTGCAAGGCAGAATATATACATAAAACTGGAACTGGAACAAGGAACAAGGATGTTTTCAAAGACTGGTAGGATCTCTAAAACATTTGTAAACTACATGTCATTGATAAAGCTAAATACTCAAAGGTTGTGTAATACAACAGATTAATCATTGAGAAGAGTGAAATTATGCTGTTTTGAAAACTATGGCAGGTCAGATTATCTGCCTAATGATATAAGAAGATTTCTCTCAAAAATACACATTATTTCAAAGACTTATTGGCTGTGAAATAAGTGAAGGGTATTTCAAATGGCTTGTCTGCAAAGAAAGGTGAGATGTAGGGAATCACAGAAAGTCGAGGGGAAAATATGTCAATATATACATTGCTATATGGTGAACTAAGCCTTAGGACAGCAACAAAGGAGAGCACCTGACCCTTAGAAACTTACAAGTAAGCTGGAATCTTCAAAAGTTCAAATCTTTATAAGTAAAAAGATTTATTAAAATGAATAACCAAGTGTTTTAATTGACATCAGATGATCAAAACAACAAACCCTGAGAACATAGAAAAAATATAAATAAAGATATGAGCAGAACTTAATACAACAGAAAACGTATAAAATTGAGGTGATTTAGTAAGTCCAAAGAATATTCTTTGAAAAGATTTAAAAGACACACTTTGATTAAGGAAAACAAAAACATAAGTAAAGAATATACAGAAAGAATCAGGACAATGTTATAGCAGAGAATATATGAAATGCCAGTAAATTTGAACATTTCTGTAAAGGGGACCATTTCCTAGCTCCTAAAGTTGACCAAAACTGACACAAGAGGAAATCATTGAAGGTCATCATGTCTGCCCTTGGCATTCTCGGAACGCCCTGGCCTCAGAATGCAGCATCAGTAGTCCATGGTAACCTGTGGAGAGGGGGTGGGGCTGAAGGAGCTTGGAACACTGCCCTCACTGAGGGAGTGGGTGTGGCCATCTCTGCTGTGACTGAACAAAGGGCAGGGGAGCAGGGGGCCCAGGGCAGGGCCCTCAGAGTCTGGCAGGCCCAGGGGTGTGTCACAAGCATTTGGCCCAGGCCAAAGGGCGCCTTCTTTGTCTGCACAGCTTCCCAAACACTCACATTTCCACTCAGGCCGCCCTCTTTGTTGAAGTGTGTGTGGAACGTGTCCTCGCAGTACACCTCGCTGCACAGCTAACCATAGGACTGGGCATCGTACCTTCCTGCCAGGTGACTGAAGTTCGCAGGCAGATGGGTCACTGGGACCAACGCGGAGAGGCTCCTGCCCTGACCACAGGTCGACCACAGCCGCTGCCCCAGATCGGGGGTTGCAAAGCAGCCCTGTCTGAATCCCCTGCCTCTAGAGGGAGTATTGGACCAACACTTCTAAAAAATGGGGTCCTTGCGGGCAACTCATCGGAGGGACACAAAAAAATCTTTGCCGACTTTCTCCTGAAGATAACGAGCGTTCACACTTAAGCCTTTTACAATGTCAGCTGTTTAGCTAAACATGAGCTCATGGTCTAAATTTACACAATAATGAAGAAATCAGCTACAAGGGGAGACAATCAGCAAAAACAATCAATATGAGAATTAGTTTCCCAAGGCCACCCATCAGATGTTGGAATAATCAGGTGCAAGGCAGAATATATACATAAAACTGGAACTGGAACAAGGAACAAGGATGTTTTCAAAGACTGGTAGGATCTCTAAAACATTTGTAAAGTACATGTCATTGATAAAGCTAAATACTCAAAGGTTGTGTAATACAACAGATTAATCATTGAGAAGAGTGAAATTATGCTGTTTTGAAAACTATGGCAGGTCAGATTTTCTGCCTAATGATATAAGAAGATTTCTCTCAAAAATACACATTATTTCAAAGACTTATTGGCTGTGAAATAAGTGAAGGGTATTTCAAATGGCTTGTCTGCAAAGAAAGGTGAGATGTAGGGAATCACAGAAAGTCGAGGGGAAAATATGTCAATATATACATTGCTATATGGTGAACTAAGCCTTAGGCCAGCAACAATGGAGAGGACCTGACCCTTAGAAACTTACAAGTAAGCTGGAATCTTCAAAAGTTCAAATCTTTATAAGTAAAAAGATTTATTAAAATGAATAACCAAGTGTTTTAATTGACATCAGATGATCAAAACAACAAACCCTGAGAACATAGAAAAAATATAAATAAAGATATGAGCAGAACTTAATACAACAGAAAACGTATAAAATTGAGGTGATTTAGTAAGTCCAAAGAATATTCTTTGAAAAGATTTAAAAGACACACTTTGATTAAGGAAAACAAAAACATAAGTAAAGAATATACAGAAAGAATCAGGACAATGTTATAGCAGAGAATATATGAAATGCCAGTAAATTTGAACATTTCTGTAAAGGGGACCATTTCCTAGCTCCTAAAGTTGACCAAAACTGACACAAGAGCAAATCATTGAAGGTCATCATGTCTGCCCTTGGCATTCTCGGAACGCCCTGGCCTCAGAATGCAGCATCGGTAGTCCATGGTAACCTGCGGAGAGGGGGTGGGGCTGAAGGAGGTTGGAACACTGCCCTCACTGAGGGAGTGGGTGTGGCCATCTCTGCTGTGACTGAACAAAGGGCAGGGGAGCAGGGGGCCCATGGCTTGGCCCTCAGAGGCCAGCAGGCCCAGGGGTGTGTCACAAGCATTTGGCCCAGGCCAAAGGGCACCTTCTTTGTCCGCACAGCTTCCCAAACACTCACATTTCCACTCAGGCCGCCCTCTTTGTTGAAGTGTGTGTGGAACGTGTCCTCGCAGTACACCTCGCTGCACAGCTAACCATAGGACTGGGCATCGTACCTTCCTGCCAGGTGACTGAAGTTCGCAGGCAGATGGGTCCCTGGGACCAACGCGGAGAGGCTCCTGCCCTGACCACAGGTCGACCACAGCCGCTGCCCCCGATCGGGGGCCGCAAAGCAGCCCTGTCTGAATCCCCTGCCTCTAAAGGGAGTATTGGACCAACACTTCTAAAAAATGGGGTCCTTGCGGGCAACTCATCGGAGGGAAACAAATAAATCGTTGCCGACTTTCTCCTGGAGCTTACGAGCGTTCACACTTAAGCCTGATACAATGTCAGCTGTTTAGCTAAACATGAGCTCATGATCTAAATTTACACAATAATGAAGAAATCAGCTACAAGTGGAGACAATCAGCAAAAACAATCAATATGAGAATTAGTTTCCCAAGGCCATCCATCAGATGTTGGAATAATGAGGTGCTAGGCAGAAAATATACATAAAACTGGAACTGAAACAAGGAACAAGGATGTTTACTAAGACTGGTAGGATCTCTAAAACATTTGTAAAGTACATGTCATTGATAAAGCTAAATACTCAAAGGTTGTGTAATACAACAGATTAATCATTGAGAAGAGTGAAATTATGCTGTTTTGAAAACTATGGCAGGTCAGATTTTCTGCCTAATGATATAAGAAGATTTCTCTCAAAAATACACATTATTTCAAAGACTTATTGGCTGTGAAATAAGTGAAGGGTATTTCAAATGGCTTGTCTGCAAAGAAAGGTGAGATGTAGGGAATCACAGAAAGTCGAGGGGAAAATATGTCAATATATACATTGCTATATGGTGAACTAAGCCTTAGGCCAGCAACAATGGAGAGGACCTGACCCTTAGAAACTTACAAGTAAGCTGGAATCTTCAAAAGTTCAAATCTTTATAAGTAAAAAGATTTATTAAAATGAATAACCAAGTGTTTTAATTGACATCAGATGATCAAAACAACAAACCCTGAGAACATAGAAAAAATATAAATAAAGATATGAGCAGAAATGAATACAACAGAAAACGTATAAAATTGAGGTGATTTAGTAAGTCCAAAGAATATTCTTTGAAAAGATTTAAAAGACACACTGTGATTAAGGAAAACATAAACATATGTAAAGAATATACAGAAAGAATCAGGACAATGTTATAGCAGAGAATATATGAAATGCCAGTAAATTTGAACATTTCTGTAAAGGGGACCATTTCCTAGCTCCTAAAGTTGACCAAAACTGACACAAGAGGAAATCATTGAAGGTCATCATGTCTGCCCTTGGCATTCTTGGAACGCCCTGGCCTCAGAATGCAGCATCGGTAGTCCATGGTAACCTGCGGAGAGGGGGTGGGGCTGAAGGAGGTTGGAACACTGCCCTCACTGAGGGAGTGGGTGTGGCCATCTCTGCTGTGACTGAACAAAGGGCAGGGGAGCAGGGGGCCCAGGGCAGGGCCCTCAGAGCCCGGCAGGACCAGGGGAGTGTCACAAGCATTTGGCCCAGGCCAAAGGGCGCCTTCTTTGTCTGCACAGCTTCCCAAACACTCACATTTCCACTCAGGCCGCCCTCTTTGTTGAAGTGTGTGTGGAACGTGTCCTCGCAGTACACCTCGCTGCACAGCTAACCATAGGACTGGGCATCATACCTTCCTGCAACGTGACCGAAGTTCGCAGGCAGATGGGTCACTGGGACCAACGCGGAGAGGCTCCTGCCCTGACCACAGGTCGACCACAGCCGCTGCCCCAGATCGGGGGTTGCAAAGCAGCCCTGTCTGAATCCCCTGCCTCTAGAGGGAGTATTGGACCAACACTTCTAAAAAATGGGGTCCTTGCGGGCAACTCATCGGAGGGACACAAAAAAATCTTTGCCGACTTTCTCCTGAAGCTTACGAGCGTTCACACTTAAGCCTTTTACAATGTCAGCTGTTTAGCTAAACATGAGCTCATGATCTAAATTTACACAATAATGAAGAAATCAGCTACAAGGGGAGACAATCAGCAAAACAATCAATATGAGAATTAGTTTCCCAAGGCCACCCATCAGATGTTGGAATAATCAGGTGCAAGGCAGAATATATACATAAAACTGGAACTGGAACAAGGAACAAGGATGTTTTCAAAGACTGGTAGGATCTCTAAAACATTTGTAAAGTACATGTCATTGATAAAGCTAAATACTCAAAGGTTGTGTAATACAACAGATTAATCATTGAGAAGAGTGAAATTATGCTGTTTTGAAAACTATGGCAGGTCAGATTTTCTGCCTAATGATATAAGAAGATTTCTCTCAAAAATACACATTATTTCAAAGACTTATTGGCTGTGAAATAAGTGAAGGGTATTTCAAATGGCTTGTCTGCAAAGAAAGGTGAGATGTAGGGAATCACAGAAAGTCGAGGGGAAAATATGTCAATATATACATTGCTATATGGTGAACTAAGCCTTAGGCCAGCAACAATGGAGAGGACCTGACCCTTAGAAACTTACAAGTAAGCTGGAATCTTCAAAAGTTCAAATCTTTATAAGTAAAAAGATTTATTAAAATGAATAACCAAGTGTTTTAATTGACATCAGATGATCAAAACAACAAACCCTGAGAACATAGAAAAAATATAAATAAAGATATGAGCAGAACTTAATACAACAGAAAACGTATAAAATTGAGGTGATTTAGTAAGTCCAAAGAATATTCTTTGAAAAGATTTAAAAGACACACTTTGATTAAGGAAAACAAAAACATAAGTAAAGAATATACAGAAAGAATCAGGACAATGTTATAGCAGAGAATATATGAAATGCCAGTAAATTTGAACATTTCTGTAAAGGGGACCACTTCCTAGCTCCTAAAGTTGACCAAAACTGACACAAGAGGAAATCATTGAAGGTCATCATGTCTGCCCTTGGCATTCTCGGAACGCCCTGGCCTCAGAATGCAGCATCGGTAGTCCATGGTAACCTGCGGAGAGGGGGCGGGGCTGAAGGAGGTTGGAACACTGCCCTCACTGAGGGAGTGGGTGTGGCCATCTCTGCTGTGACTGAACAAAGGGCAGGGGAGCAGGGGGCCCAGGGCAGGGCCCTCAGAGGCCAGCAGGCCCAGGGGTGTGTCACAAGCATTTGGCCCAGGCCAAAGGGCACCTTCTTTGTCCGCACAGCTTCCCAAACACTCACATTTCCACTCAGGCCGCCCTCTTTGTTGAAGTGTGTGTGGAACGTGTCCTCGCAGTACACCTCGCTGCACAGCTAACCATAGGACTGGGCATCGTACCTTCCTGCCAGGTGACCGAAGTTCGCAGGCAGATGGGTCACTGGGACCAACGCGGAGAGGCTCCTGCCCTGACCACAGGTCGACCACAGCCGCTGCCCCCGATCGGGGGCCGCAAAGCAGCCCTGTCTGAATCCCCTGCCTCTAGAGGGAGTATTGGGCCAACACTTGTAAAAAATGGGGTCCTTGCGGGCAACTCATCGGAGGGACACAAATAAATCGTTGCCGACTTTCTCCTGGAGCTTACGAGCGTTCACACTTAAGCCTGATACAATGTCAGCGGTTTAGCTAAACATGAGCTCATGATCTAAATTTACACAATAATGAAGAAATCAGCTACAAGGGGAGACAATCAGCAAAAACAATCAATATGAGAATTAGTTTCCCAAGGCCATCCATCAGTAGTTGGAATAATCAGGTGCAAGGCAGAAAATGTACATAAAATTGGAACTGAAACAAGGAACAAGGATGTTTACTAAGACTGGTAGGATCTCTAAAACATTTGTAAAGTACATGTCATTGATAAAGCTAAATACTCAAAGGTTGTGTAATACAACAGATTAATCATTGAGAAGAGTGAAATTATGCTGTTTTGAAAACTATGGCAGGTCAGATTTTCTGCCTAATGATATAAGAAGATTTCTCTCAAAAATACACATTATTTCAAAGACTTATTGGCTGTGAAATAAGTTAAGGGTATTTCAAATGGCTTGTCTGCAAAGAAAGGTGAGATGTAGGGAATCACAGAAAGTCGAGGGGAAAATATGTCAATATATACATTGCTATATGGTGAACTAAGCCTTAGGCCAGCAACAATGGAGAGGACCTGACCCTTAGAAACTTACAAGTAAGCTGGAATCTTCAAAAGTTCAAATCTTTATAAGTAAAAAGATTTATTAAAATGAAAAACCAAGTGTTTTAATTGACATCAGATGATCAAAACAACAAACCCTGAGAACATAGAAAAAATATAAATAAAGATATGAGCAGAACTTAATACAACAGAAAACGTATAAAATTGAGGTGATTTAGTAAGTCCAAAGAATATTCTTTGAAAAGATTTAAAAGACACACTTTGATTAAGGAAAACATAAACATATGTAAAGAATATACATAAAGAATCAGGACAATGTTATAGCAGAGAATATATGAAATGCCAGTAAATTTGAACATTTCTGTAAACGGGACCATTTCCTAGCTCCTAAAGTTGACCAAAACTGACACAAGAGGAAATCATTGAAGGTCATCATGTCTGCCCTTGGCATTCTTGGAACGCCCTGGCCTCAGAATGCAGCATCGGTAGTCCATGGTAACCTGCGGAGAGGGGGTGGGGCTGAAGGAGGTTGGAACACTGCCCTCACTGAGGGAGTGGGTGTGGCCATCTCTGCTGTGACTGAACAAAGGGCAGGGGAGCAGGGGGCCCAGGGCAGGGCCCTCAGAGCCCGGCAGGACCAGGGGAGTGTCACAAGCATTTGGCCCAGGCCAAAGGGCGCCTTCTTTGTCTGCACAGCTTCCCAAACACTCACATTTCCACTCAGGCCGCCCTCTTTGTTGAAGTGTGTGTGGAACGTGTCCTCGCAGTACACCTCGCTGCACAGCTAACCATAGGACTGGGCATCGTACCTTCCTGCCAGGTGACCGAAGTTCGCAGGCAGATGGGTCACTGGGACCAACGCGGAGAGGCTCCTGCCCTGACCACAGGTCGACCACAGCCGCTGCCCCAGATCGGGGGTTGCAAAGCAGCCCTGTCTGAATCCCCTGCCTCTAGAGGGAGTATTGGACCAACACTTCTAAAAAATGGGGTCCTTGCGGGCAACTCATCGGAGGGACACAAAAAAATCTTTGCCGACTTTCTCCTGAAGCTTACGAGCGTTCACACTTAAGCCTTTTACAATGTCAGCTGTTTAGCTAAACATGAGCTCATGATCTAAATTTACACAATAATAAAGAAATCAGCTACAAGGGGAGACAATCAGCAAAAACAATCAATATGAGAATTAGTTTCCCAAGGCCACCCATCAGATGTTGGAATAATCAGGTGCAAGGCAGAATATATACATAAAACTGGAACTGGAACAAGGAACAAGGATGTTTTCAAAGACTGGTAGGATCTCTAAAACATTTGTAAAGTACATGTCATTGATAAAGCTAAATACTCAAAGGTTGTGTAATACAACAGATTAATCATTGAGAAGAGTGAAATTATGCTGTTTTGAAAACTATGGCAGGTCAGATTTTCTGCCTAATGATATAAGAAGATTTCTCTCAAAAATACACATTATTTCAAAGACTTATTGGCTGTGAAATAAGTGAAGGGTATTTCAAATGGCTTGTCTGCAAAGAAAGGTGAGATGTAGGGAATCACAGAAAGTCGAGGGGAAAATATGTCAATATATACATTGCTATATGGTGAACTAAGCCTTAGGCCAGCAACAATGGAGAGGACCTGACCCTTAGAAACTTACAAGTAAGCTGGAATCTTCCAAAGTTCAAATCTTTATAAGTAAAAAGATTTATTACAATGAATAACCAAGTGTTTTAATTGACATCAGATGATCAAAACAACAAACCCTGAGAACATAGAAAAAATATAAATAAAGATATGAGCAGAACTGAATACAACAGAAAACGTATAAAATTGAGGTGATTTAGTAATTCCAAAGAATATTCTTTGAAAAGACTTAAAAGACACACTTTGATTAAGGAAAACAAAAACATAAGTAAAGAATATACAGAAAGAATCAGGACAATGTTATAGCAGAGAATATATGAAATGCCAGTAAATTTGAACATTTCTGTAAAGGGGACCATTTCCTAGCTCCTAAAGTTGACCAAAACTGACACAAGAGGAAATCATTGAAGGTCATCATGTCTGCCCTTGGCATTCTCGGAACGCCCTGGCCTCAGAATGCAGCATCGGTAGTCCATGGTAACCTGCGGAGAGGGGGCGGGGCTGAAGGAGGTTGGAACACTGCCCTCACTGAGGGAGTGGGTGTGGCCATCTCTGCTGTGACTGAACAAAGGGCAGGGGAGCAGGGGGCCCAGGGCAGGGCCCTCAGAGGCCGGCAGGCCCAGGGGTGTTACACAAGCATTTGGCCCAGGCCAAAGGGCACCTTCTTTGTCCGCACAGCTTCCCAAACACTCACCTTTCCACTCAGGCCGCCCTCTTTGTTGAAGTGTGTGTGGAACGTGTCCTCGCAGTACACCTCGCTGCACAGCTAACCATAGGACTGGGCATCGTACCTTCCTGCCAGGTGACCGAAGTTCGCAGGCAGATGGGTCCCTGGGACCAACGCGGAGAGGCTCCTGCCCTGACCACAGGTCGACCACAGCCGCTGCCCCAGATCGGGGGCCGCAAAGCAGCCCTGTCTGAATCCCCTGCCTCTAGAGGGAGTATTGGACCAACACTTCTAAAAAATGGGGTCCTTGCGGGCAACTCATCGGAGGGACACAAAAAAATCTTTGCCGACTTTCTCCTGAAGCTTACGAGCGTTCACACTTAAGCCTTTTACAATGTCAGCTGTTTAGCTAAACATGAGCTCATGATCTAAATTTACACAATAATGAAGAAATCAGCTACAAGGGGAGACAATCAGCAAAAACAATCAATATGAGAATTAGTTTCCCAAGGCCACCCATCAGATGTTGGAATAATCAGGTGCAAGGCAGAATATATACATAAAACTGGAACTGGAACAAGGAACAAGGATGTTTTCAAAGATTGGTAGGATCTCTAAAACATTTGTAAAGTACATGTCATTGATAAAGCTAAATACTCAAAGGTTGTGTAATACAACAGATTAATCATTGAGAAGAGTGAAATTATGCTGTTTTGAAAACTATGGCAGGTCAGATTTTCTGCCTAATGATATAAGAAGATTTCTCTCAAAAATACACATTATTTCAAAGACTTATTGGCTGTGAAATAAGTTAAGGGTATTTCAAATGGCTTGTCTGCAAAGAAAGGTGAGATGTAGGGAATCACAGAAAGTCGAGGGGAAAATATGTCAATATATACATTGCTATATGGTGAACTAAGCCTTAGGCCAGCAACAATGGAGAGGACCTGACCCTTAGAAACTTACAAGTAAGCTGGACTCTTCAAAAGTTCAAATCTTTATAAGTAAAAAGATTTATTAAAATGAATAACCAAGTGTTTTAATTGACATCAGATGATCAAAACAACAAACCCTGAGAACATAGAAAAAATATAAATAAAGATATGAGCAGAACTTAATACAACAGAAAACGTATAAAATTGAGGTGATTTAGTAAGTCCAAAGAATATTCTTTGAAAAGATTTAAAAGACACACTTTGATTAAGGAAAACAAAAACATAAGTAAAGAATATACAGAAAGAATCAGGACAATGTTATAGCAGAGAATATATGAAATGCCAGTAAATTTGAACATTTCTGTAAAGGGGACCATTTCCTAGCTCCTAAAGTTGACCAAAACTGACACAAGAGGAAATCATTGAAGGTCATCATGTCTGCCCTTGGCATTCTCGGAACGCCCTGGCCTCAGAATGCAGCATCGGTAGTCCATGGTAACCTGCGGAGAGGGGGCGGGGCTGAAGGAGGTTGGAACACTGCCCTCACTGAGGGAGTGGGTGTGGCCATCTCTGCTGTGACTGAACAAAGGGCAGGGGAGCAGGGGGCCCAGGGCAGGGCCCTCAGAGCCCGGCAGGACCAGGGGAGTGTCACAAGCATTTGGCCCAGGCCAAAGGGCGCCTTCTTTGTCTGCACAGCTTCCCAAACACTCACATTTCCACTCAGGCCGCCCTCTTTGTTGAAGTGTGTGTGGAACGTGTCCTCGCAGTACACCTCGCTGCACAGCTAACCATAGGACTGGGCATCGTACCTTCCTGCCAGGTGACCGAAGTTCGCAGGCAGATGGGTCACTGGGACCAACGCGGAGAGGCTCCTGCCCTGACCACAGGTCGACCACAGCCGCTGCCCCAGATCGGGGGTTGCAAAGCAGCCCTGTCTGAATCCCCTGCCTCTAGAGGGAGTATTGGACCAACACTTCTAAAAAATGGGGTCCTTGCGGGCAACTCATCGGAGGGACACAAAAAAATCTTTGCCGACTTTCTCCTGAAGCTTACGAGCGTTCACACTTAAGCCTTTTACAATGTCAGCTGTTTAGCTAAACATGAGCTCATGATCTAAATTTACACAATAATAAAGAAATCAGCTACAAGGGGAGACAATCAGCAAAAACAATCAATATGAGAATTAGTTTCCCAAGGCCACCCATCAGATGTTGGAATAATCAGGTGCAAGGCAGAATATATACATAAAACTGGAACTGGAACAAGGAACAAGGATGTTTTCAAAGACTGGTAGGATCTCTAAAACATTTGTAAAGTACATGTCATTGATAAAGCTAAATACTCAAAGGTTGTGTAATACAACAGATTAATCATTGAGAAGAGTGAAATTATGCTGTTTTGAAAACTATGGCAGGTCAGATTTTCTGCCTAATGATATAAGAAGATTTCTCTCAAAAATACACATTATTTCAAAGACTTATTGGCTGTGAAATAAGTGAAGGGTATTTCAAATGGCTTGTCTGCAAAGAAAGGTGAGATGTAGGGAATCACAGAAAGTCGAGGGGAAAATATGTCAATATATACATTGCTATATGGTGAACTAAGCCTTAGGCCAGCAACAATGGAGAGGACCTGACCCTTAGAAACTTACAAGTAAGCTGGAATCTTCCAAAGTTCAAATCTTTATAAGTAAAAAGATTTATTACAATGAATAACCAAGTGTTTTAATTGACATCAGATGATCAAAACAACAAACCCTGAGAACATAGAAAAAATATAAATAAAGATATGAGCAGAACTGAATACAACAGAAAACGTATAAAATTGAGGTGATTTAGTAATTCCAAAGAATATTCTTTGAAAAGACTTAAAAGACACACTTTGATTAAGGAAAACAAAAACATAAGTAAAGAATATACAGAAAGAATCAGGACAATGTTATAGCAGAGAATATATGAAATGCCAGTAAATTTGAACATTTCTGTAAAGGGGACCATTTCCTAGCTCCTAAAGTTGACCAAAACTGACACAAGAGGAAATCATTGAAGGTCATCATGTCTGCCCTTGGCATTCTCGGAACGCCCTGGCCTCAGAATGCAGCATCGGTAGTCCATGGTAACCTGCGGAGAGGGGGCGGGGCTGAAGGAGGTTGGAACACTGCCCTCACTGAGGGAGTGGGTGTGGCCATCTCTGCTGTGACTGAACAAAGGGCAGGGGAGCAGGGGGCCCAGGGCAGGGCCCTCAGAGGCCGGCAGGCCCAGGGGTGTTACACAAGCATTTGGCCCAGGCCAAAGGGCACCTTCTTTGTCCGCACAGCTTCCCAAACACTCACCTTTCCACTCAGGCCGCCCTCTTTGTTGAAGTGTGTGTGGAACGTGTCCTCGCAGTACACCTCGCTGCACAGCTAACCATAGGACTGGGCATCGTACCTTCCTGCCAGGTGACCGAAGTTCGCAGGCAGATGGGTCCCTGGGACCAACGCGGAGAGGCTCCTGCCCTGACCACAGGTCGACCACAGCCGCTGCCCCAGATCGGGGGCCGCAAAGCAGCCCTGTCTGAATCCCCTGCCTCTAGAGGGAGTATTGGACCAACACTTCTAAAAAATGGGGTCCTTGCGGGCAACTCATCGGAGGGACACAAAAAAATCTTTGCCGACTTTCTCCTGAAGCTTACGAGCGTTCACACTTAAGCCTTTTACAATGTCAGCTGTTTAGCTAAACATGAGCTCATGATCTAAATTTACACAATAATGAAGAAATCAGCTACAAGGGGAGACAATCAGCAAAAACAATCAATATGAGAATTAGTTTCCCAAGGCCACCCATCAGATGTTGGAATAATCAGGTGCAAGGCAGAATATATACATAAAACAGGAACTGGAACAAGGAACAAGGATGTTTTCAAAGATTGGTAGGATCTCTAAAACATTTGTAAAGTACATGTCATTGATAAAGCTAAATACTCAAAGGTTGTGTAATACAACAGATTAATCATTGAGAAGAGTGAAATTATGCTGTTTTGAAAACTATGGCAGGTCAGATTTTCTGCCTAATGATATAAGAAGATTTCTCTCAAAAATACACATTATTTCAAAGACTTATTGGCTGTGAAATAAGTTAAGGGTATTTCAAATGGCTTGTCTGCAAAGAAAGGTGAGATGTAGGGAATCACAGAAAGTCGAGGGGAAAATATGTCAATATATACATTGCTATATGGTGAACTAAGCCTTAGGCCAGCAACAATGGAGAGGACCTGACCCTTAGAAACTTACAAGTAAGCTGGACTCTTCAAAAGTTCAAATCTTTATAAGTAAAAAGATTTATTAAAATGAATAACCAAGTGTTTTAATTGACATCAGATGATCAAAACAACAAACCCTGAGAACATAGAAAAAATATAAATAAAGATATGAGCAGAACTTAATACAACAGAAAACGTATAAAATTGAGGTGATTTAGTAAGTCCAAAGAATATTCTTTGAAAAGATTTAAAAGACACACTTTGATTAAGGAAAACAAAAACATAAGTAAAGAATATACAGAAAGAATCAGGACAATGTTATAGCAGAGAATATATGAAATGCCAGTAAATTTGAACATTTCTGTAAAGGGGACCATTTCCTAGCTCCTAAAGTTGACCAAAACTGACACAAGAGGAAATCATTGAAGGTCATCATGTCTGCCCTTGGCATTCTCGGAACGCCCTGGCCTCAGAATGCAGCATCGGTAGTCCATGGTAACCTGCGGAGAGGGGGCGGGGCTGAAGGAGGTTGGAACACTGCCCTCACTGAGGGAGTGGGTGTGGCCATCTCTGCTGTGACTGAACAAAGGGCAGGGGAGCAGGGGGCCCAGGGCAGGGCCCTCAGAGGCCGGCAGGTCCAGGGGTGTGTCACAAGCATTTGGCCCAAGCCAAAGGGCACCTTCTTTGTCCGCACAGCTTCCCAAACACTCACCTTTCCACTCAGGCCGCCCTCTTTGTTGAAGTGTGTGTGGAACGTGTCCTCGCAGTACACCTCACTGTACAGCTAACCATAGGACTGGGCATCGTACCTTCCTGCCAGGTGACTGAAGTTCGCAGGCAGATGGGTCCCTGGGACCAACGCGGAGAGGCTCCTGCCCTGACCACCGGTCGACCACAGCCGCTGCCCCAGATCGGGGGCCGCAAAGCAGCCATGTCTGAATCCCCTGCCTCTAGAGGGAGTATTGGACCAACACTTCTAAAAAATGGGGTCCTTGCGGGTAACTCATCGGAGGGACACAAATAAATCGTTGCCGACTTTCTCCTGGAGCTTACGAGCGTTCACACTTAAGCCTGATACAATGTCAGCGGTTTAGCTAAACATGAGCTCATGATCTAAATTTACACAATAATGAAGAAATCAGCTACAAGTGGAGACAATCAGCAAAAACAATCAATATGAGAATTAGTTTCCCAAGGCCATCCATCAGATGTTGGAATAATCAGGTGCAAGGCAGAAAATATACATAAAACTGGAACTGAAACAAGGAACAAGGATGTTTACTAAGACTGGTAGGATCTCTAAAACATTTGTAAAGTACATGTCATTGATAAACCTAAATACTCAAAGGTTGTGTAATACAACAGATTAATCATTGAGAAGAGTGAAATTATGCTGTTTTGAAAACTATGGCAGGTCAGATTTTCTGCCTAATGATATAAGAAGATTTCTCTCAAAAATACACATTATTTCAAAGACTTATTGGCTGTGAAATAAGTTAAGGGTATTTCAAATGGCTTGTCTGCAAAGAAAGGTGAGATGTAGGGAATCACAGAAAGTCGAGGGGAAAATATGTCAATATATACATTGCTATATGGTGAACTAAGCCTTAGGCCAGCAACAATGGAGAGGACCTGACCCTTAGAAACTTACAAGTAAGCTGGAATCTTCAAAAGTTCAAATCTTTCTAAGTAAAAAGGTTTATTAAAATGAATAACCAAGTGTTTTAATTGACATCAGATGATCAAAACAACAAACCCTGAGAACATAGAAAAAATATAAATAAAGATATGAGCAGAACTTAATACAACAGAAAACGTATAAAATTGAGGTGATTTAGTAAGTCCAAAGAATATTCTTTGAAAAGATTTAAAAGACACACTTTGATTAAGGAAAACATAAACATATGTAAAGAATATACAGAAAGAATCAGGACAATGTTATAGCAGAGAATATATGAAATGCCAGTAAATTTGAACATTTCTGTAAAGGGGACCATTTCCTAGCTCCTAAAGTTGACCAAAACTGACACAAGAGGAAATCATTGAAGGTCATCATGTCTGCCCTTGGCATTCTCGGAACGCCCTGGCCTCAGAATGCAGCATCGGTAGTCCATGGTAACCTGCGGAGAGGGGGTGGGGCTGAAGGAGGTTGGAACACTGCCCTCACTGAGGGAGTGGGTGTGGCCATCTCTGCTGTGACTGAACAAAGGGCAGGGGAGCAGGGGGCCCAGGGCTGGGCCCTCAGAGGCCAGCAGGCCCAGGGGTTTGTCACAAGCATTTGGCCCAGGCCAAAGGGCACCTTCTTTGTCCGCACAGCTTCCCAAACACTCACATTTCCACTCAGGCCGCCCTCTTTGTTGAAGTGTGTGTGGAACGTGTCCTCGCAGTACACCTCGCTGCACAGCTAACCATAGGACTGGGCATCGTACCTTCCTGCCAGGTGACTGAAGTTCGCAGGCAGATGGGTCCCTGGGACCAACGCGGAGAGGCTCCTGCCCTGACCACAGGTCGACCACAGCCGCTGCCCCAGATCGGGGGCCGCAAAGCAGCCCTGTCTGAATCCCCTGCCTCTAGAGGGAGTATTGGACCAACACTTCTAAAAAATGGGGTCCTTGCGGGCAACTCATCGGAGGGACACAAATAAATCGTTGCCGACTTTCTCCTGGAGCTTACGAGCGTTCACACTTCAGCCTGATACAATGTCAGCTGTTTAGCTAAACATGAGCTCATGATCTAAATTTACACAATAATGAAGAAATCAGCTACAAGTGGAGACAATCAGCAAAAACAATCAATATGAGAATTAGTTTCCCAAGGCCATCCATCAGATGTTGGAATAATCAGGTGCAAGGCAGAAAATATACATAAAACTGGAACTGAAACAAGGAACAAGGATGTTTACTAAGACTGGTAGGATCTCTAAAACATTTGTAAAGTACATGTCATTGATAAAGCTAAATACTCAAAGGTTGTGTAATACAACAGATTAATCATTGAGAAGAGTGAAATTATGCTGTTTTGAAAACTATGGCAGGTCAGATTTTCTGCCTAATGATATAAGAAGATTTCTCTCAAAAATACACATTATTTCAAAGACTTATTGGCTGTGAAATAAGTTAAGGGTATTTCAAATGGCTTGTCTGCAAAGAAAGGTGAGATGTAGGGAATCACAGAAAGTCGAGGGGAAAATATGTCAATATATACATTGCTATATGGTGAACTAAGCCTTAGGCCAGCAACAATGGAGAGGACCTGACCCTTAGAAACTTACAAGTAAGCTGGAATCTTCAAAAGTTCAAATCTTTATAAGTAAAAAGATTTATTAAAATGAATAACCAAGTGTTTTCATTGACATCAGATGATCAAAACAACAAACCCTGAGAACATAGAAAAAATATAAATAAAGATATGAGCAGAACTTAATACAACAGAAAACGTATAAAATTGAGGTGATTTAGTAAGTCCAAAGAATATTCTTTGAAAAGATTTAAAAGACACACTTTGATTAAGGAAAACATAAACATATGTAAAGAATATACAGAAAGAATCAGGACAATGTTATAGCAGAGAATATATGAAATGCCAGTAAATTTGAACATTTCTGTAAAGGGGACCATTTCCTAGCTCCTAAAGTTGACCAAAACTGACACAAGAGGAAATCATTGAAGGTCATCATGTCTGCCCTTGGCATTCTTGGAACGCCCTGGCCTCAGAATGCAGCATCGGTAGTCCATGGTAACCTGCGGAGAGGGGGTGGGGCTGAAGGAGGTTGGAACACTGCCCTCACTGATGGAGTGGGTGTGGCCATCTCTGCTGTGACTGAACAAAGGGCAGGGGAGCAGGGGGCCCAGGGCAGGGCCCTCAGAGCCCGGCAGGACCAGGGGAGTGTCACAAGCATTTGGCCCAGGCCAAAGGGCGCCTTCTTTGTCTGCACAGCTTCCCAAACACTCACATTTCCACTCAGGCCGCCCTCTTTGTTGAAGTGTGTGTGGAACGTGTCCTCGCAGTACACCTCGCTGCACAGCTAACCATAGGACTGGGCATCGTACCTTCCTGCCAGGTGACCGAAGTTCGCAGGCAGATGGGTCACTGGGACCAACGCGGAGAGGCTCCTGCCCTGACCACAGGTCGACCACAGCTGCTGCCCCAGATCGGGGGTTGCAAAGCAGCCCTGTCTGAATCCCCTGCCTCTAGAGGGAGTATTGGACCAACACTTCTAAAAAATGGGGTCCTTGCGGGCAACTCATCGGAGGGACACAAAAAAATCTTTGCCGACTTTCTCCTGAAGCTTACGAGCATTCACACTTAAGCCTTTTACAATGTCAGCTGTTTAGCTAAACATGAGCTCATGATCTAAATTTACACAATAATGAAGAAATCAGCTACAAGGGGAGACAATCAGCAAAAACAATCAATATGAGAATTAGTTTCCCAAGGCCACCCATCAGATGTTGGAATAATCAGGTGCAAGGCAGAATATATACATAAAACTGGAACTGGAACAAGGAACAAGGATGTTTTCAAAGACTGGTAGGATCTCTAAAACATTTGTAAAGTACATGTCATTGATAAAGCTAAATACTCAAAGGTTGTGTAATACAACAGATTAATCATTGAGAAGAGTGAAATTATGCTGTTTTGAAAACTATGGCAGGTCAGATGTTCTGCCTAATGATATAAGAAGATTTCTCTCAAAAATGCACATTATTTCAAAGACTTATTGGCTGTGAAATAAGTTAAGGGTATTTCAAATGGCTTGTCTGCAAAGAAAGGTGAGATGTAGGGAATCACAGAAAGTCGAGGGGAAAATATGTCAATATATACATTGCTATATGGTGAACTAAGCCTTAGGCCAGCAACAATGGAGAGGACCTGACCCTTAGAAACTTACAAGTAAGCTGGAATCTTCAAAAGTTCAAATCTTTATAAGTAAAAAGATTTATTAAAATGAATAACCAAGTGTTTTAATTGACATCAGATGATCAAAACAACAAACCCTGAGAACATAGAAAAAATATAAATAAAGATATGAGCAGAACTTAATACAACAGAAAACGTATAAAATTGAGGTGATTTAGTAAGTCCAAAGAATATTCTTTGAAAAGATTTAAAAGACACACTGTGATTAAGGAAAACATAAACATATGTAAAGAATATACAGAAAGAATCAGGACAATGTTATAGCAGAGAATATATGAAATGCCAGTAAATTTGAACATTTCTGTAAAGGGGACCATTTCCTAGCTCTTAAAGTTGACCAAAACTGACACAAGAGGAAATCATTGAAGGTCATCATGTCTGCCCTTGGCATTCTTGGAACGCCCTGGCCTCAGAATGCAGCATCAGTAGTCCATGGTAACCTGCGGAGAGGGGGTGGGGCTGAAGGAGGTTGGAACACTGCCCTCACTAAGGGAGTGGGTGTGGCCATCTCTGCTGTGACTGAACAAAGGGCAGGGGAGCAGGGGGCCCAGGGCAGGGCCCTCAGAGCCCGGCAGGACCAGGGGAGTGTCACAAGCATTTGGCCCAGGCCAAAGGGCGCCTTCTTTGTCTGCACAGCTTCCCAAACACTCACATTTCCACTCAGGCCGCCCTCTTTGTTGAAGTGTGTGTGGAACGTGTCCTCGCAGTACACCTCGCTGCACAGCTAACCATAGGACTGGGCATCGTACCTTCCTGCCAGGTGACCGAAGTTCGCAGGCAGATGGGTCACTGGGACCAAGGCGGAGAGGCTCCTGCCCTGACCACAGGTCGACCACAGCCGCTGCCCCAGATCGGGGGTTGCAAAGCAGCCCTGTCTGAATCCCCTGCCTCTAGAGGGAGTATTGGACCAACACTTCTAAAAAATGGGGTCCTTGCGGGCAACTCATCGGAGGGACACAAAAAAATCTTTGCCGACTTTCTCCTGAAGCTTACGAGCGTTCACACTTAAGCCTTTTACAATGTCAGCTGTTTAGCTAAACATGAGCTCATGATCTAAATTTACACAATAATGAAGAAATCAGCTACAAGGGGAGACAATCAGCAAAAACAATCAATATGAGAATTAGTTTCCCAAGGCCACCCATCAGATGTTGGAATAATCAGGTGCAAGGCAGAATATATACATAAAACTGGAACTGGAACAAGGAACAAGGATGTTTTCAAAGACTGGTAGGATCTCTAAAACATTTGTAAAGTACATGTCATTGATAAAGCTAAATACTCAAAGGTTGTGTAATACAACAGATTAATCATTGAGAAGAGTGAAATTATGCTGTTTTGAAAACTATGGCAGGTCAGATTTTCTGCCTAATGATATAAGAAGATTTCTCTCAAAAATACACATTATTTCAAAGACTTATTGGCTGTGAAATAAGTGAAGGGTATTTCAAATGGCTTGTCTGCAAAGAAAGGTGAGATGTAGGGAATCACAGAAAGTCGAGGGGAAAATATGTCAATATATACATTGCTATATGGTGAACTAAGCCTTAGGCCAGCAACAATGGAGAGGACCTGACCCTTAGAAACTTACAAGTAAGCTGGAATCTTCAAAAGTTCAAATCTTTCTAAGTAAAAAGGTTTATTAAAATGAATAACCAAGTGTTTTAATTGACATCAGATGATCAAAACAACAAACCCTGAGAACATAGAAAAAATATAAATAAAGATATGAGCAGAACTTAATACAACAGAAAACGTATAAAATTGAGGTGATTTAGTAAGTCCAAAGAATATTCTTTGAAAAGATTTAAAAGACACACTTTGATTAAGGAAAACATAAACATATGTAAAGAATATACAGAAAGAATCAGGACAATGTTATAGCAGAGAATATATGAAATGCCAGTAAATTTGAACATTTCTGTAAAGGGGACCATTTCCTAGCTCCTAAAGTTGACCAAAACTGACACAAGAGGAAATCATTGAAGGTCATCATGTCTGCCCTTGGCATTCTTGGAACGCCCTGGCCTCAGAATGCAGCATCGGTAGTCCATGGTAACCTGCGGAGAGGGGCTGGGGCTGAAGGAGGTTGGAACACTGCCCTCACTGAGGGAGTGGGTGTGGCCATCTCTGCTGTGACTGAACAATGGGCTGGGGAGCAGGGGGCCCAGGGCAGGGCCCTCAGAGCCCGGCAGGACCAGGGGAGTGTCACAAGCATTTGGCCCAGGCCAAAGGGCGCCTTCTTTGTCTGCACAGCTTCCCAAACACTCACATTTCCACTCAGGCCGCCCTCTTTGTTGAAGTGTGTGTGGAACGTGTCCTCGCAGTACACCTCGCTGCACAGCTAACCATAGGACTGGGCATCGTACCTTCCTGCCAGGTGACTGAAGTTCGCAGGCAGATGGGTCACTGGGACCAACGCGGAGAGGCTCCTGCCCTGACCACAGGTCGCCCACAGCCGCTGCCCCAGATCGGGGGTTGCAAAGCAGCCCTGTCTGAATCCCCTGCCTCTAGAGGGAGTATTGGACCAACACTTCTAAAAAATGGGGTCCTTGCGGGCAACTCATCGGAGGGACACAAAAAAATCTTTGCCGACTTTCTCCTGAAGCTTACGAGCGTTCACACTTAAGCCTTTTACAATGTCAGCTGTTTAGCTAAACATGAGCTCATGATCTAAATTTACACAATAATGAAGAAATCAGCTACAAGGGGAGACAATCAGCAAAAACAATCAATATGAGAATTAGTTTCCCAAGGCCACCCATCAGATGTTGGAATAATCAGGTGCAAGGCAGAATATATACATAAAACTGGAACTGGAACAAGGAACAAGGATGTTTTCAAAGACTGGTAGGATCTCTAAAACATTTGTAAAGTACATGTCATTGATAAAGCTAAATACTCAAAGGTTGTGTAATACAACAGATTAATCATTGAGAAGAGTGAAATTATGCTGTTTTGAAAACTATGGCAGGTCAGATTTTCTGCCTAATGATATAAGAAGATTTCTCTCAAAAATACACATTATTTCAAAGACTTATTGGCTGTGAAATAAGTGAAGGGTATTTCAAATGGCTTGTCTGCAAAGAAAGGTGAGATGTAGGGAATCACAGAAAGTCGAGGGGAAAATATGTCAATATATACATTGCTATATGGTGAACTAAGCCTTAGGCCAGCAACAATGGAGAGGACCTGACCCTTAGAAACTTACAAGTAAGCTGGAATCTTCAAAAGTTCAAATCTTTATAAGTAAAAAGATTTATTAAAATGAATAACCAAGTGTTTTAATTGACATCAGATGATCAAAACAACAAACCCTGAGAACATAGAAAAAATATAAATAAAGATATGAGCAGAACTTAATACAACAGAAAACGTATAAAATTGAGGTGATTTAGTAAGTCCAAAGAATATTCTTTGAAAAGATTTAAAAGACACACTTTGATTAAGGAAAACATAAACATATGTAAAGAATATACAGAAAGAATCAGGACAATGTTATAGCAGAGAATATATGAAATGCCAGTAAATTTGAACATTTCTGTAAAGGGGACCATTTCCTAGCTCCTAAAGTTGACCAAAACTGACACAAGAGGAAATCATTGAAGGTCATCATGTCTGCCCTTGGCATTCTTGGAACGCCCTGGCCTCAGAATGCAGCATCGGTAGTCCATGGTAACCTGCGGAGAGGGGCTGGGGCTGAAGGAGGTTGGAACACTGCCCTCACTGAGGGAGTGGGTGTGGCCATCTCTGCTGTGACTGAACAAAGGGCTGGGGAGCAGGGGGCCCAGGGCAGGGCCCTCAGAGCCCGGCAGGACCAGGGGAGTGTCACAAGCATTTGGCCCAGGCCAAAGGGCGCCTTCTTTGTCTGCACAGCTTCCCAAACACTCACATTTCCACTCAGGCCGCCCTCTTTGTTGAAGTGTGTGTGGAACGTGTCCTCGCAGTACACCTCGCTGCACAGCTAACCATAGGACTGGGCATCGTACCTTCCTGCCAGGTGACTGAAGTTCGCAGGCAGATGGGTCACTGGGACCAACGCGGAGAGGCTCCTGCCCTGACCACAGGTCGCCCACAGCCGCTGCCCCAGATCGGGGGTTGCAAAGCAGCCCTGTCTGAATCCCCTGCCTCTAGAGGGAGTATTGGACCAACACTTCTAAAAAATGGGGTCCTTGCGGGCAACTCATCGGAGGGACACAAAAAAATCTTTGCCGACTTTCTCCTGAAGCTTACGAGCGTTCACACTTAAGCCTTTTACAATGTCAGCTGTTTAGCTAAACATGAGCTCATGATCTAAATTTACACAATAATGAAGAAATCAGCTACAAGGGGAGACAATCAGCAAAAACAATCAATATGAGAATTAGTTTCCCAAGGCCACCCATCAGATGTTGGAATAATCAGGTGCAAGGCAGAATATATACATAAAACTGGAACTGGAACAAGGAACAAGGATGTTTTCAAAGACTGGTAGGATCTCTAAAACATTTGTAAAGTACATGTCATTGATAAAGCTAAATACTCAAAGGTTGTGTAATACAACAGATTAATCATTGAGAAGAGTGAAATTATGCTGTTTTGAAAACTATGGCAGGTCAGATTTTCTGCCTAATGATATAAGAAGATTTCTCTCAAAAATACACATTATTTCAAAGACTTATTGGCTGTGAAATAAGTGAAGGGTATTTCAAATGGCTTGTCTGCAAAGAAAGGTGAGATGTAGGGAATCACAGAAAGTCGAGGGGAAAATATGTCAATATATACATTGCTATATGGTGAACTAAGCCTTAGGCCAGCAACAATGGAGAGGACCTGACCCTTAGAAACTTACAAGTAAGCTGGAATCTTCAAAAGTTCAAATCTTTATAAGTAAAAAGATTTATTAAAATGAATAACCAAGTGTTTTAATTGACATCAGATGATCAAAACAACAAACCCTGAGAACATAGAAAAAATATAAATAAAGATATGAGCAGAACTTAATACAACAGAAAACGTATAAAATTGAGGTGATTTAGTAAGTCCAAAGAATATTCTTTGAAAAGATTTAAAAGACACACTTTGATTAAGGAAAACAAAAACATAAGTAAAGAATATACAGAAAGAATCAGGACAATGTTATAGCAGAGAATATATGAAATGCCAGTAAATTTGAACATTTCTGTAAAGGGGACCATTTCCTAGCTCCTAAAGTTGACCAAAACTGACACAAGAGGAAATCATTGAAGGTCATCATGTCTGCCCTTGGCATTCTTGGAACGCCCTGGCCTCAGAATGCAGCATCGGTAGTCCATGGTAACCTGCGGAGAGGGGGCGGGGCTGAAGGAGGTTGGAACACTGCCCTCACTGAGGGAGTGGGTGTGGCCATCTCTTCTGTGACTGAACAAAGGGCAGGGGAGCAGGGGGCCCAGGGCAGGGCCCTCAGAGGCCAGCAGGCCCAGGGGTGTGTCACAAGCATTTGGCCCAGGCCAAAGGGCACCTTCTTTGTCCGCACAGCTTCCCAAACACTCACATTTCCACTCAGGCCGCCCTCTTTGTTGAAGTGTGTGTGGAACGTGTCCTCGCAGTACACCTCGCTGCACAGCTAACCATAGGACTGGGCATCGTACCTTCCTGCCAGGTGACTGAAGTTCGCAGGCAGATGGGTCCCTGGGACCAACGCGGAGAGGCTCCTGCCCTGACCACAGGTCGACCACAGCCGCTGCCCCCGATCGGGGGCCGCAAAGCAGCCCTGTCTGAATCCCCTGCCTCTAGAGGGAGTATTGGACCAACACTTCTAAAAAATGGGGTCCTTGCGGGCAACTCATCGGAGGGACACAAATAAATCGTTGCCGACTTTCTCCTGGAGCTTACGAGCGTTCACACTTAAGCCTGATACAATGTCAGCGGTTTAGCTAAACATGAGCTCATGATCTAAATTTACACAATAATGAAGAAATCAGCTACAAGTGGAGACAATCAGCAAAAACAATCAATATGAGAATTAGTTCCCCAAGGCCATCCATCAGATGTTGGAATAATCAGGTGCAAGGCAGAAAATATACATAAAACTGGAACTGAAACAAGGAACAAGGATGTTTACTAAGACTGGTAGGATCTCTAAAACATTTGTAAAGTACATGTCATTGATAAAGCTAAATACTCAAAGGTTGTGTAATACAACAGATTAATCATTGAGAAGAGTGAAATTATGCTGTTTTGAAAACTATGGCAGGTCAGATTTTCTGCCTAATGATATAAGAAGATTTCTCTCAAAAAGACACATTATTTCAAAGACTTATTGGCTGTGAAATAAGTGAAGGGTATTTCAAATGGCTTGTCTGCAAAGAAAGGTGAGATGTAGGGAATCACAGAAAGTCGAGGGGAAAATATGTCAATATATACATTGCTATATGGTGAACTAAGCCTTAGGCCAGCAACAATGGAGAGGACCTGACCCTTAGAAACTTACAAGTAAGCTGGAATCTTCAAAAGTTCAAATCTTTCTAAGTAAAAACGTTTATTAAAATGAATAACCAACTGTTTTAATTGACATCAGATGATCAAAACAACAAACCCTGAGAACATAGAAAAAATATAAATAAAGATATGAGCAGAACTTAATACAACAGAAAACGTATAAAATTGAGGTGATTTAGTAAGTCCAAAGAATATTCTTTGAAAAGATTTAAAAGACACACTTTGATTAAGGAAAACATAAACATATGTAAAGAATATACAGAAAGAATCAGGACAATGTTATAGCAGAGAATATATGAAATGCCAGTAAATTTGAACATTTCTGTAAAGGGGACCATTTCCTAGCTCCTAAAGTTGACCAAAACTGACACAAGAGGAAATCATTGAAGGTCATCATGTCTGCCCTTGGCATTCTTGGAACGCCCTGGCCTCAGAATGCAGCATCGGTAGTCCATGGTAACCTGCGGAGAGGGGCTGGGGCTGAAGGAGGTTGGAACACTGCCCTCACTGAGGGAGTGGGTGTGGCCATCTCTGCTGTGACTGAACAAAGGGCTGGGGAGCAGGGGGCCCAGGGCAGGGCCCTCAGAGCCCGGCAGGACCAGGGGAGTGTCACAAGCATTTGGCCCAGGCCAAAGGGCGCCTTCTTTGTCTGCACAGCTTCCCAAACACTCACATTTCCACTCAGGCCGCCCTCTTTGTTGAAGTGTGTGTGGAACGTGTCCTCGCAGTACACCTCGCTGCACAGCTAACCATAGGACTGGGCATCGTACCTTCCTGCCAGGTGACTGAAGTTCGCAGGCAGATGGGTCACTGGGACCAACGCGGAGAGGCTCCTGCCCTGACCACAGGTCGCCCACAGCCGCTGCCCCAGATCGGGGGTTGCAAAGCAGCCCTGTCTGAATCCCCTGCCTCTAGAGGGAGTATTGGACCAACACTTCTAAAAAATGGGGTCCTTGCGGGCAACTCATCGGAGGGACACAAAAAAATCTTTGCCGACTTTCTCCTGAAGATAACGAGCGTTCACACTTAAGCCTTTTACAATGTCAGCTGTTTAGCTAAACATGAGCTCATGATCTAAATTTACACAATAATGAAGAAATCAGCTACAAGGGGAGACAATCAGCAAAAACAATCAATATGAGAATTAGTTTCCCAAGGCCACCCATCAGATGTTGGAATAATCAGGTGCAAGGCAGAATATATACATAAAACTGGAACTGGAACAAGGAACAAGGATGTTTTCAAAGACTGGTAGGATCTCTAAAACATTTGTAAAGTACATGTCATTGATAAAGCTAAATACTCAAAGGTTGTGTAATACAACAGATTAATCATTGAGAAGAGTGAAATTATGCTGTTTTGAAAACTATGGCAGGTCAGATTTTCTGCCTAATGATATAAGAAGATTTCTCTCAAAAATACACATTATTTCAAAGACTTATTGGCTGTGAAATAAGTGAAGGGTATTTCAAATGGCTTGTCTGCAAAGAAAGGTGAGATGTAGGGAATCACAGAAAGTCGAGGGGAAAATATGTCAATATATACATTGCTATATGGTGAACTAAGCCTTAGGCCAGCAACAATGGAGAGGACCTGACCCTTAGAAACTTACAAGTAAGCTGGAATCTTCAAAAGTTCAAATCTTTATAAGTAAAAAGATTTATTAAAATGAATAACCAAGTGTTTTAATTGACATCAGATGATCAAAACAACAAACCCTGAGAACATAGAAAAAATATAAATAAAGATATGAGCAGAACTTAATACAACAGAAAACGTATAAAATTGAGGTGATTTAGTAAGTCCAAAGAATATTCTTTGAAAAGATTTAAAAGACACACTTTGATTAAGGAAAACAAAAACATAAGTAAAGAATATACAGAAAGAATCAGGACAATGTTATAGCAGAGAATATATGAAATGCCAGTAAATTTGAACATTTCTGCAAAGGGGACCATTTCCTAGCTCCTAAAGTTGACCAAAACTGACACAAGAGGAAATCATTGAAGGTCATCATGTCTGCCGTTGGCATTCTCGGAACGCCCTGGCCTCAGAATGCAGCATCGGTAGTCCATGGTAACCTGCGGAGAGGGGGCGGTGCTGAAGGAGGTTGGAACACTGCCCTCACTGAGGGAGTGGGTGTGGCCATCTCTGCTGTGACTGAACAAAGGGCAGGGGAGCAGGGGGCCCAGGGCAGGGCCCTCAGAGGCCAGCAGGCCCAGGGGTGTGTCACAAGCATTTGGCCCAGGCCAAAGGGCACCTTCTTTGTCCGCACAGCTTCCCAAACACTCACATTTCCACTCAGGCCGCCCTCTTTGTTGAAGTGTGTGTGGAACGTGTCCTCGCAGTACACCTCGCTACACAGCTAACCATAGGACTGGGCATCGTACCTTCCTGCCAGGTGACTGAAGTTCGCAGGCAGATGGGTCCCTGGGACCAACGCGGAGAGGCTCCTGCCCTGACCACAGGTCGACCACAGCCGCTGCCCCCGATCGGGGGCCGCAAAGCAGCCCTGTCTGAATCCCCTGCCTCTAGAGGGAGTATTGGACCAACACTTCTAAAAAATGGGGTCCTTGCGGGCAACTCATCGGAGGGACACAAATAAATCGTTGCCGACTTTCTCCTGGAGCTTACGAGCGTTCACACTTAAGCCTGATACAATGTCAGCGGTTTAGCTAAACATGAGCTCATGATCTAAATTTACACAATAATGAAGAAATCAGCTACAAGTGGAGACAATCAGCAAAAACAATCAATATGAGAATTAGTTTCCCAAGGCCATCCATCAGATGTTGGAATAATCAGGTGCAAGGCAGAAAATATACATAAAACTGGAACTGAAACAAGGAACAAGGATGTTTACTAAGACTGGTAGGATCTCTAAAACATTTGTAAAGTACATGTCATTGATAAAGCTAAATACTCAAAGGTTGTGTAATACAACAGATTAATCATTGAGAAGAGTGAAATTATGCTGTTTTGAAAACTATGGCAGGTCAGATTTTCTGCCTAATGATATAAGAAGATTTCTCTCAAAAATACACATTATTTCAAAGACTTATTGGCTGTGAAATAAGTGAAGGGTATTTCAAATGGCTTGTCTGCAAAGAAAGGTGAGATGTAGGGAATCACAGAAAGTCGAGGGGAAAATATGTCAATATATACATTGCTATATGGTGAACTAAGCCTTAGGCCAGCAACAATGGAGAGGACCTGACCCTTAGAAACTTACAAGTAAGCTGGAATCTTCAAAAGTTCAAATCTTTCTAAGTAAAAACGTTTATTAAAATGAATAACCAAGTGTTTTAATTTACATCAGATGATCAAAACAACAAACCCTGAGAACATAGAAAAAATATAAATAAAGATATGAGCAGAACTTAATACAACAGAAAACGTATAAAATTGAGGTGATTTAGTAAGTCCAAAGAATATTCTTTGAAAAGATTTAAAAGACACACTTTGATTAAGGAAAACATAAACATATGTAAAGAATATACAGAAAGAATCAGGACAATGTTATAGCAGAGAATATATGAAATGCCAGTAAATTTGAACATTTCTGTAAAGGGGACCATTTCCTAGCTCCTAAAGTTGACCAAAACTGACACAAGAGGAAATCATTGAAGGTCATCATGTCTGCCCTTGGCATTCTTGGAACGCCCTGGCCTCAGAATGCAGCATCGGTAGTCCATGGTAACCTGCGGAGAGGGGGTGGGGCTGAAGGAGGTTGGAACACTGCCCTCACTGAGGGAGTGGGTGTGGCCATCTCTGCTGTGACTGAACAAAGGGCAGGGGAGCAGGGGGCCCAGGGCAGGGCCCTCAGAGCCCGGCAGGACCAGGGGAGTGTCACAAGCATTTGGCCCAGGCCAAAGGGCGCCTTCTTTGTCTGCACAGCTTCCCAAACACTCACATTTCCACTCAGGCCGCCCTCTTTGTTGAAGTGTGTGTGGAACGTGTCCTCGCAGTACACCTCGCTGCACAGCTAACCATAGGACTGGGCATCGTACCTTCCTGCCAGGTGACCGAAGTTCGCAGGCAGATGGGTCACTGGGACCAACGCGGAGAGGCTCCTGCCCTGACCACAGGTCGACCACAGCCGCTGCCCCAGATCGGGGGTTGCAAAGCAGCCCTGTCTGAATCCCCTGCCTCTAGAGGGAGTATTGGACCAACACTTCTAAAAAATGGGGTCCTTGCGGGCAACTCATCGGAGGGACACAAAAAAATCTTTGCCGACTTTCTCCTGAAGCTTACGAGCGTTCACACTTAAGTCTGATACAATGTCAGCTGTTTAGCTAAACATGAGCTCATGATCTAAATTTACACAATAATGAAGAAATCAGCTACAAGGGGAGACAATCAGCAAAAACAATCAATATGAGAATTAGTTTCCCAAGGCCATCCATCAGATGTTGGAATAATGAGGTGCAAGGCAGAAAATATACATAAAACTGGAACTGAAACAAGGAACAAGGATGTTTACTAAGACTGGTAGGATCTCTAAAACATTTGTAAAGTACATGTCATTGATAAAGCTAAATACTCAAAGGTTGTGTAATACAACAGATTAATCATTGAGAAGAGTGAAATTATGCTGTTTTGAAAACTATGGCAGGTCAGATTTTCTGCCTAATGATATAAGAAGATTTCTCTCAAAAATACACATTATTTCAAAGACTTATTGGCTGTGAAATAAGTGAAGGGTATTTCAAATGGCTTGTCTGCAAAGAAAGGTGAGATGTAGGGAATCACAGAAAGTCGAGGGGAAAATATGTCAATATATACATTGCTATATGGTGAACTAAGCCTTAGGCCAGCAACAATGGAGAGGACCTGACCCTTAGAAACTTACAAGTAAGCTGGAATCTTCAAAAGTTCAAATCTTTCTAAGTAAAAACGTTTATTAAAATGAATAACCAAGTGTTTTAATTTACATCAGATGATCAAAACAACAAACCCTGAGAACATAGATAAAATATAAATAAAGATATGAGCAGAACTTAATACAACAGAAAACGTATAAAATTGAGGTGATTTAGTAAGTCCAAAGAATATTCTTTGAAAAGATTTAAAAGACACACTTTGATTAAGGAAAACATAAACATATGTAAAGAATATACAGAAAGAATCAGGACAATGTTATAGCAGAGAATATATGAAATGCCAGTAAATTTGAACATTTCTGTAAAGGGGACCATTTCCTAGCTCCTAAAGTTGACCAAAACTGACACAAGAGGAAATCATTGAAGGTCATCATGTCTGCCCTTGGCATTCTTGGAACGCCCTGGCCTCAGAATGCAGCATCGGTAGTCCATGGTAACCTGCGGAGAGGGGGTGGGGCTGAAGGAGGTTGGAACACTGCCCTCACTGAGGGAGTGGGTGTGGCCATCTCTGCTGTGACTGAACAAAGGGCAGGGGAGCAGGGGGCCCAGGGCAGGGCCCTCAGAGGCCAGCAGGCCCAGGGGTGTGTCACAAGCATTTGGCCCAGGCCAAAGGGCACCTTCTTTGTCCGCACAGCTTCCCAAACACTCACATTTCCACTCAGGCCGCCCTCTTTGTTGAAGTGTGTGTGGAACGTGTCCTCGCAGTACACCTCGCTACACAGCTAACCATAGGACTGGGCATCGTACCTTCCTGCCAGGTGACTGAAGTTCGCAGGCAGATGGGTCCCTGGGACCAACGCGGAGAGGCTCCTGCCCTGACCACAGGTCGACCACAGCCGCTGCCCCCGATCGGGGGCCGCAAAGCAGCCCTGTCTGAATCCCCTGCCTCTAGAGGGAGTATTGGACCAACACTTCTAAAAAATGGGGTCCTTGCGGGCAACTCATCGGAGGGACACAAATAAATCGTTGCCGACTTTCTCCTGGAGCTTACGAGCGTTCACACTTAAGCCTGATACAATGTCAGCGGTTTAGCTAAACATGAGCTCATGATCTAAATTTACACAATAATGAAGAAATCAGCTACAAGTGGAGACAATCAGCAAAAACAATCAATATGAGAATTAGTTTCCCAAGGCCATCCATCAGATGTTGGAATAATCAGGTGCAAGGCAGAAAATATACATAAAACTGGAACTGAAACAAGGAACAAGGATGTTTACTAAGACTGGTAGGATCTCTAAAACATTTGTAAAGTACATGTCATTGATAAAGCTAAATACTCAAAGGTTGTGTAATACAACAGATTAATCATTGAGAAGAGTGAAATTATGCTGTTTTGAAAACTATGGCAGGTCAGATTTTCTGCCTAATGATATAAGAAGATTTCTCTCAAAAATACACATTATTTCAAAGACTTATTGGCTGTGAAATAAGTGAAGGGTATTTCAAATGGCTTGTCTGCAAAGAAAGGTGAGATGTAGGGAATCACAGAAAGTCGAGGGGAAAATATGTCAATATATACATTGCTATATGGTGAACTAAGCCTTAGGCCAGCAACAATGGAGAGGACCTGACCCTTAGAAACTTACAAGTAAGCTGGAATCTTCAAAAGTTCAAATCTTTCTAAGTAAAAACGTTTATTAAAATGAATAACCAAGTGTTTTAATTTACATCAGATGATCAAAACAACAAACCCTGAGAACATAGATAAAATATAAATAAAGATATGAGCAGAACTTAATACAACAGAAAACGTATAAAATTGAGGTGATTTAGTAAGTCCAAAGAATATTCTTTGAAAAGATTTAAAAGACACACTTTGATTAAGGAAAACATAAACATATGTAAAGAATATACAGAAAGAATCAGGACAATGTTATAGCAGAGAATATATGAAATGCCAGTAAATTTGAACATTTCTGTAAAGGGGACCATTTCCTAGCTCCTAAAGTTGACCAAAACTGACACAAGAGGAAATCATTGAAGGTCATCATGTCTGCCCTTGGCATTCTTGGAACGCCCTGGCCTCAGAATGCAGCATCGGTAGTCCATGGTAACCTGCGGAGAGGGGGTGGGGCTGAAGGAGGTTGGAACACTGCCCTCACTGAGGGAGTGGGTGTGGCCATCTCTGCTGTGACTGAACAAAGGGCAGGGGAGCAGGGGGCCCAGGGCAGGGCCCTCAGAGCCCGGCAGGACCAGGGGAGTGTCACAAGCATTTGGCCCAGGCCAAAGGGCGCCTTCTTTGTCTGCACAGCTTCCCAAACACTCACATTTCCACTCAGGCCGCCCTCTTTGTTGAAGTGTGTGTGGAACGTGTCCTCGCAGTACACCTCGCTGCACAGCTAACCATAGGACTGGGCATCGTACCTTCCTGCCAGGTGACCGAAGTTCGCAGGCAGATGGGTCACTGGGACCAACGCGGAGAGGCTCCTGCCCTGACCACAGGTCGACCACAGCCGCTGCCCCAGATCGGGGGTTGCAAAGCAGCCCTGTCTGAATCCCCTGCCTCTAGAGGGAGTATTGGACCAACACTTCTAAAAAATGGGGTCCTTGCGGGCAACTCATCGGAGGGACACAAAAAAATCTTTGCCGACTTTCTCCTGAAGCTTACGAGCGTTCACACTTAAGTCTGATACAATGTCAGCTGTTTAGCTAAACATGAGCTCATGATCTAAATTTACACAATAATGAAGAAATCAGCTACAAGGGGAGACAATCAGCAAAAACAATCAATATGAGAATTAGTTTCCCAAGGCCATCCATCAGATGTTGGAATAATGAGGTGCAAGTCAGAAAATATACATAAAACTGGAACTGAAACAAGGAACAAGGATGTTTACTAAGACTGGTAGGATCTCTAAAACATTTGTAAAGTACATGTCATTGATAAAGCTAAATACTCAAAGGTTGTGTAATACAACAGATTAATCATTGAGAAGAGTGAAATTATGCTGTTTTGAAAACTATGGCAGGTCAGATTTTCTGCCTAATGATATAAGAAGATTTCTCTCAAAAATACACATTATTTCAAAGACTTATTGGCTGTGAAATAAGTGAAGGGTATTTCAAATGGCTTGTCTGCAAAGAAAGGTGAGATGTAGGGAATCACAGAAAGTCGAGGGGAAAATATGTCAATATATACATTGCTATATGGTGAACTAAGCCTTAGGCCAGCAACAATGGAGAGGACCTGACCCTTAGAAACTTACAAGTAAGCTGGAATCTTCAAAAGTTCAAATCTTTCTAAGTAAAAACGTTTATTAAAATGAATAACCAAGTGTTTTAATTTACATCAGATGATCAAAACAACAAACCCTGAGAACATAGATAAAATATAAATAAAGATATGAGCAGAACTTAATACAACAGAAAACGTATAAAATTGAGGTGATTTAGTAAGTCCAAAGAATATTCTTTGAAAAGATTTAAAAGACACACTTTGATTAAGGAAAACATAAACATATGTAAAGAATATACAGAAAGAATCAGGACAATGTTATAGCAGAGAATATATGAAATGCCAGTAAATTTGAACATTTCTGTAAAGGGGACCATTTCCTAGCTCCTAAAGTTGACCAAAACTGACACAAGAGGAAATCATTGAAGGTCATCATGTCTGCCCTTGGCATTCTTGGAACGCCCTGGCCTCAGAATGCAGCATCGGTAGTCCATGGTAACCTGCGGAGAGGGGGTGGGGCTGAAGGAGGTTGGAACACTGCCCTCACTGAGGGAGTGGGTGTGGCCATCTCTGCTGTGACTGAACAAAGGGCAGGGGAGCAGGGGGCCCAGGGCAGGGCCCTCAGAGCCCGGCAGGACCAGGGGAGTGTCACAAGCATTTGGCCCAGGCCAAAGGGCGCCTTCTTTGTCTGCACAGCTTCCCAAACACTCACATTTCCACTCAGGCCGCCCTCTTTGTTGAAGTGTGTGTGGAACGTGTCCTCGCAGTACACCTCGCTGCACAGCTAACCATAGGACTGGGCATCGTACCTTCCTGCCAGGTGACCGAAGTTCGCAGGCAGATGGGTCACTGGGACCAACGCGGAGAGGCTCCTGCCCTGACCACAGGTCGACCACAGCCGCTGCCCCAGATCGGGGGTTGCAAAGCAGCCCTGTCTGAATCCCCTGCCTCTAGAGGGAGTATTGGACCAACACTTCTAAAAAATGGGGTCCTTGCGGGCAACTCATCGGAGGGACACAAAAAAATCTTTGCCGACTTTCTCCTGAAGCTTACGAGCGTTCACACTTAAGTCTGATACAATGTCAGCTGTTTAGCTAAACATGAGCTCATGATCTAAATTTACACAATAATGAAGAAATCAGCTACAAGGGGAGACAATCAGCAAAAACAATCAATATGAGAATTAGTTTCCCAAGGCCACCCATCAGATGTTGGAATAATCAGGTGCAAGGCAGAATATATACATAAAACTGGAACTGGAACAAGGAACAAGGATGTTTTCAAAGACTGGTAGGATCTCTAAAACATTTGTAAAGTACATGTCATTGATAAAGCTAAATACTCAAAGGTTGTGTAATACAACAGATTAATCATTGAGAAGAGTGAAATTATGCTGTTTTGAAAACTATGGCAGGTCAGATTTTCTGCCTAATGATATAAGAAGATTTCTCTCAAAAATACACATTATTTCAAAGACTTATTGGCTGTGAAATAAGTGAAGGGTATTTCAAATGGCTTGTCTGCAAAGAAAGGTGAGATGTAGGGAATCACAGAAAGTCGAGGGGAAAATATGTCAATATATACATTGCTATATGGTGAACTAAGCCTTAGGCCAGCAACAATGGAGAGGACCTGACCCTTAGAAACTTACAAGTAAGCTGGAATCTTCAAAAGTTCAAATCTTTCTAAGTAAAAAGATTTATTAAAATGAATAACCAAGTGTTTTAATTGACATCAGATGATCAAAACAACAAACCCTGAGAACATAGAAAAAATATAAATAAAGATATGAGCAGAACTTAATACAACAGAAAACGTATAAAATTGAGGTGATTTAGTAAGTCCAAAGAATATTCTTTGAAAAGATTTAAAAGACACACTTTGATTAAGGAAAACAAAAACATAAGTAAAGAATATACAGAAAGAATCAGGACAATGTTATAGCAGAGAATATATGAAATGCCAGTAAATTTGAACATTTCTGTAAAGGGGACCACTTCCTAGCTCCTAAAGTTGACCAAAACTGACACAAGAGGAAATCATTGAAGGTCATCATGTCTGCCCTTGGCATTCTCGGAACGCCCTGGCCTCAGAATGCAGCATCGGTAGTCCATGGTAACCTGCGGAGAGGGGGCGGGGCTGAAGGAGGTTGGAACACTGCCCTCACTGAGGGAGTGGGTGTGGCCATCTCTGCTGTGACTGAACAAAGGGCAGGGGAGCAGGGGGCCCAGGGCAGGGCCCTCAGAGGCCAGCAGGCCCAGGGGTGTGTCACAAGCATTTGGCCCAGGCCAAAGGGCACCTTCTTTGTCCGCACAGCTTCCCAAACACTCACCTTTCCACTCAGGCCGCCCTCTTTGTTGAAGTGTGTGTGGAACGTGTCCTCGCAGTACACCTCGCTGCACAGCTAACCATAGGACTGGGCATCGTACCTTCCTGCCAGGTGACTGAAGTTCGCAGGCAGATGGGTCCCTGGGACCAACGCAGAGAGGCTCCTGCCCTGACCACAGGTCGACCACAGCCGCTGCCCCCGATCGGGGGCCGCAAAGCAGCCCTGTCTGAATCCCCTGCCTCTAGAGGGAGTATTGGACCAACACTTCTAAAAAATGGGGTCCTTGCGGGCAACTCATCGGAGGGACACAAAAAAATCGTTGCCGACTTTCTCCTGTAGCTTACGAGCGTTCACACTTAAGCCTGATACAATGTCAGCGGTTTAGCTAAACATGAGCTCATGATCTAAATTTACACAATAATGAAGAAATCAGCTACAAGTGGAGACAATCAGCAAAAACAATCAATATGAGAATTAGTTTCCCAAGGCCATCCATCAGATGTTGGAATAATCAGGTGCAAGGCAGAAAATATACATAAAACTGGAACTGAAACAAGGAACAAGGATGTTTACTAAGACTGGTAGGATCTCTAAAACATTTGTAAAGTACATGTCATTGATAAAGTTAAATACTCAAAGGTTGTGTAATACAACAGATTAATCATTGAGAAGAGTGAAATTATGCTGTTTTGAAAACTATGGCAGGTCAGATTTTCTGCCTAATGATATAAGAAGATTTCTCTCAAAAATACACATTATTTCAAAGACTTATTGGCTGTGAAATAAGTGAAGGGTATTTCAAATGGCTTGTCTGCAAAGAAAGGTGAGATGTAGGGAATCACAGAAAGTCGAGGGGAAAATATGTCAATATATACATTGCTATATGGTGAACTAAGCCTTAGGCCAGCAACAATGGAGAGGACCTGACCCTTAGAAACTTACAAGTAAGCTGGAATCTTCAAAAGTTCAAATCTTTATAAGTAAAAAGATTTATTAAAATGAATAACCAAGTGTTTTAATTGACATCAGATGATCAAAACAACAAACCCTGAGAACATAGAAAAAAATATAAATAAAGATATGAGCAGAACTTAATACAACAGAAAACGTATAAAATTGAGGTGATTTAGTAAGTCCAAAGAATATTCTTTGAAAAGATTTAAAAGACACACTTTGATTAAGGAAAACATAAACATATGTAAAGAATATACAGAAAGAATCAGGACAATGTTATAGCAGAGAATATATGAAATGCCAGTAAATTTGAACATTTCTGTAAAGGGGACCATTTCCTAGCTCCTAAAGTTGACCAAAACTGACACAAGAGGAAATCATTGAAGGTCATCATGTCTGCCCTTGGCATTCTCGGAACGCCCTGGCCTCAGAATGCAGCATCGGTAGTCCATGGTAACCTGCGGAGAGGGGGTGGGGCTGAAGGAGGTTGGAACACTGCCCTCACTGAGGGAGTGGGTGTGGCCATCTCTGCTGTGACTGAACAAAGGGCAGGGGAGCAGGGGGCCCAGGGCAGGGCCCTCAGAGCCCGGCAGGACCAGGGGAGTGTCACAAGCATTTGGCCCAGGCCAAAGGGCGCCTTCTTTGTCTGCACAGCTTCCCAAACACTCACATTTCCACTCAGGCCGCCCTCTTTGTTGAAGTGTGAGTGGAACGTGTCCTCGCAGTACACCTCGCTGCACAGCTAACCATAGGACTGGGCATCGTACCTTCCTGCCAGGTGACCGAAGTTCGCAGGCAGATGGGTCACTGGGACCAACGCGGAGAGGCTCCTGCCCTGAGCACAGGTCGACCACAGCCGCTGCCCGAGATCGGGGGTTGCAAAGCAGCCCTGTCTGAATCCCCTGCCTCTAGAGGGAGTATTGGACCAACACTTCTAAAAAATGGGGTCCTTGCGGGCAACTCATCGGAGGGACACAAAAAAATCTTTGCCGACTTTCTCCTGAAGCTTACGAGCGTTCACACTTAAGCCTTTTACAATGTCAGCTGTTTAGCTAAACATGAGCTCATGATCTAAATTTACACAATAATGAAGAAATCAGCTACAAGGGGAGACAATCAGCAAAAACAATCAATATGAGAATTAGTTTCCCAAGGCCACCCATCAGATGTTGGAATAATCAGGTGCAAGGCACAATATATACATAAAACTGGAACTGGAACAAGGAACAAGGATGTTTTCAAAGACTGGTAGGATCTCTAAAACATTTGTAAAGTACATGTCATTGATAAAGCTAAATACTCAAAGGTTGTGTAATACAACAGATTAATCATTGAGAAGAGTGAAATTATGCTGTTTTGAAAACTATGGCAGGTCAGATGTTCTGCCTAATGATATAAGAAGATTTCTCTCAAAAATGCACATTATTTCAAAGACTTATTGGCTGTGAAATAAGTTAAGGGTATTTCAAATGGCTTGTCTGCAAAGAAAGGTGAGATGTAGGGAATCACAGAAAGTCGAGGGGAAAATATGTCAATATATACATTGCTATATAGTGAACTAAGCCTTAGGCCAGCAACAATGGAGAGGACCTGACCCTTAGAAACTTACAAGTAAGCTGGAATCTTCAAAAGTTCAAATCTTTATAAGTAAAAAAGATTTATTAAAATGAATAACCAAGTGTTTTAATTGACATCAGATGATCAAAACAACAAACCCTGAGAACATAGAAAAAATATAAATAAAGATATGAGCAGAACTGAATACAACAGAAAACGTATAAAATTGAGGTGATTTAGTAAGTCCAAAGAATATTCTTTGAAAAGATTTAAAAGACACACTTTGATTAAGGAAAACATAAACATATGTAAAGAATATACAGAAAGAATCAGGACAATGTTATAGCAGAGAATATATGAAATGCCAGTAAATTTGAACATTTCTGTAAAGGGGACCATTTCCTAGCTCCTAAAGTTGACCAAAACTGACACAAGAGGAAATCATTGAAGGTCATCATGTCTGCCCTTGGCATTCTTGGAACGCCCTGGCCTCAGAATGCAGCATCGGTAGTCCATGGTAACCTGCGGAGAGGGGGTGGGGCTGAAGGAGGTTGGAACACTGCCCTCACTGAGGGAGTGGGTGTGGCCATCTCTGCTGTGACTGAACAAAGGGCAGGGGAGCAGGGGGCCCAGGGCAGGGCCCTCAGAGCCCGGCAGGACCAGGGGAGTGTCACAAGCATTTGGCCCAGGCCAAAGGGAGCCTTCTTTGTCTGCACAGCTTCCCAAACACTCACATTTCCACTCAGGCCGCCCTCTTTGTTGAAGTGTGTGTGAAACGTGTCCTCGCAGTACACCTCGCTGCACAGCTAACCATAGGACTGGGCATCATACCTTCCTGCCACGTGACCGAAGTTCGCAGGCAGATGGGTCACTGGGACCAACGCGGAGAGGCTCCTGGCCTGACCACAGGTCGACCACAGCCGCTGCCCCAGATCGGGGGTTGCAAAGCAGCCCTGTCTGAATCCCCTGCCTCTAGAGGGAGTATTGGACCAACACTTCTAAAAAATGGGGTCCTTGCGGGCAACTCATCAGAGGGACACAAAAAAATCTTTGCCGACTTTCTCCTGAAGCTTACGAGCGCTCACACTTAAACCTGTTACAATGTCAGCTGTTTAGCTAAACATGAGCTCATGATCTAAATTTACACAATAATGAAGAAATCAGCTACAAGGGGAGACAATCAGCAAAAACAATCAATATGAGAATTAGTTTCCCAAGGCCACCCATCAGATGTTGGAATAATCAGGTGCAAGGCAGAATATATACATAAAACTGGAACTGGAACAAGGAACAAGGATGTTTTCAAAGACTGGTAGGATCTCTAAAACATTTGTAAAGTACATGTCATTGATAAAGCTAAATACTCAAAGGTTGTGTAATACAACAGATTAATCATTGAGAAGAGTGAAATTATGCTGTTTTGAAAACTATGGCAGGTCAGATGTTCTGCCTAATGATATAAGAAGATTTCTCTCAAAAATGCACATTATTTCAAAGACTTATTGGCTGTGAAATAAGTGAAGGGTATTTCAAATGGCTTGTCTGCAAAGAAAGGTGAGATGTAGGGAATCACAGAAAGTCGAGGGGAAAATATGTCAATATATACATTGCTATATGGTGAACTAAGCCTTAGGCCAGCAACAATGGAGAGGACCTGACCCTTAGAAACTTACAAGTAAGCTGGAATCTTCAAAAGTTCAAATCTTTATAAGTAAAAAGATTTATTAAAATGAATAACCAAGTGTTTTAATTGACATCAGATGATCAAAACAACAAACCCTGAGAACATAGAAAAAATATAAATAAAGATATGAGCAGAACTTAATACAACAGAAAACGTATAAAATTGAGGTGATTTAGTAAGTCCAAAGAATATTCTTTGAAAAGATTTAAAAGACACACTTTGATTAAGGAAAACAAAAACATAAGTAAAGAATATACAGAAAGAATCAGGACAATGTTATAGCAGAGAATATATGAAATGCCAGTAAATTTGAACATTTCTGTAAAGGGGACCACTTCCTAGCTCCTAAAGTTGACCAAAACTGACACAAGAGGAAATCATTGAAGGTCATCATGTCTGCCCTTGGCATTCTCGGAACGCCCTGGCCTCAGAATGCAGCATCGGTAGTCCATGGTAACCTGCGGAGAGGGGGCGGGGCTGAAGGAGGTTGGAACACTGCCCTCACTGAGGGAGTGGGTGTGGCCATCTCTGCTGTGACTGAACAAAGGGCAGGGGAGCAGGGGGCCCAGGGCAGGGCCCTCAGAGGCCAGCAGGCCCAGGGGTGTGTCACAAGCATTTGGCCCAGGCCAAAGGGCACCTTCTTCGTCCGCACAGCTTCCCAAACACTCACCTTTCCACTCAGGCCGCCCTCTTTGTTGAAGTGTGTGTGGAACGTGTCCTCGCAGTACACCTCGCTGCACAGCTAACCATAGGACTGGGCATCGTACCTTCCTGCCAGGTGACTGAAGTTCGCAGGCAGATGGGTCCCTGGGACCAACGCAGAGAGGCTCCTGCCCTGACCACAGGTCGACCACAGCCGCTGCCCCCGATCGGGGGCCGCAAAGGAGCCCTGTCTGAATCCCCTGCCTCTAGAGGGAGTATTGGACCAACACTTCTAAAAAATGGGGTCCTTGCGGGCAACTCATCGGAGGGACACAAATAAATCGTTGCCGACTTTCTCCTGGAGCTTACGAGCGTTCACCCTTAAGCCTGATACAATGTCAGCGGTTTAGCTAAACATGAGCTCATGATCTAAATTTACACAATAATGAAGAAATCAGCTACAAGTGGAGACAATCAGCAAAAACAATCAATATGAGAATTAGTTTCCCAAGGCCATCCATCAGATGTTGGAATAATCAGGTGCAAGGCAGAAAATATACATAAAACTGGAACTGAAACAAGGAACGAGGATGTTTACTAAGACTGGTAGGATCTCTAAAACATTTGTAAAGTACATGTCATTGATAAAGCTAAATACTCAAAGGTTGTGTAATACAACAGATTAATCATTGAGAAGAGTGAAATTATGCGGTTTTGAAAACTATGGCAGGTCAGATTTTCTGCCTAATGATATAAGAAGATTTCTCTCAAAAATACACATTATTTCAAAGACTTATTGGCTGTGAAATAAGTGAAGGGTATTTCAAATGGCTTGTCTGCAAAGAAAGGTGAGATGTAGGGAATCACAGAAAGTCGAGGGGAAAACATGTCAATATATACATTGCTATATGGTGAACTAAGCCTTAGGCCAGCAACAATGGAGAGGACCTGACCCTTAGAAACTTACAAGTAAGCTGGAATCTTCAAAAGTTCAAATCTTTATAAGTAAAAAGATTTATTAAAATGAATAACCAAGTGTTTTAATTGACATCAGATGATCAAAACAACAAACCCTGAGAACATAGAAAAAAATATAAATAAAGATATGAGCAGAACTTAATACAACAGAAAACGTATAAAATTGAGGTGATTTAGTAAGTCCAAAGAATATTCTTTGAAAAGATTTAAAAGACACACTTTGATTAAGGAAAACATAAACATATGTAAAGAATATACACAAAGAATCAGGACAATGTTATAGCAGAGAATATATGAAATGCAGGTAAATTTGAACATTTCTGTAAAGGGGACCATTTCCTAGCTCCTAAAGTTGACCAAAACTGACACAAGAGGAAATCATTGAAGGTCATCATGTCTGCCCTTGGCATTCTTGGAACGCCCTGGCCTCAGAATGCAGCATCGGTAGTCCATGGTAACCTGCGGAGAGGGGGCGGGGCTGAAGGAGGTTGGAACACTGCCCTCACTGAGGGAGTGGGTGTGGCCATCTCTGCTGTGACTGAACAAAGGGCAGGGGAGCAGGGGGCCCAGGGCAGGGCCCTCAGAGCCCGGCAGGACCAGGGGAGTGTCACAAGCATTTGGCCCAGGCCAAAGGGCGCCTTCTTTGTCTGCACAGCTTCCCAAACACTCACATTTCCACTCAGGCCGCCCTCTTTGTTGAAGTGTGTGTGGAACGTGTCCTCGCAGTACACCTCGCTGCACAGCTAACCATAGGACTGGGCATCGTACCTTCCTGCCAGGTGACCGAAGTTCGCAGGCAGATGGGTCACTGGGACCAACGCGGAGAGGCTCCTGCCCTGACCACAGGTCGACCACAGCCGCTGCCCCAGATCGGGGGTTGCAAAGCAGCCCTGTCTGAATCCCCTGCCTCTAGAGGGAGTATTGGACCAACACTTCTAAAAAATGGGGTCCTTGCGGGCAACTCATCGGAGGGACACAAAAAAATCTTTGCCGACTTTCTCCTGAAGCTTACGAGCGTTCACACTTAAGTCTGATACAATGTCAGCTGTTTAGCTAAACATGAGCTCATGATCTAAATTTACACAATAATGAAGAAATCAGCTACAAGGGGAGACAATCAGCAAAAACAATCAATATGAGAATTAGTTTCCCAAGGCCACCCATCAGATGTTGGAATAATCAGGTGCAAGGCAGAATATATACATAAAACTGGAACTGGAACAAGGAACAAGGATGTTTTCAAAGACTGGTAGGATCTCTAAAACATTTGTAAAGTACATGTCATTGATAAAGCTAAATACTCAAAGGTTGTGTAATACAACAGATTAATCATTGAGAAGAGTGAAATTATGCTGTTTTGAAAACTATGGCAGGTCAGATTTTCTGCCTAATGATATAAGAAGATTTCTCTCAAAAATACACATTATTTCAAAGACTTATTGGCTGTGAAATAAGTGAAGGGTATTTCAAATGGCTTGTCTGCAAAGAAAGGTGAGATGTAGGGAATCACAGAAAGTGGAGGGGAAAATATGTCAATATATACATTGCTATATGGTGAACTAAGCCTTAGGCCAGCAACAATGGAGAGGACCTGACCCTTAGAAACTTACAAGTAAGCTGGAATCTTCAAAAGTTCAAATCTTTCTAAGTAAAAAGATTTATTAAAATGAATAACCAAGTGTTTTAATTGACATCAGATGATCAAAACAACAAACCCTGAGAACATAGAAAAAATATAAATAAAGATATGAGCAGAACTTAATACAACAGAAAACGTATAAAATTGAGGTGATTTAGTAAGTCCAAAGAATATTCTTTGAAAAGATTTAAAAGACACACTTTGATTAAGGAAAACATAAACATATGTAAAGAATATACAGAAAGAATCAGGACAATGTTATAGCAGAGAATATATGAAATGCCAGTAAATTTGAACATTTCTGTAAAGGGGACCATTTCCTAGCTCCTAAAGTTGACCAAAACTGACACAGGAGGAAATCATTGAAGGTCACCATGTCTGCCCTTGGCATTCTTGGAACGCCCTGGCCTCAGAATGCAGCATCGGTAGTCCATGGTAACCTGCGGAGAGGGGGTGGGGCTGAAGGAGGTTGGAACACTGCCCTCACTGAGGGAGTGGGTGTGGCCATCTCTGCTGTGACTGAACAAAGGGCAGGGGAGCAGGGGGCCCAGGGCAGGGCCCTCAGAGCCCGGCAGGACCAGGGGAGTGTCACAAGCATTTGGCCCAGGCCAAAGGGCGCCTTCTTTGTCTGCACAGCTTCCCAAACACTCACATTTCCACTCAGGCCGCCCTCTTTGTTGAAGTGTGTGTGGAACGTGTCCTCGCAGTACACCTCGCTGCACAGCTAACCATAGGACTGGGCATCGTACCTTCCTGCCAGGTGACCGAAGTTCGCAGGCAGATGGGTCACTGGGACCAACGCGGAGAGGCTCCTGCCCTGACCACAGGTCGACCACAGCCGCTGCCCCAGATCGGGGGTTGCAAAGCAGCCCTGTCTGAATCCCCTGCCTCTAGAGGGAGTATTGGACCAACACTTCTAAAAAATGGGGTCCTTGCGGGCAACTCATCGGAGGGACACAAAAAAATCTTTGCCGACTTTCTCCTGAAGCTTACGAGCGTTCACACTTAAGCCTTTTACAATGTCAGCTGTTTAGCTAAACATGAGCTCATGATCTAAATTTACACAATAATGAAGAAATCAGCTACAAGGGGAGACAATCAGCAAAAACAATCAATATGAGAATTAGTTTCCCAAGGCCACCCATCAGATGTTGGAATAATCAGGTGCAAGGCAGAATATATACATAAAACTGGAACTGGAACAAGGAACAAGGATGTTTTCAAAGACTGGTAGGATCTCTAAAACATTTGTAAAGTACATGTCATTGATAAAGCTAAATACTCAAAGGTTGTGTAATACAACAGATTAATCATTGAGAAGAGTGAAATTATGCTGTTTTGAAAACTATGGCAGGTCAGATGTTCTGCCTAATGATATAAGAAGATTTCTCTCAAAAATGCACATTATTTCAAAGACTTATTGGCTGTGAAATAAGTTAAGGGTATTTCAAATGGCTTGTCTGCAAAGAAAGGTGAGATGTAGGGAATCACAGAAAGTCGAGGGGAAAATATGTCAATATATACATTGCTATATGGTGAACTAAGCCTTAGGCCAGCAACAATGGAGAGGACCTGACCCTTAGAAACTTACAAGTAAGCTGGAATCTTCAAAAGTTCAAATCTTTATAAGTAAAAAGATTTATTAAAATGAATAACCAAGTGTTTTAATTGACATCAGATGATCAAAACAACAAACCCTGAGAACATAGAAAAAATATAAATAAAGATATGAGCAGAACTTAATACAACAGAAAACGTATAAAATTGAGGTGATTTAGTAAGTCCAAAGAATATTCTTTGAAAAGATTTAAAAGACACACTTTGATTAAGGAAAACAAAAACATAAGTAAAGAATATACAGAAAGAATCAGGACAATGTTATAGCAGAGAATATATGAAATGCCAGTAAATTTGAACATTTCTGTAAAGGGGACCACTTCCTAGCTCCTAAAGTTGACCAAAACTGACACAAGAGGAAATCATTGAAGGTCATCATGTCTGCCCTTGGCATTCTCGGAACGCCCTGGCCTCAGAATGCAGCATCGGTAGTCCATGGTAACCTGCGGAGAGGGGGCGGGGCTGAAGGAGGTTGGAACACTGCCCTCACTGAGGGAGTGGGTGTGGCCATCTCTGCTGTGACGGAACAAAGGGCAGGGGAGCAGGGGGCCCAGGGCAGGGCCCTTAGAGGCCAGCAGGCCCAGGTGTGTGTCACAAGCATTTGGCCCAGGCCAAAGGACACCTTCTTTGTCCGCACAGCTTCCCAAACACTCACCTTTCCACTCAGGCCGCCCTCTTTGTTGAAGTGTGTGTGGAACGTGTCCTCGCAGTACACCTCGCTGCACAGCTAACCATAGGACTGGGCATCGTACCTTCCTGCCAGGTGACTGAAGTTCGCAGGCAGATGGGTCCCTGGGACCAACGCAGAGAGGCTCCTGCCCTGACCACAGGTCGACCACAGCCGCTGCCCCCGATCGGGGGCCACAAAGGAGCCCTGTCTGAATCCCCTGCCTCTAGAGGGAGTATTGGACGAACACTTCTAAAAAATGGGGTCCTTGCGGGCAACTCATCGGAGGGACACAAATAAATCGTTGCCGACTTTCTCCTGGAGCTTACGAGCGTTCACCCTTAAGCCTGATACAATGTCAGCGGTTTAGCTAAACATGAGCTCATGATCTAAATTTACACAATAATGAAGAAATCAGCTACAAGTGGAGACAATCAGCAAAAACAATCAATATGAGAATTAGTTTCCCAAGGCCATCCATCAGATGTTGGAATAATCAGGTGCAAGGCAGAAAATATACATAAAACTGGAACTGAAACAAGGAACAAGGATGTTTACTAAGACTGGTAGGATCTCTAAAACATTTGTAAAGTACATGTCATTGATAAAGCTAAATACTCAAAGGTTGTGTAATACAACAGATTAATCATTGAGAAGAGTGAAATTATGCGGTTTTGAAAACTATGGCAGGTCAGATTTTCTGCCTAATGATATAAGAAGATTTCTCTCAAAAATACACATTATTTCAAAGACTTATTGGCTGTGAAATAAGTGAAGGGTATTTCAAATGGCTTGTCTGCAAAGAAAGGTGAGATGTAGGGAATCACAGAAAGTCGAGGGGAAAACATGTCAATATATACATTGCTATATGGTGAACTAAGCCTTAGGCCAGCAACAATGGAGAGGACCTGACCCTTAGAAACTTACAAGTAAGCTGGAATCTTCAAAAGTTCAAATCTTTATAAGTAAAAAGATTTATTAAAATGAATAACCAAGTGTTTTAATTGACATCAGATGATCAAAACAACAAACCCTGAGAACATAGAAAAAAATATAAATAAAGATATGAGCAGAACTTAATACAACAGAAAACGTATAAAATTGAGGTGATTTAGTAAGTCCAAAGAATATTCTTTGAAAAGATTTAAAAGACACACTGTGATTAAGGAAAACATAAACATATGTAAAGAATATACAGAAAGAATCACGACAATGTTTTAGCAGAGAATATATGAAATGCCGGTAAATTTGAACATTTCTGTAAAGGGGACCATTTCCTAGCTCCTAAAGTTGACCAAAACTGACACAAGAGGAAATCATTGAAGGTCATCATGTCTGCCCTTGGCATTCTTGGAACGCCCTGGCCTCAGAATGCAGCATCGGTAGTCCATGGTAACCTGCGGAGAGGGGGTGGGGCTGAAGGAGGTTGGAACACTGCCCTCACTGAGGGAGTGGGTGTGGCCATCTCTGCTGTGACTGAACAAAGGGCAGGGGAGCAGGGGGCCCAGGGCAGGGCCCTCAGAGCCCGGCAGGACCAGGGGAGTGTCACAAGCATTTGGCCCAGGCCAAAGGGCGCCTTCTTTGTCTGCACAGCTTCCCAAACACTCACATTTCCACTCAGGCCGCCCTCTTTGTTGAAGTGTGTGTGGAACGTGTCCTCGCAGTACACCTCGCTGCACAGCTAACCATAGGACTGGGCATCGTACCTTCCTGCCAGGTGACCGAAGTTCGCAGGCAGATGGGTCACTGGGACCAACGCGGAGAGGCTCCTGCCCTGACCACAGGTCGACCACAGCCGCTGCCCCAGATCGGGGGTTGCAAAGCAGCCCTGTCTGAATCCCCTGCCTCTAGAGGGAGTATTGGACCAACACTTCTAAAAAATGGGGTCCTTGCGGGCAACTCATCGGAGGGACACAAAAAAATCTTTGCCGACTTTCTCCTGAAGATTACGAGCGTTCACACTTAAGTCTGATACAATGTCAGCTGTTTAGCTAAACATGAGCTCATGATCTAAATTTACACAATAATGAAGAAATCAGCTACAAGGGGAGACAATCAGCAAAAACAATCAATATGAGAATTAGTTTCCCAAGGCCACCCATCAGATGTTGGAATAATCAGGTGCAAGGCAGAATATATACATAAAACTGGAACTGGAACAAGGAACAAGGATGTTTTCAAAGACTGGTAGGATCTCTAAAACATTTGTAAAGTACATGTCATTGATAAAGCTAAATACTCAAAGGTTGTGTAATACAACAGATTAATCATTGAGAAGAGTGAAATTATGCTGTTTTGAAAACTATGGCAGGTCAGATGTTCTGCCTAATGATATAAGAAGATTTCTCTCAAAAATACACATTATTTCCAAGACTTATTGGCTGTGAAATAAGTGAAGGGTATTTCTAATGGCTTGTCTGCAAAGAAAGGTGAGATGTAGGGAATCACAGAAAGTCGAGGGGAAAATATGTCAATATATACATTGCTATATGGTGAACTAAGCCTTAAGCCAGCAACAATGGAGAGGACCTGACCCTTAGAAACTTACAAGTAAGCTGGAATCTTCAAAAGTTCAAATCTTTCTAAGTAAAAAGATTTATTAAAATGAATAACCAAGTGTTTTAATTGACATCAGATGATCAAAACAACAAACCCTGAGAACATAGAAAAAATATAAATAAAGATATGAGCAGAACTTAATACAACAGAAAACGTATAAAATTGAGGTGATTTAGTAAGTCCAAAGAATATTCTTTGAAAAGATTTAAAAGACACACTTTGATTAAGGAAAACATAAACATATGTAAAGAATATACAGAAAGAATCAGGACAATGTTATAGCAGAGAATATATGAAATGCCAGTAAATTTGAACATTTCTGTAAAGGGGACCATTTCCTAGCTCCTAAAGTTGACCAAAACTGACACAAGAGGAAATCATTGAAGGTCACCATGTCTGCCCTTGGCATTCTTGGAACGCCCTGGCCTCAGAATGCAGCATCGGTAGTCCATGGTAACCTGCGGAGAGGGGGTGGGGCTGAAGGAGGTTGGAACACTGCCCTCACTGAGGGAGTGGGTGTGGCCATCTCTGCTGTGACTGAACAAAGGGCAGGGGAGCAGGGGGCCCAGGGCAGGGCCCTCAGAGCCTGGCAGGACCAGGGGAGTGTCACAAGCATTTGGCCCAGGCCAAAGGGCGCCTTCTTTGTCTGCACAGCTTCCCAAACACTCACATTTCCACTCAGGCCGCCCTCTTTGTTGAAGTGTGTGTGGAACGTGTCCTCGCAGTACACCTCGCTGCACAGCTAACCATAGGACTGGGCATCGTACCTTCCTGCCAGGTGACCGAAGTTCGCAGGCAGATGGGTCACTGGGACCAACGCGGAGAGGCTCCTGCCCTGACCGCAGGTCGACCACAGCCGCTGCCCCAGATCGGGGGTTGCAAAGCAGCCCTGTCTGAATCCCCTGCCTCTAGAGGGAGTATTGGACCAACACTTCTAAAAAATGGGGTCCTTGCGGGCAACTCATCGGAGGGACACAAAAAAATCTTTGCCGACTTTCTCCTGAAGCTTACGAGCGTTCACACTTAAGCCTTTTACAATGTCAGCTGTTTAGCTAAACATGAGCTCATGATCTAAATTTACACAATAATGAAGAAATCAGCTACAAGGGGAGACAATCAGCAAAAACAATCAATATGAGAATTAGTTTCCCAAGGCCACCCATCAGATGTTGGAATAATCAGGTGCAAGGCAGAATATATACATAAAACTGGAACTGGAACAAGGAACAAGGATGTTTTCAAAGACTGGTAGGATCTCTAAAACATTTGTAAAGTACATGTCATTGATAAAGCTAAATACTCAAAGGTTGTGTAATACAACAGATTAATCATTGAGAATAGTGAAATTATGCTGTTTTGAAAACTATGGCAGGTCAGATTTTCTGCCTAATGATATAAGAAGATTTCTCTCAAAAATACACATTATTTCAAAGACTTATTGGCTGTGAAATAAGTGAAGGGTATTTCAAATGGCTTGTCTGCAAAGAAAGGTGAGATGTAGGGAATCACAGAAAGTCGAGGGGAAAATATGTCAATATATACATTGCTATATGGTGAACTAAGCCTTAGGCCAGCAACAATGGAGAGGACCTGACCCTTAGAAACTTACAAGTAAGCTGGAATCTTCAAAAGTTCAAATCTTTCTAAGTAAAAAGATTTATTAAAATGAATAACCAAGTGTTTTAATTGACATCAGATGATCAAAACAACAAACCCTGAGAACATAGAAAAAATATAAATAAAGATATGAGCAGAACTTAATACAACAGAAAACGTATAAAATTGAGGTGATTTAGTAAGTCCAAAGAATATTCTTTGAAAAGATTTAAAAGACACACTTTGATTAAGGAAAACAAAAACATAAGTAAAGAATATACAGAAAGAATCAGGACAATGTTATAGCAGAGAATATATGAAATGCCAGTAAATTTGAACATTTCTGTAAAGGGGACCATTTCCTAGCTCCTAAAGTTGACCAAAACTGACACAAGAGGAAATCATTGAAGGTCATCATGTCTGCCCTTGGCATTCTCGGAACGCCCTGGCCTCAGAATGCAGCATCGGTAGTCCATGGTAACCTGCGGAGAGGGGGCGGGGCTGAAGGAGGTTGGAACACTGCCCTCACTGAGGGAGTGGGTGTGGCCATCTCTGCTGTGACTGAACAAAGGGCAGGGGAGCAGGGGGCCCAGGGCAGGGCCCTCAGAGGCCGGCAGGCCCAGGGGTGTGTCACAAGCATTTGGCCCAGGCCAAAGGGCACCTTCTTTGTCCGCACAGCTTCCCAAACACTCACCTTTCCACTCAGGCCGCCCTCTTTGTTGAAGTGTGTGTGGAACGTGTCCTCGCAGTACACCTCGCTGCACAGCTAACCATAGGACTGGGCATCGTACCTTCCTGCCAGGTGACCGAAGTTCGCAGGCAGATGGGTCCCTGGGACCAACGCGGAGAGGCTCCTGCCCTGACCACAGGTCGACCACAGCCGCTGCCCCAGATCGGGGGCCGCAAAGCAGCCCTGTCTGAATCCCCTGCCTCTAGAGGGAGTATTGGACCAACACTTCTAAAAAATGGGGTCCTTGCGGGTAACTCATCGGAGGGACACAAATAAATCGTTGCCGACTTTCTCCTGGAGCTTACGAGCGTTCACACTTAAGCCTGATACAATGTCAGCTGTTTAGCTAAACATGAGCTCATGATCTAAATTTACACAATAATGAAGAAATCAGCTACAAGTGGAGACAATCAGCAAAAACAATCAATATGAGAATTAGTTTCCCAAGGCCATCCATCAGATGTTGGAATAATCAGGTGCAAGGCAGAAAATATACATAAAACTGGAACTGAAACAAGGAACAAGGATGTTTACTAAGACTGGTAGGATCTCTAAAACATTTGTAAAGTACATGTCATTGATAAAGCTAAATACTCAAAGGTTGTGTAATACAACAGATTAATCATTGAGAAGAGTGAAATTATGCGGTTTTGAAAACTATGGCAGGTCAGATTTTCTGCCTAATGATATAAGAAGATTTCTCTCAAAAATACACATTATTTCAAAGACTTATTGGCTGTGAAATAAGTGAAGGGTATTTCAAATGGCTTGTCTGCAAAGAAAGGTGAGATGTAGGGAATCACAGAAAGTCGAGGGGAAAATATGTCAATATATACATTGCTATTTGGTGAACTAAGCCTTAGGCCAGCAACAATGGAGAGGACCTGACCCTTAGAAACTTACAAGTAAGCTGGAATCTTCAAAAGTTCAAATCTTTCTAAGTAAAAATGTTTATTAAAATGAATAACCAAGTGTTTTAATTGACATCAGATGATCAAAACAACAAACCCTGAGAACATAGAAAAAATATAAATAAAGATATGAGCAGAACTTAATACAACAGAAAACGTATAAAATTGAGGTGATTTAGTAAGTCCAAAGAATATTCTTTGAAAAGATTTAAAAGACACACTTTGATTAAGGAAAACATAAACATATGTAAAGAATATACAGAAAGAATCAGGACAATGTTATAGCAGAGAATATATGAAATGCCAGTAAATTTGAACATTTCTGTAAAGGGGACCATTTCCTAGCTCCTAAAGTTGACCAAAACTGACACAAGAGGAAATCATTGAAGGTCATCATGTCTGCCCTTGGCATTCTTGGAACGCCCTGGCCTCAGAATGCAGCATCGGTAGTCCATGGTAACCTGCGGAGAGGGGGTGGGGCTGAAGGAGGTTGGAACACTGCCCTCACTGAGGGAGTGGGTGTGGCCATCTCTGCTGTGACTGAACAAAGGGCAGGGGAGCAGGGGGCCCAGGGCAGGGCCCTCAGAGCCCGGCAGGACCAGGGGAGTGTCACAAGCATTTGGCCCAGGCCAAAGGGCGCCTTCTTTGTCTGCACAGCTTCCCAAACACTCACATTTCCACTCAGGCCGCCCTCTTTGTTGAAGTGTGTGTGGAACGTGTCCTCGCAGTACACCTCGCTGCACAGCTAACCATAGGACTGGGCATCGTACCTTCCTGCCAGGTGACCGAAGTTCGCAGGCAGATGGGTCACTGGGACCAACGCGGAGAGGCTCCTGCCCTGACCACAGGTCGACCACAGCTGCTGCCCCAGATCGGGGGTTGCAAAGCAGCCCTGTCTGAATCCCCTGCCTCTAGAGGGAGTATTGGACCAACACTTCTAAAAAATGGGGTCCTTGCGGGCAACTCATCGGAGGGACACAAAAAAATCTTTGCCGACTTTCTCCTGAAGCTTACGAGCGTTCACACTTAAGCCTTTTACAATGTCAGCTGTTTAGCTAAACATGAGCTCATGATCTAAATTTACACAATAATGAAGAAATCAGCTACAAGGGGAGACAATCAGCAAAAACAATCAATATGAGAATTAGTTTCCCAAGGCCACCCATCAGATGTTGGAATAATCAGGTGCAAGGCAGAATATATACATAAAACTGGAACTGGAACAAGGAACAAGGATGTTTTCAAAGACTGGTAGGATCTCTAAAACATTTGTAAAGTACATGTCATTGATAAAGCTAAATACTCAAAGGTTGTGTAATACAACAGATTAATCATTGAGAAGAGTGAAATTATGCTGTTTTGAAAACTATGGCAGGTCAGATTTTCTGCCTAATGATATAAGAAGATTTCTCTCAAAAATACACATTATTTCAAAGACTTATTGGCTGTGAAATAAGTGAAGGGTATTTCAAATGGCTTGTCTGCAAAGAAAGGTGAGATGTAGGGAATCACAGAAAGTCGAGGGGAAAATATGTCAATATATACATTGCTATATGGTGAACTAAGCCTTAGGCCAGCAACAATGGAGAGGACCTGACCCTTAGAAACTTACAAGTAAGCTGGAATCTTCAAAAGTTCAAATCTTTATAAGTAAAAAGATTTATTAAAATGAATAACCAAGTGTTTTAATTGACATCAGATGATCAAAACAACAAACCCTGAGAACATAGAAAAAATATAAATAAAGATATGAGCAGAACTTAATACAACAGAAAACGTATAAAATTGAGGTGATTTAGTAAGTCCAAAGAATATTCTTTGAAAAGATTTAAAAGACACACTTTGATTAAGGAAAACAAAAACATAAGTAAAGAATATACAGAAAGAATCAGGACAATGTTATAGCAGAGAATATATGAAATGCCAGTAAATTTGAACATTTCTGTAAAGGGGACCATTTCCTAGCTCCTAAAGTTGACCAAAACTGACACAAGAGGAAATCATTGAAGGTCATCATGTCTGCCCTTGGCATTCTCGGAACGCCCTGGCCTCAGAATGCAGCATCGGTAGTCCATGGTAACCTGCGGAGAGGGGGCGGGGCTGAAGGAGGTTGGAACACTGCCCTCACTGAGGGAGTGGGTGTGGCCATCTCTGCTGTGACTGAACAAAGGGCAGGGGAGCAGGGGGCCCAGGGCAGGGCCCTCAGAGGCCGGCAGGCCCAGGGGTGTGTCACAAGCATTTGGCCCAGGCCAAAGGGCACCTTCTTTGTCCGCACAGCTTCCCAAACACTCACCTTTCCACTCAGGCCGCCCTCTTTGTTGAAGTGTGTGTGGAACGTGTCCTCGCAGTACACCTCTCTGCACAGCTAACCATAGGACTGGGCATCGTACCTTCCTGCCAGGTGACCGAAGTTCGCAGACAGATGGGTCCCTGGGACCAACGCGGAGAGGCTCCTGCCCTGACCACAGGTCGACCACAGCCGCTGTCCCAGATCGGGGGCCGCAAAGCAGCCCTGTCTGAATCCCCTGCCTCTAGAGGGAGTATTGGACCAACACTTCTAAAAAATGGGGTCCTTGCGGGTAACTCATCGGAGGGACACAAATAAATCGTTGCCGACTTTCTCCTGGAGCTTAGGAGCATTCACACTTAAGCCTGATACAATGTCAGCTGTTTAGCTAAACATGAGCTCATGATCTAAATTTACACAATAATGAAGAAATCAGCTACAAGTGGAGACAATCAGCAAATACAATCAATATGAGAATTAGTTTCCCAAGGCCATCCATCAGATGTTGGAATAATCAGGTGCAAGGCAGAAAATATACATAAAACTGGAACTGAAACAAGGAACAAGGATGTTTACTAAGACTGGTAGGATCTCTAAAACATTTGTAAAGTACATGTCATTGATAAAGCTAAATAATCAAAGGTTGTGTAATACAACAGATTAATCATTGAGAAGAGTGAAATTATGCTGTTTTGAAAACTATGGCAGGTCAGATTTTCTGCCTAATGATATGAGAAGATTTCTCTCAAAAATACGCATTATTTCAAAGACTTATTGGCTGTGAAATAAGTTAAGGGTATTTCAAATGGCTTGTCTGCAAAGAAAGGTGAGATGTAGGGAATCACAGAAAGTCGAGGGGAAAATATGTCAATATATACATTGCTATATGGTGAACTAAGCCTTAGGCCAGCAACAATGGAGAGGACCTGACCCTTAGAAACTTACAAGTAAGCTGGAATCTTCAAAAGTTCAAATCTTTCTAAGTAAAAAGGTTTATTAAAATGAATAACCAAGTGTTTTAATTGACATCAGATGATCAAAACAACAAACCCTGAGAACATAGAAAAAATATAAATAAAGATATGAGCAGAACTTAATACAACAGAAAACGTATAAAATTGAGGTGATTTAGTAAGTCCAAAGAATATTCTTTGAAAAGATTTAAAAGACACACTTTGATTAAGGAAAACATAAACATATGTAAAGAATATACAGAAAGAATCAGGACAATGTTATAGCAGAGAATATATGAAATGCCAGTAAATTTGAACATTTCTGTAAAGGGGACCATTTCCTAGCTCCTAAAGTTGACCAAAACTGACACAAGAGGAAATCATTGAAGGTCATCATGTCTGCCCTTGGCATTCTTGGAACGCCCTGGCCTCAGAATGCAGCATCGGTAGTCCATGGTAACCTGCGGAGAGGGGGTGGGGCTGAAAGAGGTTGGAACACTGCCCTCACTGAGGGAGTGGGTGTGGCCATCTCTGCTGTGACGGAACAAAGGGCAGGGGAGCAGGGGGCCCAGGGCAGGGCCCTTAGAGGCCAGCAGGCCCAGGTGTGTGTCACAAGCATTTGGCCCAGGCCAAAGGGCACCTTCTTTGTCCGCACAGCTTCCCAAACACTCACCTTTCCACTCAGGCCGCCCTCTTTGTTGAAGTGTGTGTGGAACGTGTCCTCGCAGTACACCTCGCTGCACAGCTAACCATAGGACTGGGCATCGTACCTTCCTGCCAGGTGACTGAAGTTCGCAGGCAGATGGGTCCCTGGGACCAACGCAGAGAGGCTCCTGCCCTGACCACAGGTCGACCACAGCCGCTGCCCCCGATCGGGGGCCACAAAGGAGCCCTGTCTGAATCCCCTGCCTCTAGAGGGAGTATTGGACGAACACTTCTAAAAAATGGGGTCCTTGCGGGCAACTCATCGGAGGGACACAAATAAATCGTTGCCGACTTTCTCCTGGAGCTTACGAGCGTTCACCCTTAAGCCTGATACAATGTCAGCGGTTTAGCTAAACATGAGCTCATGATCTAAATTTACACAATAATGAAGAAATCAGCTACAAGTGGAGACAATCAGCAAAAACAATCAATATGAGAATTAGTTTCCCAAGGCCATCCATCAGATGTTGGAATAATCAGGTGCAAGGCAGAAAATATACATAAAACTGGAACTGAAACAAGGAACAAGGATGTTTACTAAGACTGGTAGGATCTCTAAAACATTTGTAAAGTACATGTCATTGATAAAGCTAAATACTCAAAGGTTGTGTAATACAACAGATTAATCATTGAGAAGAGTGAAATTATGCGGTTTTGAAAACTATGGCAGGTCAGATTTTCTGCCTAATGATATAAGAAGATTTCTCTCAAAAATACACATTATTTCAAAGACTTATTGGCTGTGAAATAAGTGAAGGGTATTTCAAATGGCTTGTCTGCAAAGAAAGGTGAGATGTAGGGAATCACAGAAAGTCGAGGGGAAAACATGTCAATATATACATTGCTATATGGTGAACTAAGCCTTAGGCCAGCAACAATGGAGAGGACCTGACCCTTAGAAACTTACAAGTAAGCTGGAATCTTCAAAAGTTCAAATCTTTATAAGTAAAAAGATTTATTAAAATGAATAACCAAGTGTTTTAATTGACATCAGATGATCAAAACAACAAACCCTGAGAACATAGAAAAAAATATAAATAAAGATATGAGCAGAACTTAATACAACAGAAAACGTATAAAATTGAGGTGATTTAGTAAGTCCAAAGAATATTCTTTGAAAAGATTTAAAAGACACACTGTGATTAAGGAAAACATAAACATATGTAAAGAATATACAGAAAGAATCAGGACAATGTTTTAGCAGAGAATATATGAAATGCCGGTAAATTTGAACATTTCTGTAAAGGGGACCATTTCCTAGCTCCTAAAGTTGACCAAAACTGACACAAGAGGAAATCATTGAAGGTCATCATGTCTGCCCTTGGCATTCTTGGAACGCCCTGGCCTCAGAATGCAGCATCGGTAGTCCATGGTAACCTGCGGAGAGGGGGTGGGGCTGAAGGAGGTTGGAACACTGCCCTCACTGAGGGAGTGGGTGTGGCCATCTCTGCTGTGACTGAACAAAGGGCAGGGGAGCAGGGGGCCCAGGGCAGGGCCCTCAGAGCCCGGCAGGACCAGGGGAGTGTCACAAGCATTTGGCCCAGGCCAAAGGGCGCCTTCTTTGTCTGCACAGCTTCCCAAACACTCACATTTCCACTCAGGCCGCCCTCTTTGTTGAAGTGTGTGTGGAACGTGTCCTCGCAGTACACCTCGCTGCACAGCTAACCATAGGACTGGGCATCGTACCTTCCTGCCAGGTGACCGAAGTTCGCAGGCAGATGGGTCACTGGGACCAACGCGGAGAGGCTCCTGCCCTGACCACAGGTCGACCACAGCCGCTGCCCCAGATCGGGGGTTGCAAAGCAGCCCTGTCTGAATCCCCTGCCTCTAGAGGGAGTATTGGACCAACACTTCTAAAAAATGGGGTCCTTGCGGGCAACTCATCGGAGGGACACAAAAAAATCTTTGCCGACTTTCTCCTGAAGATTACGAGCGTTCACACTTAAGTCTGATACAATGTCAGCTGTTTAGCTAAACATGAGCTCATGATCTAAATTTACACAATAATGAAGAAATCAGCTACAAGGGGAGACAATCAGCAAAAACAATCAATATGAGAATTAGTTTCCCAAGGCCACCCATCAGATGTTGGAATAATCAGGTGCAAGGCAGAATATATACATAAAACTGGAACTGGAACAAGGAACAAGGATGTTTTCAAAGACTGGTAGGATCTCTAAAACATTTGTAAAGTACATGTCATTGATAAAGCTAAATACTCAAAGGTTGTGTAATACAACAGATTAATCATTGAGAAGAGTGAAATTATGCTGTTTTGAAAACTATGGCAGGTCAGATGTTCTGCCTAATGATATAAGAAGATTTCTCTCAAAAATACACATTATTTCCAAGACTTATTGGCTGTGAAATAAGTGAAGGGTATTTCTAATGGCTTGTCTGCAAAGAAAGGTGAGATGTAGGGAATCACAGAAAGTCGAGGGGAAAATATGTCAATATATACATTGCTATATGGTGAACTAAGCCTTAAGCCAGCAACAATGGAGAGGACCTGACCCTTAGAAACTTACAAGTAAGCTGGAATCTTCAAAAGTTCAAATCTTTCTAAGTAAAAAGATTTATTAAAATGAATAACCAAGTGTTTTAATTGACATCAGATGATCAAAACAACAAACCCTGAGAACATAGAAAAAATATAAATAAAGATATGAGCAGAACTTAATACAACAGAAAACGTATAAAATTGAGGTGATTTAGTAAGTCCAAAGAATATTCTTTGAAAAGATTTAAAAGACACACTTTGATTAAGGAAAACATAAACATATGTAAAGAATATACAGAAAGAATCAGGACAATGTTATAGCAGAGAATATATGAAATGCCAGTAAATTTGAACATTTCTGTAAAGGGGACCATTTCCTAGCTCCTAAAGTTGACCAAAACTGACACAAGAGGAAATCATTGAAGGTCACCATGTCTGCCCTTGGCATTCTTGGAACGCCCTGGCCTCAGAATGCAGCATCGGTAGTCCATGGTAACCTGCGGAGAGGGGGTGGGGCTGAAGGAGGTTGGAACACTGCCCTCACTGAGGGAGTGGGTGTGGCCATCTCTGCTGTGACTGAACAAAGGGCAGGGGAGCAGGGGGCCCAGGGCAGGGCCCTCAGAGCCCGGCAGGACCAGGGGAGTGTCACAAGCATTTGGCCCAGGCCAAAGGGCGCCTTCTTTGTCTGCACAGCTTCCCAAACACTCACATTTCCACTCAGGCCGCCCTCTTTGTTGAAGTGTGTGTGGAACGTGTCCTCGCAGTACACCTCGCTGCACAGCTAACCATAGGACTGGGCATCGTACCTTCCTGCCAGGTGACCGAAGTTCGCAGGCAGATGGGTCACTGGGACCAACGCGGAGAGGCTCCTGCCCTGACCGCAGGTCGACCACAGCCGCTGCCCCAGATCGGGGGTTGCAAAGCAGCCCTGTCTGAATCCCCTGCCTCTAGAGGGAGTATTGGACCAACACTTCTAAAAAATGGGGTCCTTGCGGGCAACTCATCGGAGGGACACAAAAAAATCTTTGCCGACTTTCTCCTGAAGCTTACGAGCGTTCACACTTAAGCCTTTTACAATGTCAGCTGTTTAGCTAAACATGAGCTCATGATCTAAATTTACACAATAATGAAGAAATCAGCTACAAGGGGAGACAATCAGCAAAAACAATCAATATGAGAATTAGTTTCCCAAGGCCACCCATCAGATGTTGGAATAATCAGGTGCAAGGCAGAATATATACATAAAACTGGAACTGGAACAAGGAACAAGGATGTTTTCAAAGACTGGTAGGATCTCTAAAACATTTGTAAAGTACATGTCATTGATAAAGCTAAATACTCAAAGGTTGTGTAATACAACAGATTAATCATTGAGAATAGTGAAATTATGCTGTTTTGAAAACTATGGCAGGTCAGATTTTCTGCCTAATGATATAAGAAGATTTCTCTCAAAAATACACATTATTTCAAAGACTTATTGGCTGTGAAATAAGTGAAGGGTATTTCAAATGGCTTGTCTGCAAAGAAAGGTGAGATGTAGGGAATCACAGAAAGTCGAGGGGAAAATATGTCAATATATACATTGCTATATGGTGAACTAAGCCTTAGGCCAGCAACAATGGAGAGGACCTGACCCTTAGAAACTTACAAGTAAGCTGGAATCTTCAAAAGTTCAAATCTTTCTAAGTAAAAAGATTTATTAAAATGAATAACCAAGTGTTTTAATTGACATCAGATGATCAAAACAACAAACCCTGAGAACATAGAAAAAATATAAATAAAGATATGAGCAGAACTTAATACAACAGAAAACGTATAAAATTGAGGTGATTTAGTAAGTCCAAAGAATATTCTTTGAAAAGATTTAAAAGACACACTTTGATTAAGGAAAACAAAAACATAAGTAAAGAATATACAGAAAGAATCAGGACAATGTTATAGCAGAGAATATATGAAATGCCAGTAAATTTGAACATTTCTGTAAAGGGGACCATTTCCTAGCTCCTAAAGTTGACCAAAACTGACACAAGAGGAAATCATTGAAGGTCATCATGTCTGCCCTTGGCATTCTCGGAACGCCCTGGCCTCAGAATGCAGCATCGGTAGTCCATGGTAACCTGCGGAGAGGGGGCGGGGCTGAAGGAGGTTGGAACACTGCCCTCACTGAGGGAGTGGGTGTGGCCATCTCTGCTGTGACTGAACAAAGGGCAGGGGAGCAGGGGGCCCAGGGCAGGGCCCTCAGAGGCCGGCAGGCCCAGGGGTGTGTCACAAGCATTTGGCCCAGGCCAAAGGGCACCTTCTTTGTCCGCACAGCTTCCCAAACACTCACCTTTCCACTCAGGCCGCCCTCTTTGTTGAAGTGTGTGTGGAACGTGTCCTCGCAGTACACCTCGCTGCACAGCTAACCATAGGACTGGGCATCGTACCTTCCTGCCAGGTGACCGAAGTTCGCAGGCAGATGGGTCCCTGGGACCAACGCGGAGAGGCTCCTGCCCTGACCACAGGTCGACCACAGCCGCTGCCCCAGATCGGGGGCCGCAAAGCAGCCCTGTCTGAATCCCCTGCCTCTAGAGGGAGTATTGGACCAACACTTCTAAAAAATGGGGTCCTTGCGGGTAACTCATCGGAGGGACACAAATAAATCGTTGCCGACTTTCTCCTGGAGCTTACGAGCGTTCACACTTAAGCCTGATACAATGTCAGCTGTTTAGCTAAACATGAGCTCATGATCTAAATTTACACAATAATGAAGAAATCAGCTACAAGTGGAGACAATCAGCAAAAACAATCAATATGAGAATTAGTTTCCCAAGGCCATCCATCAGATGTTGGAATAATCAGGTGCAAGGCAGAAAATATACATAAAACTGGAACTGAAACAAGGAACAAGGATGTTTACTAAGACTGGTAGGATCTCTAAAACATTTGTAAAGTACATGTCATTGATAAAGCTAAATACTCAAAGGTTGTGTAATACAACAGATTAATCATTGAGAAGAGTGAAATTATGCGGTTTTGAAAACTATGGCAGGTCAGATTTTCTGCCTAATGATATAAGAAGATTTCTCTCAAAAATACACATTATTTCAAAGACTTATTGGCTGTGAAATAAGTGAAGGGTATTTCAAATGGCTTGTCTGCAAAGAAAGGTGAGATGTAGGGAATCACAGAAAGTCGAGGGGAAAATATGTCAATATATACATTGCTATTTGGTGAACTAAGCCTTAGGCCAGCAACAATGGAGAGGACCTGACCCTTAGAAACTTACAAGTAAGCTGGAATCTTCAAAAGTTCAAATCTTTCTAAGTAAAAATGTTTATTAAAATGAATAACCAAGTGTTTTAATTGACATCAGATGATCAAAACAACAAACCCTGAGAACATAGAAAAAATATAAATAAAGATATGAGCAGAACTTAATACAACAGAAAACGTATAAAATTGAGGTGATTTAGTAAGTCCAAAGAATATTCTTTGAAAAGATTTAAAAGACACACTTTGATTAAGGAAAACATAAACATATGTAAAGAATATACAGAAAGAATCAGGACAATGTTATAGCAGAGAATATATGAAATGCCAGTAAATTTGAACATTTCTGTAAAGGGGACCATTTCCTAGCTCCTAAAGTTGACCAAAACTGACACAAGAGGAAATCATTGAAGGTCATCATGTCTGCCCTTGGCATTCTTGGAACGCCCTGGCCTCAGAATGCAGCATCGGTAGTCCATGGTAACCTGCGGAGAGGGGGTGGGGCTGAAGGAGGTTGGAACACTGCCCTCACTGAGGGAGTGGGTGTGGCCATCTCTGCTGTGACTGAACAAAGGGCAGGGGAGCAGGGGGCCCAGGGCAGGGCCCTCAGAGCCCGGCAGGACCAGGGGAGTGTCACAAGCATTTGGCCCAGGCCAAAGGGCGCCTTCTTTGTCTGCACAGCTTCCCAAACACTCACATTTCCACTCAGGCCGCCCTCTTTGTTGAAGTGTGTGTGGAACGTGTCCTCGCAGTACACCTCGCTGCACAGCTAACCATAGGACTGGGCATCGTACCTTCCTGCCAGGTGACCGAAGTTCGCAGGCAGATGGGTCACTGGGACCAACGCGGAGAGGCTCCTGCCCTGACCACAGGTCGACCACAGCTGCTGCCCCAGATCGGGGGTTGCAAAGCAGCCCTGTCTGAATCCCCTGCCTCTAGAGGGAGTATTGGACCAACACTTCTAAAAAATGGGGTCCTTGCGGGCAACTCATCGGAGGGACACAAAAAAATCTTTGCCGACTTTCTCCTGAAGCTTACGAGCGTTCACACTTAAGCCTTTTACAATGTCAGCTGTTTAGCTAAACATGAGCTCATGATCTAAATTTACACAATAATGAAGAAATCAGCTACAAGGGGAGACAATCAGCAAAAACAATCAATATGAGAATTAGTTTCCCAAGGCCACCCATCAGATGTTGGAATAATCAGGTGCAAGGCAGAATATATACATAAAACTGGAACTGGAACAAGGAACAAGGATGTTTTCAAAGACTGGTAGGATCTCTAAAACATTTGTAAAGTACATGTCATTGATAAAGCTAAATACTCAAAGGTTGTGTAATACAACAGATTAATCATTGAGAAGAGTGAAATTATGCTGTTTTGAAAACTATGGCAGGTCAGATTTTCTGCCTAATGATATAAGAAGATTTCTCTCAAAAATACACATTATTTCAAAGACTTATTGGCTGTGAAATAAGTGAAGGGTATTTCAAATGGCTTGTCTGCAAAGAAAGGTGAGATGTAGGGAATCACAGAAAGTCGAGGGGAAAATATGTCAATATATACATTGCTATATGGTGAACTAAGCCTTAGGCCAGCAACAATGGAGAGGACCTGACCCTTAGAAACTTACAAGTAAGCTGGAATCTTCAAAAGTTCAAATCTTTATAAGTAAAAAGATTTATTAAAATGAATAACCAAGTGTTTTAATTGACATCAGATGATCAAAACAACAAACCCTGAGAACATAGAAAAAATATAAATAAAGATATGAGCAGAACTTAATACAACAGAAAACGTATAAAATTGAGGTGATTTAGTAAGTCCAAAGAATATTCTTTGAAAAGATTTAAAAGACACACTTTGATTAAGGAAAACAAAAACATAAGTAAAGAATATACAGAAAGAATCAGGACAATGTTATAGCAGAGAATATATGAAATGCCAGTAAATTTGAACATTTCTGTAAAGGGGACCATTTCCTAGCTCCTAAAGTTGACCAAAACTGACACAAGAGGAAATCATTGAAGGTCATCATGTCTGCCCTTGGCATTCTCGGAACGCCCTGGCCTCAGAATGCAGCATCGGTAGTCCATGGTAACCTGCGGAGAGGGGGCGGGGCTGAAGGAGGTTGGAACACTGCCCTCACTGAGGGAGTGGGTGTGGCCATCTCTGCTGTGACTGAACAAAGGGCAGGGGAGCAGGGGGCCCAGGGCAGGGCCCTCAGAGGCCGGCAGGCCCAGGGGTGTGTCACAAGCATTTGGCCCAGGCCAAAGGGCACCTTCTTTGTCCGCACAGCTTCCCAAACACTCACCTTTCCACTCAGGCCGCCCTCTTTGTTGAAGTGTGTGTGGAACGTGTCCTCGCAGTACACCTCTCTGCACAGCTAACCATAGGACTGGGCATCGTACCTTCCTGCCAGGTGACCGAAGTTCGCAGACAGATGGGTCCCTGGGACCAACGCGGAGAGGCTCCTGCCCTGACCACAGGTCGACCACAGCCGCTGTCCCAGATCGGGGGCCGCAAAGCAGCCCTGTCTGAATCCCCTGCCTCTAGAGGGAGTATTGGACCAACACTTCTAAAAAATGGGGTCCTTGCGGGTAACTCATCGGAGGGACACAAATAAATCGTTGCCGACTTTCTCCTGGAGCTTAGGAGCATTCACACTTAAGCCTGATACAATGTCAGCTGTTTAGCTAAACATGAGCTCATGATCTAAATTTACACAATAATGAAGAAATCAGCTACAAGTGGAGACAATCAGCAAATACAATCAATATGAGAATTAGTTTCCCAAGGCCATCCATCAGATGTTGGAATAATCAGGTGCAAGGCAGAAAATATACATAAAACTGGAACTGAAACAAGGAACAAGGATGTTTACTAAGACTGGTAGGATCTCTAAAACATTTGTAAAGTACATGTCATTGATAAAGCTAAATAATCAAAGGTTGTGTAATACAACAGATTAATCATTGAGAAGAGTGAAATTATGCTGTTTTGAAAACTATGGCAGGTCAGATTTTCTGCCTAATGATATAAGAAGATTTCTCTCAAAAATACGCATTATTTCAAAGACTTATTGGCTGTGAAATAAGTTAAGGGTATTTCAAATGGCTTGTCTGCAAAGAAAGGTGAGATGTAGGGAATCACAGAAAGTCGAGGGGAAAATATGTCAATATATACATTGCTATATGGTGAACTAAGCCTTAGGCCAGCAACAATGGAGAGGACCTGACCCTTAGAAACTTACAAGTAAGCTGGAATCTTCAAAAGTTCAAATCTTTCTAAGTAAAAAGGTTTATTAAAATGAATAACCAAGTGTTTTAATTGACATCAGATGATCAAAACAACAAACCCTGAGAACATAGAAAAAATATAAATAAAGATATGAGCAGAACTTAATACAACAGAAAACGTATAAAATTGAGGTGATTTAGTAAGTCCAAAGAATATTCTTTGAAAAGATTTAAAAGACACACTTTGATTAAGGAAAACATAAACATATGTAAAGAATATACAGAAAGAATCAGGACAATGTTATAGCAGAGAATATATGAAATGCCAGTAAATTTGAACATTTCTGTAAAGGGGACCATTTCCTAGCTCCTAAAGTTGACCAAAACTGACACAAGAGGAAATCATTGAAGGTCATCATGTCTGCCCTTGGCATTCTTGGAACGCCCTGGCCTCAGAATGCAGCATCGGTAGTCCATGGTAACCTGCGGAGAGGGGGTGGGGCTGAAAGAGGTTGGAACACTGCCCTCACTGAGGGAGTGGGTGTGGCCATCTCTGCTGTGACTGAACAAAGGGCAGGGGAGCAGGGGGCCCAGGGCAGGGCCCTCAGAGCCCGGCAGGACCAGGGGAGTGTCACAAGCATTTGGCCCAGGCCAAAGGGCGCCTTCTTTGTCTGCACAGCTTCCCAAACACTCACATTTCCACTCAGGCCGCCCTCTTTGTTGAAGTGTGTGTGGAACGTGTCCTCGCAGTACACCTCGCTGCACAGCTAACCATAGGACTGGGCATCGTACCTTCCTGCCAGGTGACCGAAGTTCGCAGGCAGATGGGTCACTGGGACCAACGCGGAGAGGCTCCTGCCCTGACCACAGGTCGACCACAGCCGCTGCCCCAGATCGGGGGTTGCAAAGCAGCCCTGTCTGAATCCCCTGCCTCTAGAGGGAGTATTGGACCAACACTTCTAAAAAATGGGGTCCTTGCGGGCAACTCATCGGAGGGACACAAAAAAATCTTTGCCGACTTTCTCCTGAAGCTTACGAGCGTTCACACTTAAGCCTTTTACAATGTCAGCTGTTTAGCTAAACATGAGCTCATGATCTAAATTTACACAATAATGAAGAAATCAGCTACAAGGGGAGACAATCAGCAAAAACAATCAATATGAGAATTAGTTTCCCAAGGCCACCCATCAGATGTTGGAATAATCAGGTGCAAGGCAGAATATATACATAAAACTGGAACTGGAACAAGGAACAAGGATGTTTTCAAAGACTGGTAGGATCTCTAAAACATTTGTAAAGTACATGTCATTGATAAAGCTAAATACTCAAAGGTTGTGTAATACAACAGATTAATCATTGAGAAGAGTGAAATTATGCTGTTTTGAAAACTATGGCAGGTCAGATTTTCTGCCTAATGATATAAGAAGATTTCTCTCAAAAATACACATTATTTCAAAGACTTATTGGCTGTGAAATAAGTGAAGGGTATTTCAAATGGCTTGTCTGCAAAGAAAGGTGAGATGTAGGGAATCACAGAAAGTCGAGGGGAAAATATGTCAATATATACATTGCTATATGGTGAACTAAGCCTTAGGCCAGCAACAATGGAGAGGACATGACCCTTAGAAACTTACAAGTAAACTGGAATCTTCAAAAGTTCAAATCTTTCTAAGTAAAAAGGTTTATTAAAATGAATAACCAAGTGTTTTAATTGACATCAGATGATCAAAACAACAAACCCTGAGAACATAGAAAAAATATAAATAAAGATATGAGCAGAACTTAATACAACAGAAAACGTATAAAATTGAGGTGATTTAGTAAGTCCAAAGAATATTCTTTGAAAAGATTTAAAAGACACACTTTGATTAAGGAAAACATAAACATATGTAAAGAATATACAGAAAGAATCAGGACAATGTTATAGCAGAGAATATATGAAATGCCAGTAAATTTGAACATTTCTGTAAAGGGGACCATTTCCTAGCTCCTAAAGTTGACCAAAACTGACACAAGAGGAAATCATTGAAGGTCATCATGTCTGCCCTTGGCATTCTTGGAACGCCCTGGCCTCAGAATGCAGCATCGGTAGTCCATGGTAACCTGCGGTGAGGGGGTGGGGCTGAAGGAGGTTGGAACACTGCCCTCACTGAGGGAGTGGGTGTGGCCATCTCTGCTGTGACTGAACAAAGGGCAGGGGAGCAGGGGGCCCAGGGCAGGGCCCTCAGAGCCCGGCAGGACCAGGGGAGTGTCACAAGCATTTGGCCCAGGCCAAAGGGCGCCTTCTTTGTCTGCACAGCTTCCCAAACACTCACATTTCCACTCAGGCCGCCCTCTTTGTTGAAGTGTGTGTGGAACGTGTCCTCGCAGTACACCTCGCTGCACAGCTAACCATAGGACTGGGCATCGTACCTTCCTGCCAGGTGACCGAAGTTCGCAGGCAGATGGGTCACTGGGACCAACGCGGAGAGGCTCCTGCCCTGACCACAGGTCGACCACAGCCGCTGCCCCAGATCGGGGGTTGCAAAGCAGCCCTGTCTGAATCCCCTGCCTCTAGAGGGAGTATTGGACCAACACTTGTAAAAAATGGGGTCCTTGCGGGCAACTCATCGGAGGGACACAAAAAAATCTTTGCCGACTTTCTCCTGAAGCTTACGAGCGTTCACACTTAAGCCTTTTACAATGTCAGCTGTTTAGCTAAACATGAGCTCATGATCTAAATTTACACAATAATGAAGAAATCAGCTACAAGGGGAGAGAATCAGCAAAAACAATCAATATGAGAATTAGTTTCCCAAGGCCACCCATCAGATGTTGGAATAATCAGGTGCAAGGCAGAATATATACATAAAACTGGAACTGGAACAAGGAACAAGGATGTTTTCAAAGACTGGTAGGATCTCTAAAACATTTGTAAAGTACATGTCATTGATAAAGCTAAATACTCAAAGGTTGTGTAATACAACAGATTAATCATTGAGAAGAGTGAAATTATGCTGTTTTGAAAACTATGGCAGGTCAGATTTTCTGCCTAATGATATAAGAAGATTTCTCTCAAAAATACACATTATTTCAAAGACTTATTGGCTGTGAAATAAGTTAAGGTTATTTCAAATGGCTTGTCTGCAAAGAAAGGTGAGATGTAGGGAATCACAGAAAGTCGAGGGGAAAATATGTCAATATATACATTGCTATATGGTGAACTAAGCCTTAGGCCAGCAACAATGGAGAGGACCTGACCCTTAGAAACTTACAAGTAAGCTGGAATCTTCAAAAGTTCAAATCTTTCTAAGTAAAAAGATTTATTAAAATGAATAACCAAGTGTTTTCATTGACATCAGATGATCAAAACAACAAACCCTGAGAACATAGAAAAAATATAAATAAAGATATGAGCAGAACTTAATACAACAGAAAACGTATAAAATTGAGGTGATTTAGTAAGTCCAAAGAATATTCTTTGAAAAGATTTAAAAGACACACTTTGATTAAGGAAAACATAAACATATGTAAAGAATATACAGAAAGAATCAGGACAATGTTATAGCAGAGAATATATGAAATGCCAGTAAATTTGAACATTTCTGTAAAGGGGACCATTTCCTAGCTCCTAAAGTTGACCAAAACTGACACAAGAAGAAATCATTGAAGGTCATCATGTCTGCCCTTGGCATTCTTGGAACGCCCTGGCCTCAGAATGCAGCATCGGTAGTCCATGGTAACCTGCGGAGAGGGGGTGGGGCTGAAGGAGGTTGGAACACTGCCCTCACTGAGGGAGTGGGTGTGGCCATCTCTGCTGTGACTGAACAAAGGGCAGGGGAGCAGGGGGCCCAGGGCAGGGCCCTCAGAGCCCGGCAGGACCAGGGGAGTGTCACAAGCATTTGGCCCAGGCCAAAGGGCGCCTTCTTTGTCTGCACAGCTTCCCAAACACTCACATTTCCACTCAGGCCGCCCTCTTTGTTGAAGTGTGTGTGGAACGTGTCCTCGCAGTACACCTCGCTGCACAGCTAACCATAGGACTGGGCATCGTACCTTCCTGCCAGGTGACCGAAGTTCGCAGGCAGATGGGTCACTGGGACCAACGCGGAGAGGCTCCTGCCCTGACCACAGGTCGACCACAGCCGCTGCCCCAGATCGGGGGTTGCAAAGCAGCCCTGTCTGAATCCCCTGCCTCTAGAGGGAGTATTGGACCAACACTTCTAAAAAATGGGGTCCTTGCGGGCAACTCATCGGAGGGACACAAAAAAATCTTTGCCGACTTTCTCCTGAAGCTTACGAGCGTTCACACTTAAGCCTTTTACAATGTCAGCTGTTTAGCTAAACATGAGCTCATGATCTAAATTTACACAATAATGAAGAAATCAGCTACAAGGGGAGACAATCAGCAAAAACAATCAATATGAGAATTAGTTTCCCAAGGCCACCCATCAGATGTTGGAATAATCAGGTGCAAGGCAGAATATATACATAAAACTGGAACTGGAACAAGGAACAAGGATGTTTTCAAAGACTGGTAGGATCTCTAAAACATTTGTAAAGTACATGTCATTGATAAAGCTAAATACTCAAAGGTTGTGTAATACAACAGATTAATCATTGAGAAGAGTGAAATTATGCTGTTTTGAAAACTATGGCAGGTCAGATTTTCTGCCTAATGATATAAGAAGATTTCTCTCAAAAATACACATTATTTCAAAGACTTATTGGCTGTGAAATAAGTTAAGGGTATTTCAAATGGCTTGTCTGCAAAGAAAGGTGAGATGTAGGGAATCACAGAAAGTCGAGGGGAAAATATGTCAATATATACATTGCTATATGGTGAACTAAGCCTTAGGCCAGCAACAATGGAGAGGACATGACCCTTAGAAACTTACAAGTAAACTGGAATCTTCAAAAGTTCAAATCTTTCTAAGTAAAAAGGTTTATTAAAATGAATAACCAAGTGTTTTCATTGACATCAGATGATCAAAACAACAAACCCTGAGAACATAGAAAAAATATAAATAAAGATATGAGCAGAACTTAATACAACAGAAAACGTATAAAATTGAGGTGATTTAGTAAGTCCAAAGAATATTCTTTGAAAAGATTTAAAAGACACACTTTGATTAAGGAAAACATAAACATATGTAAAGAATATACAGAAAGAATCAGGACAATGTTATAGCAGAGAATATATGAAATGCCAGTAAATTTGAACATTTCTGTAAAGGGGACCATTTCCTAGCTCCTAAAGTTGACCAAAACTGACACAAGAGGAAATCATTGAAGGTCATCATGTCTGCCCTTGGCATTCTTGGAACGCCCTGGCCTCAGAATGCAGCATCGGTAGTCCATGGTAACCTGCGGAGAGGGGGTGGGGCTGAAAGAGGTTGGAACACTGCCCTCACTGAGGGAGTGGGTGTGGCCATCTCTGCTGTGACTGAACAAAGGGCAGGGGAGCAGGGGGCCCAGGGCAGGGCCCTCAGAGCCCGGCAGGACCAGGGGAGTGTCACAAGCATTTGGCCCAGGCCAAAGGGCGCCTTCTTTGTCTGCACAGCTTCCCAAACACTCACATTTCCACTCAGGCCGCCCTCTTTGTTGAAGTGTGTGTGGAACGTGTCCTCGCAGTACACCTCGCTGCACAGCTAACCATAGGACTGGGCATCGTACCTTCCTGCCAGGTGACCGAAGTTCGCAGGCAGATGGGTCACTGGGACCAACGCGGAGAGGCTCCTGCCCTGACCACAGGTCGACCACAGCCGCTGCCCCAGATCGGGGGTTGCAAAGCAGCCCTGTCTGAATCCCCTGCCTCTAGAGGGAGTATTGGACCAACACTTCTAAAAAATGGGGTCCTTGCGGGCAACTCATCGGAGGGACACAAAAAAATCTTTGCCGACTTTCTCCTGAAGCTTACGAGCGTTCACACTTAAGCCTTTTACAATGTCAGCTGTTTAGCTAAACATGAGCTCATGATCTAAATTTACACAATAATGAAGAAATCAGCTACAAGGGGAGACAATCAGCAAAAACAATCAATATGAGAATTAGTTTCCCAAGGCCACCCATCAGATGTTGGAATAATCAGGTGCAAGGCAGAATATATACATAAAACTGGAACTGGAACAAGGAACAAGGATGTTTTCAAAGACTGGTAGGATCTCTAAAACATTTGTAAAGTACATGTCATTGATAAAGCTAAATACTCAAAGGTTGTGTAATACAACAGATTAATCATTGAGAAGAGTGAAATTATGCTGTTTTGAAAACTATGGCAGGTCAGATTTTCTGCCTAATGATATAAGAAGATTTCTCTCAAAAATACACATTATTTCCAAGACTTATTGGCTGTGAAATAAGTTAAGGGTATTTCAAATGGCTTGTCTGCAAAGAAAGGTGAGATGTAGGGAATCACAGAAAGTCGAGGGGAAAATATGTCAATATATACATTGCTATATGGTGAACTAAGCCTTAGGCCAGCAACAATGGAGAGGACCTGACCCTTAGAAACTTACAAGTAAACTGGAATCTTCAAAAGTTCAAATCTTTCTAAGTAAAAAGGTTTATTAAAATGAATAACCAAGTGTTTTCATTGACATCAGATGATCAAAACAACAAACCCTGAGAACATAGAAAAAATATAAATAAAGATATGAGCAGAACTTAATACAACAGAAAACGTATAAAATTGAGGTGATTTAGTAAGTCCAAAGAATATTCTTTGAAAAGATTTAAAAGACACACTTTGATTAAGGAAAACATAAACATATGTAAAGAATATACAGAAAGAATCAGGACAATGTTATAGCAGAGAATATATGAAATGCCAGTAAATTTGAACATTTCTGTAAAGGGGACCATTTCCTAGCTCCTAAAGTTGACCAAAACTGACACAAGAGGAAATCATTGAAGGTCATCATGTCTGCCCTTGGCATTCTTGGAACGCCCTGGCCTCAGAATGCAGCATCGGTAGTCCATGGTAACCTGCGGAGAGGGGGTGGGGCTGAAGGAGGTTGGAACACTGCCCTCACTGAGGGAGTGGGTGTGGCCATCTCTGCTGTGACTGAACAAAGGGCAGGGGAGCAGGGGGCCCAGGGCAGGGCCCTCAGAGCCCGGCAGGACCAGGGGAGTGTCACAAGCATTTGGCCCAGGCCAAAGGGCGCCTTCTTTGTCTGCACAGCTTCCCAAACACTCACATTTCCACTCAGGCCGCCCTCTTTGTTGAAGTGTGTGTGGAACGTGTCCTCGCAGTACACCTCGCTGCACAGCTAACCATAGGACTGGGCATCGTACCTTCCTGCCAGGTGACCGAAGTTCGCAGGCAGATGGGTCACTGGGACCAACGCGGAGAGGCTCCTGCCCTGACCACAGGTCGACCACAGCCGCTGCCCCAGATCGGGGGTTGCAAAGCAGCCCTGTCTGAATCCCCTGCCTCTAGAGGGAGTATTGGACCAACACTTCTAAAAAATGGGGTCCTTGCGGGCAACTCATCGGAGGGACACAAGAAAATCTTTGCCGACTTTCTCCTGAAGCTTACGAGCGTTCACACTTAAGCCTTTTACAATGTCAGCTGTTTAGCTAAACATGAGCTCATGATCTAAATTTACACAATAATGAAGAAATCAGCTACAAGGGGAGAGAGTCAGCAAAAACAATCAATATGAGAATTAGTTTCCCAAGGCCACCCATCAGATGTTGGAATAATCAGGTGCAAGGCAGAATATATACATAAAACTGGAACTGGAACAAGGAACAAGGATGTTTTCAAAGACTGGTAGGATCTCTAAAACATTTGTAAAGTACATGTCATTGATAAAGCTAAATACTCAAAGGTTGTGTAATACAACAGATTAATCATTGAGAAGAGTGAAATTATGCTGTTTTGAAAACTATGGCAGGTCAGATTTTCTGCCTAATGATATAAGAAGATTTCTCTCAAAAATACACATTATTTCAAAGACTTATTGGCTGTGAAATAAGTTAAGGGTATTTCAAATGGCTTGTCTGCAAAGAAAGGTGAGATGTAGGGAATCACAGAAAGTCGAGGGGAAAATATGTCAATATATACATTGCTATATGGTGAACTAAGCCTTAGGCCAGCAACAATGGAGAGGACATGACCCTTAGAAACTTACAAGTAAACTGGAATCTTCAAAAGTTCAAATCTTTCTAAGTAAAAAGGTTTATTAAAATGAATAACCAAGTGTTTTCATTGACATCAGATGATCAAAACAACAAACCCTGAGAACATAGAAAAAATATAAATAAAGATATGAGCAGAACTTAATACAACAGAAAACGTATAAAATTGAGGTGATTTAGTAAGTCCAAAGAATATTCTTTGAAAAGATTTAAAAGACACACTTTGATTAAGGAAAACATAAACATATGTAAAGAATATACAGAAAGAATCAGGACAATGTTATAGCAGAGAATATATGAAATGCCAGTAAATTTGAACATTTCTGTAAAGGGGACCATTTCCTAGCTCCTAAAGTTGACCAAAACTGACACAAGAGGAAATCATTGAAGGTCATCATGTCTGCCCTTGGCATTCTTGGAACGCCCTGGCCTCAGAATGCAGCATCGGTAGTCCATGGTAACCTGCGGAGAGGGGGTGGGGCTGAAAGAGGTTGGAACACTGCCCTCACTGAGGGAGTGGGTGTGGCCATCTCTGCTGTGACTGAACAAAGGGCAGGGGAGCAGGGGGCCCAGGGCAGGGCCCTCAGAGCCCGGCAGGACCAGGGGAGTGTCACAAGCATTTGGCCCAGGCCAAAGGGCGCCTTCTTTGTCTGCACAGCTTCCCAAACACTCACATTTCCACTCAGGCCGCCCTCTTTGTTGAAGTGTGTGTGGAACGTGTCCTCGCAGTACACCTCGCTGCACAGCTAACCATAGGACTGGGCATCGTACCTTCCTGCCAGGTGACCGAAGTTCGCAGGCAGATGGGTCACTGGGACCAACGCGGAGAGGCTCCTGCCCTGACCACAGGTCGACCACAGCCGCTGCCCCAGATCGGGGGTTGCAAAGCAGCCCTGTCTGAATCCCCTGCCTCTAGAGGGAGTATTGGACCAACACTTCTAAAAAATGGGGTCCTTGCGGGCAACTCATCGGAGGGACACAAAAAAATCTTTGCCGACTTTCTCCTGAAGCTTACGAGCGTTCACACTTAAGCCTTTTACAATGTCAGCTGTTTAGCTAAACATGAGCTCATGATCTAAATTTACACAATAATGAAGAAATCAGCTACAAGGGGAGACAATCAGCAAAAACAATCAATATGAGAATTAGTTTCCCAAGGCCACCCATCAGATGTTGGAATAATCAGGTGCAAGGCAGAATATATACATAAAACTGGAACTGGAACAAGGAACAAGGATGTTTTCAAAGACTGGTAGGATCTCTAAAACATTTGTAAAGTACATGTCATTGATAAAGCTAAATACTCAAAGGTTGTGTAATACAACAGATTAATCATTGAGAAGAGTGAAATTATGCTGTTTTGAAAACTATGGCAGGTCAGATTTTCTGCCTAATGATATAAGAAGATTTCTCTCAAAAATACACATTATTTCCAAGACTTATTGGCTGTGAAATAAGTTAAGGGTATTTCAAATGGCTTGTCTGCAAAGAAAGGTGAGATGTAGGGAATCACAGAAAGTCGAGGGGAAAATATGTCAATATATACATTGCTATATGGTGAACTAAGCCTTAGGCCAGCAACAATGGAGAGGACCTGACCCTTAGAAACTTACAAGTAAACTGGAATCTTCAAAAGTTCAAATCTTTCTAAGTAAAAAGGTTTATTAAAATGAATAACCAAGTGTTTTCATTGACATCAGATGATCAAAACAACAAACCCTGAGAACATAGAAAAAATATAAATAAAGATATGAGCAGAACTTAATACAACAGAAAACGTATAAAATTGAGGTGATTTAGTAAGTCCAAAGAATATTCTTTGAAAAGATTTAAAAGACACACTTTGATTAAGGAAAACATAAACATATGTAAAGAATATACAGAAAGAATCAGGACAATGTTATAGCAGAGAATATATGAAATGCCAGTAAATTTGAACATTTCTGTAAAGGGGACCATTTCCTAGCTCCTAAAGTTGACCAAAACTGACACAAGAGGAAATCATTGAAGGTCATCATGTCTGCCCTTGGCATTCTTGGAACGTCCTGGCCTCAGAATGCAGCATCGGTAGTCCATGGTAACCTGCGGAGAGGGGGTGGGGCTGAAGGAGGTTGGAACACTGCCCTCACTGAGGGAGTGGGTGTGGCCATCTCTGCTGTGACTGAACAAAGGGCAGGGGAGCAGGGGGCCCAGGGCAGGGCCCTCAGAGCCCGGCAGGACCAGGGGAGTGTCACAAGCATTTGGCCCAGGCCAAAGGGCGCCTTCTTTGTCTGCACAGCTTCCCAAACACTCACATTTCCACTCAGGCCGCCCTCTTTGTTGAAGTGTGTGTGGAACGTGTCCTCGCAGTACACCTCGCTGCACAGCTAACCATAGGACTGGGCATCGTACCTTCCTGCCAGGTGACCGAAGTTCGCAGGCAGATGGGTCACTGGGACCAACGCGGAGAGGCTCCTGCCCTGACCACAGGTCGACCACAGCCGCTGCCCCAGATCGGGGGTTGCAAAGCAGCCCTGTCTGAATCCCCTGCCTCTAGAGGGAGTATTGGACCAACACTTCTAAAAAATGGGGTCCTTGCGGGCAACTCATCGGAGGGACACAAGAAAATCTTTGCCGACTTTCTCCTGAAGCTTACGAGCGTTCACACTTAAGCCTTTTACAATGTCAGCTGTTTAGCTAAACATGAGCTCATGATCTAAATTTACACAATAATGAAGAAATCAGCTACAAGGGGAGAGAGTCAGCAAAAACAATCAATATGAGAATTAGTTTCCCAAGGCCACCCATCAGATGTTGGAATAATCAGGTGCAAGGCAGAATATATACATAAAACTGGAACTGGAACAAGGAACAAGGATGTTTTCAAAGACTGGTAGGATCTCTAAAACATTTGTAAAGTACATGTCATTGATAAAGCTAAATACTCAAAGGTTGTGTAATACAACAGATTAATCATTGAGAAGAGTGAAATTATGCTGTTTTGAAAACTATGGCAGGTCAGATTTTCTGCCTAATGATATAAGAAGATTTCTCTCAAAAATACACATTATTTCAAAGACTTATTGGCTGTGAAATAAGTGAAGGGTATTTCAAATGGCTTGTCTGCAAAGAAAGGTGAGATGTAGGGAATCACAGAAAGTCGAGGGGAAAATATGTCAATATATACATTGCTATATGGTGAACTAAGCCTTAGGCCAGCAACAATGGAGAGGACCTGACCCTTAGAAACTTACAAGTAAGCTGGAATCTTCAAAAGTTCAAATCTTTCTAAGTAAAAAGATTTATTAAAATGAATAACCAAGTGTTTTCATTGACATCAGATGATCAAAACAACAAACCCTGAGAACATAGAAAAAATATAAATAAAGATATGAGCAGAACTTAATACAACAGAAAACGTATAAAATTGAGGTGATTTAGTAAGTCCAAAGAATATTCTTTGAAAAGATTTAAAAGACACACTTTGATTAAGGAAAACATAAACATATGTAAAGAATATACAGAAAGAATCAGGACAATGTTATAGCAGAGAATATATGAAATGCCAGTAAATTTGAACATTTCTGTAAAGGGGACCATTTCCTAGCTCCTAAAGTTGACCAAAACTGACACAAGAAGAAATCATTGAAGGTCATCATGTCTGCCCTTGGCATTCTTGGAACGCCCTGGCCTCAGAATGCAGCATCGGTAGTCCATGGTAACCTGCGGAGAGGGGGTGGGGCTGAAGGAGGTTGGAACACTGCCCTCACTGAGGGAGTGGGTGTGGCCATCTCTGCTGTGACTGAACAAAGGGCAGGGGAGCAGGGGGCCCAGGGCAGGGCCCTCAGAGCCCGGCAGGACCAGGGGAGTGTCACAAGCATTTGGCCCAGGCCAAAGGGCGCCTTCTTTGTCTGCACAGCTTCCCAAACACTCACATTTCCACTCAGGCCGCCCTCTTTGTTGAAGTGTGTGTGGAACGTGTCCTCGCAGTACACCTCGCTGCACAGCTAACCATAGGACTGGGCATCGTACCTTGCCAGGTGACCGAAGTTCGCAGGCAGATGGGTCACTGGGACCAACGCGGAGAGGCTCCTGCCCTGACCACAGGTCGACCACAGCCGCTGCCCAGATCGGGGGTTGCAAAGCAGCCCTGTCTGAATCCCCTGCCTCTAGAGGGAGTATTGGACCAACACTTCTAAAAAATGGGGTCCTTGCGGGCAACTCATCGGAGGGACACAAAAAAATCTTTGCCGACTTTCTCCTGAAGCTTACGAGCGTTCACACTTAAGCCTTTTACAATGTCAGCTGTTTAGCTAAACATGAGCTCATGATCTAAATTTACACAATATGAAGAAATCAGCTACAAGGGGAGACAATCAGCAAAAACAATCAATATGAGAATTAGTTCCCAAGGCCACCCATCAGATGTTGGAATAATCAGGTGCAAGGCAGAAAATATACATAAAACTGGAACTGGAACAAGGAACAAGGATGTTTACTTAACACTGGTAGGATCTCTAAAACATTTGTAAAGTACATGTCATTGATAAAGCTAAATACTCAAAGGTTGTGTAATACAACAGATTAATCATTGAGAAGAGTGAAATTATGCCTGTTTTGAAAACTATGGCAGGTCAGATTTTTCTGCCTAATGATATAAGAAGATTTCTCTCAAAAATACACATTATTTCAAAGACTTATTGGCTGTGAAATAAGTGAAGGGTATTTCAAATGGCTTGTCTGCAAAGAAAGGTGAGATGTAGGGAATCACAGAAAGTCGAGGGGGAAAATAATGTCAATATATACATTGCTATATGGTGAACTAAGCCTTAGGCCAGCAACAATGGGAGGACCTGACCCTTAGAAACTTACAAGTAAGCTGGAATCTTCAAAAGTTCAAATCTTTCTAAGTAAAAAGATTTATTAAAATGAATAACCAAGTGTTTTAATTGACATCAGATGATCAAAACAACAAACCCTGAGAATATAGAAAAATATAAATAAAGATATGAGCAGAACTTAACACAACAGAAAACGTATAAAATTGAGGTGATTTAGTAAGTCCAAAGAAATATCTTTGAAAGATTTAAAAGACACACTTTGATTAAGGAAAACATAAACATATGTAAAGAATATACAGAAAGAATCAGGACAATGTTATAGCAGAGAATATATGAAATGCCAGTAAATTTGAACATTTCTGTAAAGGGGACCATTCCTAGCTCCTAAAGTTGACCAAAACTGACACAAGAGGAAATCATTGAAGGTCATCATGTCTGCCCTTGGCATTCTTGGAACGCCCTGGCCTCAGAAATGCAGCATCGGTAGTCCATGGTAACCTGCGGAGAGGGGGTGGGGCTGAAGGAGGTTGGAACACTGCACTCACTGAGGGAGTGGGTGTGGCCATCTCTGCTGTGACTGAACAAAGGGCAGGGGAGCAGGGGGGCCCCCGGGCAGGGCCCTCAGAGCCCGGCAGGACTCAGGGGAGTGTCACAAGCATTTGGCCCAGGCCAAAGGGCGCCTTCTTTGACCGCACAGCTTCCCAAACACTCACATTTCCACTCAGGCCGCCCTCTTTGTTGAAGTGTGTGTGGAACGTGTCCTCGCAGTACACCTCGCTGCACAGCTAACCATAGGACTGGGCATCGTACCTTCCTGCCAGGTGACCGAAGTTCGCAGGCAGATGGGTCACTGGGACCAACGCGGAGAGGCTCCTGCCCTGACCACAGGTCGACCACAGCCGCTGCCCCAGATCGGGGGTTGCAAAGCAGCCCTGTCTGAATCCCTGCCTCTAGAGGGAGTATTGGACCAACACTTCTAAAAAATGGGGTCCTTGCGGGCAACTCATCGGAGGGACACAAAAAATTCTTTGCCGACTTTCTTCCTGAAGCTTACGAGCGTTCACACTTAAGCCTTTTACAATGTCAGCTGTTTAGCTAAACATGAGCTCATGATCTAAATTTACACAATAATCGAAGAAATCAGCTACAAGGGGAGACAATCAGCAAAACAATCAATATGAGAATTAGTTTCCCCAAGGCCACCCATCAGATGTTGGAATAATCAGGTGCAAGGCAGAATATATACATAAAACTGGAACTGGAACAAGGAACAAGGATGTTTTCAAAGACTGGTAGGATCTCTAAAACATTTGTAAAGTACATGTCATTGATAAAGCTAAATACTCAAGGTTGTGTAATACAACAGATTAATCATTGAGAAGAGTGAAATTATTGCTGTTTTGAAACTATGGCAGGTCAGATTTTCTGCCTAATGATATAAGAAGATTTCTCTCAAAAATACACATTATTTCAAAGACTTATTGGCTGTGAAATAAGTGAAGGGTATTTCAAATGGCTTGTCTGCAAAGAAAGGTGAGATGTAGGGAATCACAGAAAGTCGAGGGGAAAATATGTCAATATATACATTGCTATATGGTGAAGTAAGCCTTAGGCCAGCAACAATGGAGAGGACCTGACCCTTAGAAACTTACAAGTAAGCTGGAATCTTCAAAAGTTCAAATCTTTCTAAGTAAAAAGATTTATTAAAATGAATAACCAAGTGTTTTAATTGACATCAGATGATCAAAACAACAAACCCTGAGAACATAGAAAAAATATAAATAAAAGATATGAGCAGAACTTAATACAACAGAAAACGTATAAAATTGAGCTGATTTAGTAAGTCCAAAGAATATTCTTTGAAAAGATTTAAAAGACACACTTTGATTAAGGAAAACATAAACATATGTAAAGAATATACAGAAAGAATCAGGACAATGTTATAGCAGAGAATATATGAAATGCCAGTAAATTTGAACATTTCTGTAAAGGGGACCATTTCCTAGCTCCTGAAGTTGACCAAAACTGACACAAGAGGAAATCATTGAAGGTCATCATGTCTGCCCTTGGCATTCTTGGAACGCCCTGGCCTCAGAATGCAGCATCAGTAGTCCATGGTAACCTGCGGAGAGGGGGTGGGGCTGAAGGAGGTTGGAACACTGCCCTCACTGAGGGAGTGGGTGTGGCCATCTCTGCTGTGACTGAACAAAGGGCAGGGGAGCAGGGGGCCCAGGGAAGGGCCCTCAGAGCCCGGCAGGACCAGGGGAGTGTCACAAGCATTTGGCCCAGGCCAAAGGGCGCCTTCTTTGTCTGCACAGCTTCCCAAACACTCACATTTCCACTCAGGCCGCCCTCTTTGTTGAAGTGTGTGTGGAACGTGTCCTCGCAGTACACCTCGCTGCACAGCTAACCATAGGACTGGGCATCGTACCTTCCTGCCAGGTGACCGAAGTTCCCAGGCAGATGGGTCACTGGGACCAACGCGGAGAGGCTCCTGCCCTGACCACAGGTCGACCACAGCCGCTGCCCCAGATCGGGGGTTGCAAAGCAGCCCTGTCTGAATCCCCTGCCTCTAGAGGGAGTATTGGACCAACACTTCTAAAAAATGGGGTCCTTGCGGGCAACTCATCGGAGGGACACAAAAAAATCTTTGCCGACTTTCTCCTGAAGCTTACGAGCGTTCACACTTAAGCCTTTTACAATGTCAGCTGTTTAGCTAAACATGAGCTCATGATCTAAATTTACACAATAATGAAGAAATCAGCTACAAGGGGAGACAATCAGCAAAAACAATCAATATGAGAATTAGTTTCCCAAGGCCACCCATCAGATGTTGGAATAATCAGGTGCAAGGCAGAATATATACATAAAACTGGAACAGGAACAAGGAACAAGGATGTTTTCAAAGACTGGTAGGATCTCTAAAACATTTGTAAAGTACATGTCATTGATAAAGCTAAATACTCAAAGGTTGTGTAATACAACAGATTAATCATTGAGAAGAGTGAAATTATGCTGTTTTGAAAACTATGGCAGGTCAGATTTTCTGCCTAATGATATAAGAAGATTTCTCTCAAAAATACACATTATTTCAAAGACTTATTGGCTGTGAAATAAGTGAAGGGTATTTCAAATGGCTTGTCTGCAAAGAAAGGTGAGATGTAGGGAATCACAGAAAGTCGAGGGGAAAATATGTCAATATATACATTGCTATATGGTGAACTAAGCCTTAGGCCAGCAACAATGGAGAGGACCTGACCCTTAGAAACTTACAAGTAAGCTGGAATCTTCAAAAGTTCAAATCTTTCTAAGTAAAAAGATTTATTAAAATGAATAACCAAGTGTTTTAATTGACATCAGATGATCAAAACAACAAACCCTGAGAACATAGATAAAATATAAATAAAGATATGAGCAGAACTTAATACAACAGAAAACGTATAAAATTGAGGTGATTTAGTAAGTCCAAAGAATATTCTTTGAAAAGATTTAAAAGACACACTTTGATTAAGGAAAACATAAACATATGTAAAGAATATACAGAAAGAATCAGGACAATGTTATAGCAGAGAATATATGAAATGCCAGTAAATTTGAACATTTCTGTAAAGGGGACCATTTCCTAGCTCCTAAAGTTGACCAAAACTGACACAAGAGGAAATCATTGAAGGTCATCATGTCTGCCCTTGGCATTCTTGGAACGCCCTGGCCTCAGAATGCAGCATCGGTAGTCCATGGTAACCTGCGGAGAGGGGGTGGGGATGAAGGAGGTTGGAACACTGCCCTCACTGAGGGAGTGGGTGTGGCCATCTCTGCTGTGACTGAACAAAGGGCAGGGGAGCAGGGGGCCCAGGGCAGGGCCCTCAGAGCCCGGCAGGACCAGGGGAGTGTCACAAGCATTTGGCCCAGGCCAAAGGGCGCCTTCTTTGTCCGCACAGCTTCCCAAACACTCACATTTCCACTCAGGCCGCCCTCTTTGTTGAAGTGTGTGTGGAACGTGTCCTCGCAGTACACCTCGCTGCACAGCTAACCATAGGACTGGGCATCGTACCTTCCTGCCAGGTGACCGAAGTTCGCAGGCAGATGGGTCACTGGGACCAACGCGGAGAGGCTCCTGCCCTGACCACAGGTCGACCACAGCCGCTGCCCCAGATCGGGGGTTGCAAAGCAGCCCTGTCTGAATCCCCTGCCTCTAGAGGGAGTATTGGACCAACACTTCTAAAAAATGGGGTCCTTGCGGGCAACTCATCGGAGGGACACAAAAAAATCTTTGCCGACTTTCTCCTGAAGCTTACGAGCGTTCACACTTAAGCCTTTTACAATGTCAGCTGTTTAGCTAAACATGAGCTCATGATCTAAATTTACACAATAATGAAGAAATCAGCTACAAGGGGAGACAATCAGCAAAAACAATCAATATGAGAATTAGTTTCCCAAGGCCACCCATCAGATGTTGGAATAATCAGGTGCAAGGCAGAATATATACATAAAACTGGAACTGGAACAAGGAACAAGGATGTTTTCAAAGACTGGTAGGATCTCTAAAACATTTGTAAAGTACATGTCATTGATAAAGCTAAATACTCAAAGGTTGTGTAATACAACAGATTAATCATTGAGAAGAGTGAAATTATGCTGTTTTGAAAACTATGGCAGGTCAGATTTTCTGCCTAATGATATAAGAAGATTTCTCTCAAAAATACACATTATTTCAAAGACTTATTGGCTGTGAAAAAAGTGAAGGGTATTTCAAATGGCTTGTCTGCAAAGAAAGGTGAGATGTAGGGAATCACAGAAAGTCGAGGGGAAAATATGTCAATATATACATTGCTATATGGTGAACTAAGCCTTAGGCCAGCAACAATGGAGAGGACCTGACCCTTAGAAACTTACAAGTAAGCTGGAATCTTCAAAAGTTCAAATCTTTATAAGTAAAAAGATTTATTAAAATGAATAACCAAGTGTTTTAATTGACATCAGATGATCAAAACAACAAACCCTGAGAACATAGAAAAAATATAAATAAAGATATGAGCAGAACTTAATACAACAGAAAACGTATAAAATTGAGGTGATTTAGTAAGTCCAAAGAATATTCTTTGAAAAGATTTAAAAGACACACTTTGATTAAGGAAAACGTAAACATATGTAAAGAATATACAGAAAGAATCAGGACAATGTTATAGCAGAGAATATATGAAATGCCAGTAAATTTGAACATTTCTGTAAAGGGGACCATTTCCTAGCTCCTGAAGTTGACCAAAACTGACACAAGAGGAAATCATTGAAGGTCATCATGTCTGCCCTTGGCATTCTTGGAACGCCCTGGCCTCAGAATGCAGCATCGGTAGTCCATGGTAACCTGCGGAGAGGGGGTGGGGCTGAAGGAGGTTGGAACACTGCCCTCACTGAGGGAGTGGGTGTGGCCATCTCTGCTGTGACTGAACAAAGGGCAGGGGAGCAGTGGGCCCAGGGCAGGGCCCTCAGAGCCCGGCAGGACCAGGGGAGTGTCACAAGCATTTGGCCCAGGCCAAAGGGCGCCTTCTTTGTCTGCACAGCTTCCCAAACACTCACATTTCCACTCAGGCCGCCCTCTTTGTTGAAGTGTGTGTGGAACGTGTCCTCGCAGTACACCTCGCTGCACAGCTAACCATAGGACTGGGCATCGTACCTTCCTGCCAGGTGACCGAAGTTCGCAGGCAGATGGGTCACTGGGACCAACGCGGAGAGGCTCCTGCCCTGACCACAGGTCGACCACAGCCGCTGCCCCAGATCGGGGGTTGCAAAGCAGCCCTGTCTGAATCCCCTGCCTCTAGAGAGAGTATTGGACCAACACTTCTAAAAAATGGGGTCCTTGCGGGCAACTCATCGGAGGGACACAAAAAAATCTTTGCCGACTTTCTCCTGAAGCTTACGAGCGTTCACACTTAAGCCTTTTACAATGTCAGCTGTTTAGCTAAACATGAGCTCATGATCTAAATTTACACAATAATGAAGAAATCAGCTACAAGGGGAGACAATCAGCAAAAACAATCAATATGAGAATTAGTTTCCCAAGGCCACCCATCAGATGTTGGAATAATCAGGTGCAAGGCAGAATATATACATAAAACTGGAACTGGAACAAGGAACAAGGATGTTTTCAAAGACTGGTAGGATCTCTAAAACATTTGTAAAGTACATGTCATTGATAAAGCTAAATACTCAAAGGTTGTGTAATACAACAGATTAATCATTGAGAAGAGTGAAATTATGCTGTTTTGAAAACTATGGCAGGTCAGATTTTCTGCCTAATGATATAAGAAGATTTCTCTCAAAAATACACATTATTTCAAAGACTTATTGGCTGTGAAATAAGTTAAGGGTATTTCAAATGGCTTGTCTACAAAGAAAGGTGAGATGTAGGGAATCACAGAAAGTCGAGGGGAACATATCTCAATATATACATTGCTATATGGTGAACTAAGCCTTAGGCCAGCAACAATGGAGAGGACCTGACCCTTAGAAACTTACAAGTAAGCTGGAATCTTCAAAAGTTCAAATCTTTATAAGTAAAAAGATTTATTAAAATGAATAACCAAGTGTTTTAATTGACATCAGATGATCAAAACAACAAACCCTGAGAACATAGAAAAAATATAAATAAAGATATGAGCAGAACTTAATACAACAGAAAACGTATAAAATTGAGGTGATTTAGTAAGTCCAAAGAATATTCTTTGAAAAGATTTAAAAGACACACTTTGATTAAGGAAAACATAAACATATGTAAAGAATATACAGAAAGAATCAGGACAATGTTATAGCAGAGAATATATGAAATGCCAGTAAATTTGAACATTTCTGTAAAGGGGACCATTTCCTAGCTCCTAAAGTTGACCAAAACTGACACAAGAGGAAATCATTGAAGGTCATCATGTCTGCCCTTGGCATTCTTGGAACGCCCTGGCCTCAGAATGCAGCATCGGTAGTCCATGGTAACCTGCGGAGAGGGGGTGGGGCTGAAGGAGGTTGGAACACTGCCCTCACTGAGGGAGTGGGTGTGGCCATCTCTGCTGTGACTGAACAAAGGGCAGGGGAGCAGGGGGCCCAGGGCAGGGCCCTCAGAGGCCGGCAGGACCAGGGAAGTGTCACAAGCATTTGGCCCAGGCCAAAGGGCGCCTTCTTTGTCTGCACAGCTTCCCAAACACTCACATTTCCACTCAGGCCGCCCTCTTTGTTGAAGTGTGTGTGGAACGTGTCCTCGCAGTACACCTCGCTGCACAGCTAACCATAGGACTGGGCATCGTACCTTCCTGCCAGGTGACCGAAGTTCGCAGGCAGATGGGTCACTGGGACAAACGCGGAGAGGCTCCTGTCCTGACCACAGGTCGACCACAGCCGCTGCCCCAGATCGGGGGTTGCAAAGCAGCCCTGTCTGAATCCCCTGCCTCTAGAGGGAGTATTGGACCAACACTTCTAAAAAATGGGGTCCTTGCGGGCAACTCATCGGAGGGACACAAAAAAATCTTTGCCGACTTTCTCCTGAAGCTTACGAGCATTCACACTTAAGCCTTTTACAATGTCAGCTGTTTAGCTAAACATGAGCTCATGATCTAAATTTACACAATAATGAAGAAATCAGCTACAAGGGGAGACAATCAGCAAAAACAATCAATATGAGAATTAGTTTCCCAAGGCCACCCATCAGATGTTGGAATAATCAGGTGCAAGGCAGAATATATACATAAAACTGGAACTGGAACAAGGAACAAGGATGTTTTCAAAGACTGGTAGGATCTCTAAAACATTTGTAAAGTACATGTCATTGATAAAGCTAAATACTCAAAGGTTGTGTAATACAACAGATTAATCATTGAGAAGAGTGAAATTATGCTGTTTTGAAAACTATGGCAGGTCAGATTTTCTGCCTAATGATATAAGAAGATTTCTCTCAAAAATACACATTATTTCAAAGACTTATTGGCTGTGAAATAAGTGAAGGGTATTTCAAATGGCTTGTCTGCAAAGAAAGGTGAGATGTAGGGAATCACAGAAAGTCGAGGGGAAAATATGTCAATATATACATTGCTATATGGTGAACTAAGCCTTAGGCCAGCAACAATGGAGAGGACCTGACCCTTAGAAACTTACAAGTAAGCTGGAATCTTCAAAAGTTCAAATCTTTATAAGTAAAAAGATTTATTAAAATGAATAACCAAGTGTTTTAATTGACATCAGATGATCAAAACAACAAACCCTGAGAACATAGAAAAAATATAAATAAAGATATGAGCAGAACTTAATACAACAGAAAACGTATAAAATTGAGGTGATTTAGTAAGTCCAAAGAATATTCTTTGAAAAGATTTAAAAGACACACTTTGATTAAGGAAAACATAAACATATGTAAAGAATATACAGAAAGAAGCAGGACAATGTTATAACAGAGAATATATGAAATGCCAGTAAATTTGAACATTTCTGTAAAGGGGACCATTTCCTAGCTCCTAAAGTTGACCAAAACTGACACAAGAGGAAATCATTGAAGGTCATCATGTCTGCCCTTGGCATTCTTGGAACGCCCTGGCCTCAGAATGCAGCATCGGTAGTCCATGGTAACCTGCGGAGAGGGGGTGGGGCTGAAGGAGGTTGGAACACTGCCCTCACTGAGGGAGTGGGTGTGGCCATCTCTGCTGTGACTGAACAAAGGGCAGGGGAGCAGAGGGTCCAGGGCAGGGCCCTCAGAGGCCGGCAGGACCAGGGGAGTGTCACAAGCATTTGGCCCAGGCCAAAGGGCGCCTTCTTTGTCTGCACAGCTTCCCAAACACTCACATTTCCACTCAGGCCGCCCTCTTTGTTGAAGTGTGTGTGGAACGTGTCCTCGCAGTACACCTCGCTGCACAGCTAACCATAGGACTGGGCATCGTACCTTCCTGCCAGGTGACCGAAGTTCGCAGGCAGATGGGTCACTGGGACCAACGCGGAGAGGCTCCTGCCCTGACCACAGGTCGACCACAGCCGCTGCCCCAGATCGGGGGTTGCAAAGCAGCCCTGTCTGAATCCCCTGCCTCTAGAGGGAGTATTGGACCAACACTTCTAAAAAATGGGGTCCTTGCGGGCAACTCATCGGAGGGACACAAAAAAATCTTTGCCGACTTTCTCCTGAAGCTTACGAGCGTTCACACTTAAGCCTTTTACAATGTCAGCTGTTTAGCTAAACATGAGCTCATGATCTAAATTTACACAATAATGAAGAAATCAGCTACAAGGGGAGACAATCAGCAAAAACAATCAATATGAGAATTAGTTTCCCAAGGCCACCCATCAGATGTTGGAATAATCAGGTGCAAGGCAGAAAATATACATAAAACTGGAACTGGAACAAGGAACAAGGATGTTTACTAAGACTGGTAGGATCTCTAAAACATTTGTAAAGTACATGTCATTGATAAAGCTAAATACTCAAAGGTTGTGTAATACAACAGATTAATCATTGAGAAGAGTGAAATTATGCTGTTTTGAAAACTATGGCAGGTCAGATTTTCTGCCTAATGATATAAGAAGATTTCTCTCAAAAATACACATTATTTCAAAGACTTATTGGCTGTGAAATAAGTGAAGGGTATTTCAAATGGCTTGTCTGCAAAGAAAGGTGAGATGTAGGGAATCACAGAAAGTCGAGGGGAAAATATGTCAATATATACATTGCTATATGGTGAACTAAGCCTTAGGCCAGCAACAATGGAGAGGACCTGACCCTTAGAAACTTACAAGTAAGCTGGAATCTTCAAAAGTTCAAATCTTTCTAAGTAAAAAGATTTATTAAAATGAATAACCAAGTGTTTTAATTGACATCAGATGATCAAAACAACAAACCCTGAGAATATAGAAAAAATATAAATAAAGATATGAGCAGAACTTAATACAACAGAAAACGTATAAAATTGAGGTGATTTAGTAAGTCCAAAGAATATTCTTTGAAAAGATTTAAAAGACACACTTTGATTAAGGAAAACATAAACATATGTAAAGAATATACAGAAAGAATCAGGACAATGTTATAGCAGAGAATATATGAAATGCCAGTAAATTTGAACATTTCTGTAAAGGGGACCATTTCCTAGCTCCTAAAGTTGACCAAAACTGACACAAGAGGAAATCATTGAAGGTCATCATGTCTGCCCTTGGCATTCTTGGAACGCCCTGGCCTCAGAATGCAGCATCGGTAGTCCATGGTAACCTGCGGAGAGGGGGTGGGGCTGAAGGAGGTTGGAACACTGCCCTCACTGAGGGAGTGGGTGTGGCCATCTCTGCTGTGACTGAACAAAGGGCAGGGGAGCAGGGGGCCCAGGGCAGGGCCCTCAGAGCCCGGCAGGACCAGGGGAGTGTCACAAGCATTTGGCCCAGGCCAAAGGGCGCCTTCTTTGTCCGCACAGCTTCCCAAACACTCACATTTCCACTCAGGCCGCCCTCTTTGTTGAAGTGTGTGTGGAACGTGTCCTCGCAGTACACCTCGCTGCACAGCTAACCATAGGACTGGGCATCGTACCTTCCTGCCAGGTGACCGAAGTTCGCAGGCAGATGGGTCACTGGGACCAACGCGGAGAGGCTCCTGCCCTGACCACAGGTCGACCACAGCCGCTGCCCCAGATCGGGGGTTGCAAAGCAGCCCTGTCTGAATCCCCTGCCTCTAGAGGGAGTATTGGACCAACACTTCTAAAAAATGGGGTCCTTGCGGGCAACTCATCGGAGGGACACAAAAAATTCTTTGCCGACTTTCTCCTGAAGCTTACGAGCGTTCACACTTAAGCCTTTTACAATGTCAGCTGTTTAGCTAAACATGAGCTCATGATCTAAATTTACACAATAATGAAGAAATCAGCTACAAGGGGAGACAATCAGCAAAAACAATCAATATGAGAATTAGTTTCCCAAGGCCACCCATCAGATGTTGGAATAATCAGGTGCAAGGCAGAATATATACATAAAACTGGAACTGGAACAAGGAACAAGGATGTTTTCAAAGACTGGTAGGATCTCTAAAACATTTGTAAAGTACATGTCATTGATAAAGCTAAATACTCAAAGGTTGTGTAATACAACAGATTAATCATTGAGAAGAGTGAAATTATGCTGTTTTGAAAACTATGGCAGGTCAGATTTTCTGCCTAATGATATAAGAAGATTTCTCTCAAAAATACACATTATTTCAAAGACTTATTGGCTGTGAAATAAGTTAAGGGTATTTCAAATGGCTTGTCTGCAAAGAAAGGTGAGATGTAGGGAATCACAGAAAGTCGAGGGGAAAATATGTCAATATATACATTGCTATATGGTGAACTAAGCCTTAGGCCAGCAACAATGGAGAGGACCTGACCCTTAGAAACTTACAAGTAAGCTGGAATCTTCAAAAGTTCAAATCTTTATAAGTAAAAAGATTTATTAAAATGAATAACCAAGTGTTTTAATTGACATCAGATGATCAAAACAACAAACCCTGAGAACATAGAAAAAATATAAATAAAGATATGAGCAGAACTTAATACAACAGAAAACGTATAAAATTGAGGTGATTTAGTAAGTCCAAAGAATATTCTTTGAAAAGATTTAAAAGACACACTTTGATTAAGGAAAACATAAACATATGTAAAGAATATACAGAAAGAATCAGGACAATGTTATAGCAGAGAATATATGAAATGCCAGTAAATTTGAACATTTCTGTAAAGGGGACCATTTCCTAGCTCCTGAAGTTGACCAAAACTGACACAAGAGGAAATCATTGAAGGTCATCATGTCTGCCCTTGGCATTCTTGGAACGCCCTGGCCTCAGAATGCAGCATCAGTAGTCCATGGTAACCTGCGGAGAGGGGGTGGGGCTGAAGGAGGTTGGAACACTGCCCTCACTGAGGGAGTGGGTGTGGCCATCTCTGCTGTGACTGAACAAAGGGCAGGGGAGCAGGGGGCCCAGGGAAGGGCCCTCAGAGCCCGGCAGGACCAGGGGAGTGTCACAAGCATTTGGCCCAGGCCAAAGGGCGCCTTCTTTGTCTGCACAGCTTCCCAAACACTCACATTTCCACTCAGGCCGCCCTCTTTGTTGAAGTGTGTGTGGAACGTGTCCTCGCAGTACACCTCGCTGCACAGCTAACCATAGGACTGGGCATCGTACCTTCCTGCCAGGTGACCGAAGTTCCCAGGCAGATGGGTCACTGGGACCAACGCGGAGAGGCTCCTGCCCTGACCACAGGTCGACCACAGCCGCTGCCCCAGATCGGGGGTTGCAAAGCAGCCCTGTCTGAATCCCCTGCCTCTAGAGGGAGTATTGGACCAACACTTCTAAAAAATGGGGTCCTTGCGGGCAACTCATCGGAGGGACACAAAAAAATCTTTGCCGACTTTCTCCTGAAGCTTACGAGCGTTCACACTTAAGCCTTTTACAATGTCAGCTGTTTAGCTAAACATGAGCTCATGATCTAAATTTACACAATAATGAAGAAATCAGCTACAAGGGGAGACAATCAGCAAAAACAATCAATATGAGAATTAGTTTCCCAAGGCCACCCATCAGATGTTGGAATAATCAGGTTCAAGGCAGAATATATACATAAAACTGGAACAGGAACAAGGAACAAGGATGTTTTCAAAGACTGGTAGGATCTCTAAAACATTTGTAAAGTACATGTCATTGATAAAGCTAAATACTCAAAGGTTGTGTAATACAACAGATTAATCATTGAGAAGAGTGAAATTATGCTGTTTTGAAAACTATGGCAGGTCAGATTTTCTGCCTAATGATATAAGAAGATTTCTCTCAAAAATACACATTATTTCAAAGACTTATTGGCTGTGAAATAAGTGAAGGGTATTTCAAATGGCTTGTCTGCAAAGAAAGGTGAGATGTAGGGAATCACAGAAAGTCGAGGGGAAAATATGTCAATATATACATTGCTATATGGTGAACTAAGCCTTAGGCCAGCAACAATGGAGAGGACCTGACCCTTAGAAACTTACAAGTAAGCTGGAATCTTCAAAAGTTCAAATCTTTCTAAGTAAAAAGATTTATTAAAATGAATAACCAAGTGTTTTAATTGACATCAGATGATCAAAACAACAAACCCTGAGAACATAGATAAAATATAAATAAAGATATGAGCAGAACTTAATACAACAGAAAACGTATAAAATTGAGGTGATTTAGTAAGTCCAAAGAATATTCTTTGAAAAGATTTAAAAGACACACTTTGATTAAGGAAAACATAAACATATGTAAAGAATATACAGAAAGAATCAGGACAATGTTATAGCAGAGAATATATGAAATGCCAGTAAATTTGAACATTTCTGTAAAGGGGACCATTTCCTAGCTCCTGAAGTTGACCAAAACTGACACAAGAGGAAATCATTGAAGGTCATCATGTCTGCCCTTGGCATTCTTGGAACGCCCTGGCCTCAGAATGCAGCATCGGTAGTCCATGGTAACCTGCGGAGAGGGGGTGGGGCTGAAGGAGGTTGGAACACTGCCCTCACTGAGGGAGTGGGTGTGGCCATCTCTGCTGTGACTGAACAAAGGGCAGGGGAGCAGGGGGCCCAGGGCAGGGCCCTCAGAGCCCGGCAGGACCAGGGGAGTGTCACAAGCATTTGGCCCAGGCCAAAGGGCGCCTTCTTTGTCTGCACAGCTTCCCAAACACTCACATTTCCACTCAGGCCGCCCTCTTTGTTGAAGTGTGTGTGGAACGTGTCCTCGCAGTACACCTCGCTGCACAGCTAACCATAGGACTGGGCATCGTACCTTCCTGCCAGGTGACCGAAGTTCGCAGGCAGATGGGTCACTGGGACCAACGCGGAGAGGCTCCTGCCCTGACCACAGGTCGACCACAGCCGCTGCCCCAGATCGGGGGTTGCAAAGCAGCCCTGTCTGAATCCCCTGCCTCTAGAGGGAGTATTGGACCAACACTTCTAAAAAATGGGGTCCTTGCGGGCAACTCATCGGAGGGACACAAAAAAATCTTTGCCGACTTTCTCCTGAAGCTTACGAGCGTTCACACTTAAGCCTTTTACAATGTCAGCTGTTTAGCTAAACATGAGCTCATGATCTAAATTTACACAATAATGAAGAAATCAGCTACAAGGGGAGACAATCAGCAAAAACAATCAATATGAGAATTAGTTTCCCAAGGCCACCCATCAGATGTTGGAATAATCAGGTGCAAGGCAGAAAATATACATAAAACTGGAACTGGAACAAGGAACAAGGATGTTTACTAAGACTGGTAGGATCTCTAAAACATTTGTAAAGTACATGTCATTGATAAAGCTAAATACTCAAAGGTTGTGTAATACAACAGATTAATCATTGAGAAGAGTGAAATTATGCTGTTTTGAAAACTATGGCAGGTCAGATTTTCTGCCTAATGATATAAGAAGATTTCTCTCAAAAATACACATTATTTCAAAGACTTATTGGCTGTGAAATAAGTGAAGGGTATTTCAAATGGCTTGTCTGCAAAGAAAGGTGAGATGTAGGGAATCACAGAAAGTCGAGGGGAAAATATGTCAATATATACATTGCTATATGGTGAACTAAGCCTTAGGCCAGCAACAATGGAGAGGACCTGACCCTTAGAAACTTACAAGTAAGCTGGAATCTTCAAAAGTTCAAATCTTTCTAAGTAAAAAGATTTATTAAAATGAATAACCAAGTGTTTTAATTGACATCAGATGATCAAAACAACAAACCCTGAGAATATAGAAAAAATATAAATAAAGATATGAGCAGAACTTAACACAACAGAAAACGTATAAAATTGAGGTGATTTAGTAAGTCCAAAGAATATTCTTTGAAAAGATTTAAAAGACACACTTTGATTAAGGAAAACATAAACATATGTAAAGAATATACAGAAAGAATCAGGACAATGTTATAGCAGAGAATATATGAAATGCCAGTAAATTTGAACATTTCTGTAAAGGGGACCATTTCCTAGCTCCTAAAGTTGACCAAAACTGACACAAGAGGAAATCATTGAAGGTCATCATGTCTGCCCTTGGCATTCTTGGAACGCCCTGGCCTCAGAATGCAGCATCGGTAGTCCATGGTAACCTGCGGAGAGGGGGTGGGGCTGAAGGAGGTTGGAACACTGCCCTCACTGAGGGAGTGGGTGTGGCCATCTCTGCTGTGACTGAACAAAGGGCAGGGGAGCAGGGGGCCCAGGGCAGGGCCCTCAGAGCCCGGCAGGACCAGGGGAGTGTCACAAGCATTTGGCCCAGGCCAAAGGGCGCCTTCTTTGACCGCACAGCTTCCCAAACACTCACATTTCCACTCAGGCCGCCCTCTTTGTTGAAGTGTGTGTGGAACGTGTCCTCGCAGTACACCTCGCTGCACAGCTAACCATAGGACTGGGCATCGTACCTTCCTGCCAGGTGACCGAAGTTCGCAGGCAGATGGGTCACTGGGACCAACGCGGAGAGGCTCCTGCCCTGACCACAGGTCGACCACAGCCGCTGCCCCAGATCGGGGGTTGCAAAGCAGCCCTGTCTGAATCCCCTGCCTCTAGAGGGAGTATTGGACCAACACTTCTAAAAAATGGGGTCCTTGCGGGCAACTCATCGGAGGGACACAAAAAATTCTTTGCCGACTTTCTCCTGAAGCTTACGAGCGTTCACACTTAAGCCTTTTACAATGTCAGCTGTTTAGCTAAACATGAGCTCATGATCTAAATTTACACAATAATGAAGAAATCAGCTACAAGGGGAGACAATCAGCAAAAACAATCAATATGAGAATTAGTTTCCCAAGGCCACCCATCAGATGTTGGAATAATCAGGTGCAAGGCAGAATATATACATAAAACTGGAACTGGAACAAGGAACAAGGATGTTTTCAAAGACTGGTAGGATCTCTAAAACATTTGTAAAGTACATGTCATTGATAAAGCTAAATACTCAAAGGTTGTGTAATACAACAGATTAATCATTGAGAAGAGTGAAATTATGCTGTTTTGAAAACTATGGCAGGTCAGATTTTCTGCCTAATGATATAAGAAGATTTCTCTCAAAAATACACATTATTTCAAAGACTTATTGGCTGTGAAATAAGTGAAGGGTATTTCAAATGGCTTGTCTGCAAAGAAAGGTGAGATGTAGGGAATCACAGAAAGTCGAGGGGAAAATATGTCAATATATACATTGCTATATGGTGAAGTAAGCCTTAGGCCAGCAACAATGGAGAGGACCTGACCCTTAGAAACTTACAAGTAAGCTGGAATCTTCAAAAGTTCAAATCTTTCTAAGTAAAAAGATTTATTAAAATGAATAACCAAGTGTTTTAATTGACATCAGATGATCAAAACAACAAACCCTGAGAACATAGAAAAAATATAAATAAAGATATGAGCAGAACTTAATACAACAGAAAACGTATAAAATTGAGCTGATTTAGTAAGTCCAAAGAATATTCTTTGAAAAGATTTAAAAGACACACTTTGATTAAGGAAAACATAAACATATGTAAAGAATATACAGAAAGAATCAGGACAATGTTATAGCAGAGAATATATGAAATGCCAGTAAATTTGAACATTTCTGTAAAGGGGACCATTTCCTAGCTCCTGAAGTTGACCAAAACTGACACAAGAGGAAATCATTGAAGGTCATCATGTCTGCCCTTGGCATTCTTGGAACGCCCTGGCCTCAGAATGCAGCATCAGTAGTCCATGGTAACCTGCGGAGAGGGGGTGGGGCTGAAGGAGGTTGGAACACTGCCCTCACTGAGGGAGTGGGTGTGGCCATCTCTGCTGTGACTGAACAAAGGGCAGGGGAGCAGGGGGCCCAGGGAAGGGCCCTCAGAGCCCGGCAGGACCAGGGGAGTGTCACAAGCATTTGGCCCAGGCCAAAGGGCGCCTTCTTTGTCTGCACAGCTTCCCAAACACTCACATTTCCACTCAGGCCGCCCTCTTTGTTGAAGTGTGTGTGGAACGTGTCCTCGCAGTACACCTCGCTGCACAGCTAACCATAGGACTGGGCATCGTACCTTCCTGCCAGGTGACCGAAGTTCCCAGGCAGATGGGTCACTGGGACCAACGCGGAGAGGCTCCTGCCCTGACCACAGGTCGACCACAGCCGCTGCCCCAGATCGGGGGTTGCAAAGCAGCCCTGTCTGAATCCCCTGCCTCTAGAGGGAGTATTGGACCAACACTTCTAAAAAATGGGGTCCTTGCGGGCAACTCATCGGAGGGACACAAAAAAATCTTTGCCGACTTTCTCCTGAAGCTTACGAGCGTTCACACTTAAGCCTTTTACAATGTCAGCTGTTTAGCTAAACATGAGCTCATGATCTAAATTTACACAATAATGAAGAAATCAGCTACAAGGGGAGACAATCAGCAAAAACAATCAATATGAGAATTAGTTTCCCAAGGCCACCCATCAGATGTTGGAATAATCAGGTGCAAGGCAGAAAATATAGATAAAACTGGAACTGGAACAAGGAACAAGGATGTTTTCAAAGACTGGTAGGATCTCTAAAACATTTGTAAAGTACATGTCATTGATAAAGCTAAATACTCAAAGGTTGTGTAATACAACAGATTAATCATTGAGAAGAGTGAAATTATGCTGTTTTGAAAACTATGGCAGGTCAGATTTTCTGCCTAATGATATAAGAAGATTTCTCTCAAAAATACACATTATTTCAAAGACTTATTGGTTGTGAAATAAGTGAAGGGTATTTCAAATGGCTTGTCTGCAAAGAAAGGTGAGATGTAGGGAATCACAGAAAGTCGAGGGGAAAATATGTCAATATATACATTGCTATATGGTGAACTAAGCCTTAGGCCAGCAACAATGGAGAGGACCTGACCCTTAGAAACTTACAAGTAAGCTGGAATCTTCAAAAGTTCAAATCTTTCTAAGTAAAAAGATTTATTAAAATGAATAACCAAGTGTTTTAATTGACATCAGATGATCAAAACAACAAACCCTGAGAACATAGAAAAAATATAAATAAAGATATGAGCAGAACTTAATACAACAGAAAACGTATAAAATTGAGGTGATTTAGTAAGTCCAAAGAATATTCTTTGAAAAGATTTAAAAGACACACTTTGATTAAGGAAAACATAAACATATGTAAAGAATATACAGAAAGAATCAGGACAATGTTATAGCAGAGAATATATGAAATGCCAGTAAATTTGAACATTTCTGTAAAGGGGACCATTTCCTAGCTCCTAAAGTTGACCAAAACTGACACAAGAGGAAATCATTGAAGGTCATCATGTCTGCCCTTGGCATTCTTGGAACGCCCTGGCCTCAGAATGCAGCATCGGTAGTCCATGGTAACCTGCGGAGAGGGGGTGGGGCTGAAGGAGGTTGGAACACTGCCCTCACTGAGGGAGTGGGTGTGGCCATCTCTGCTGTGACTGAACAAAGGGCAGGGGAGCAGGGGGCCCAGGGCAGGGCCCTCAGAGCCCGGCAGGACCAGGGGAGTGTCACAAGCATTTGGCCCAGGCCAAAGGGCGCCTTCTTTGTCCGCACAGCTTCCCAAACACTCACATTTCCACTCAGGCCGCCCTCTTTGTTGAAGTGTGTGTGGAACGTGTCCTCGCAGTACACCTCGCTGCACAGCTAACCATAGGACTGGGCATCGTACCTTCCTGCCAGGTGACCGAAGTTCGCAGGCAGATGGGTCACTGGGACCAACGCGGAGAGGCTCCTGCCCTGACCACAGGTCGACCACAGCCGCTGCCCCAGATCGGGGGTTGCAAAGCAGCCCTGTCTGAATCCCCTGCCTCTAGAGGGAGTATTGGACCAACACTTCTAAAAAATGGGGTCCTTGCGGGCAACTCATCGGAGGGACACACAAAATTCTTTGCCGACTTTCTCCTGAAGCTTACGAGCGTTCACACTTAAGCCTTTTACAATGTCAGCTGTTTAGCTAAACATGAGCTCATGATCTAAATTTACACAATAATGAAGAAATCAGCTACAAGGGGAGACAATCAGCAAAAACAATCAATATGAGAATTAGTTTCCCAAGGCCACCCATCAGATGTTGGAATAATCAGGTGCAAGGCAGAATATATACATAAAACTGGAACTGGAACAAGGAACAAGGATGTTTTCAAAGACTGGTAGGATCTCTAAAACATTTGTAAAGTACATGTCATTGATAAAGCTAAATACTCAAAGGTTGTGTAATACAACAGATTAATCATTGAGAAGAGTGAAATTATGCTGTTTTGAAAACTATGGCAGGTCAGATTTTCTGCCTAATGATATAAGAAGATTTCTCTCAAAAATACACATTATTTCAAAGACTTATTGGTTGTGAAATAAGTTAAGGGTATTTCAAATGGCTTGTCTGCAAAGAAAGGTGAGATGTAGGGAATCACAGAAAGTCGAGGGGAAAATATGTCAATATATACATTGCTATATGGTGAACTAAGCCTTAGGCCAGCAACAATGGAGAGGACCTGACCCTTAGAAACTTACAAGTAAGCTGGAATCTTCAAAAGTTCAAATCTTTCTAAGTAAAAAGATTTATTAAAATGAATAACCAAGTGTTTTAATTGACATCAGATGATCAAAACAACAAACCCTGAGAACATAGAAAAAATATAAATAAAGATATGAGCAGAACTTAATACAACAGAAAACGTATAAAATTGAGGTGATTTAGTAAGTCCAAAGAATATTCTTTGAAAAGATTTAAAAGACACACTTTGATTAAGGAAAACATAAACATATGTAAAGAATATACAGAAAGAATCAGGACAATGTTATAGCAGAGAATATATGAAATGCCAGTAAATTTGAACATTTCTGTAAAGGGGACCATTTCCTAGCTCCTGAAGTTGACCAAAACTGACACAAGAGGAAATCATTGAAGGTCATCATGTCTGCCCTTGGCATTCTTGGAACGCCCTGGCCTCAGAATGCAGCATCGGTAGTCCATGGTAACCTGCGGAGAGGGGGTGGGGCTGAAGGAGGTTGGAACACTGCCCTCACTGAGGGAGTGGGTGTGGCCATCTCTGCTGTGACTGAACAAAGGGCAGGGGAGCAGGGGGCCCAGGGCAGGGCCCTCAGAGCCCGGCAGGACCAGGGGAGTGTCACAAGCATTTGGCCCAGGCCAAAGGGCGCCTTCTTTGTCCGCACAGCTTCCCAAACACTCACATTTCCACTCAGGCCGCCCTCTTTGTTGAAGTGTGTGTGGAACGTGTCCTCGCAGTACACCTCGCTGCACAGCTAACCATAGGACTGGGCATCGTACCTTCCTGCCAGGTGACCGAAGTTCGCAGGCAGATGGGTCACTGGGACCAACGCGGAGAGGCTCCTGCCCTGACCACAGGTCGACCACAGCCGCTGCCCCAGATCGGGGGTTGCAAAGCAGCCCTGTCTGAATCCCCTGCCTCTAGAGGGAGTATTGGACCAACGCTTCTAAAAAATGGGGTCCTTGCGGGCAACTCATCGGAGGGACACACAAAATTCTTTGCCGACTTTCTCCTGAAGCTTACGAGCGTTCACACTTAAGCCTTTTACAATGTCAGCTGTTTAGCTAAACATGAGCTCATGATCTAAATTTACACAATAATGAAGAAATCAGCTACAAGGGGAGACAATCAGCAAAAACAATCAATATGAGAATTAGTTTCCCAAGGCCACCCATCAGATGTTGGAATAATCAGGTGCAAGGCAGAATATATACATAAAACTGGAACTGGAACAAGGAACAAGGATGTTTTCAAAGACTGGTAGGATCTCTAAAACATTTGTAAAGTACATGTCATTGATAAAGCTAAATACTCAAAGGTTGTGTAATACAACAGATTAATCATTGAGAAGAGTGAAATTATGCTGTTTTGAAAACTATGGCAGGTCAGATTTTCTGCCTAATGATATAAGAAGATTTCTCTCAAAAATACACATTATTTCAAAGACTTATTGGCTGTGAAATAAGTTAAGGGTATTTCAAATGGCTTGTCTGCAAAGAAAGGTGAGATGTAGGGAATCACAGAAAGTCGAGGGGAAAATATGTCAATATATACATTGCTATATGGTGAACTAAGCCTTAGGCCAGCAACAATGGAGAGGACCTGACCCTTAGAAACTTACAAGTAAGCTGGAATCTTCAAAAGTTCAAATCTTTATAAGTAAAAAGGTTTATTAAAATGAATAACCAAGTGTTTTAATTGACATCAGATGATCAAAACAACAAACCCTGAGAACATAGAAAAAATATAAATAAAGATATGAGCAGAACTTAATACAACAGAAAACGTATAAAATTGAGGTGATTTAGTAAGTCCAAAGAATATTCTTTGAAAAGATTTAAAAGACACACTTTGATTAAGGAAAACATAAACATATGTAAAGAATATACAGAAAGAATCAGGACAATGTTATAGCAGAGAATATATGAAATGCCAGTAAATTTGAACATTTCTGTAAAGGGGACCATTTCCTAGCTCCTGAAGTTGACCAAAACTGACACAAGAGGAAATCATTGAAGGTCATCATGTCTGCCCTTGGCATTCTTGGAACGCCCTGGCCTCAGAATGCAGCATCGGTAGTCCATGGTAACCTGCGGAGAGGGGGTGGGGCTGAAGGAGGTTGGAACACTGCCCTCACTGAGGGAGTGGGTGTGGCCATCTCTGCTGTGACTGAACAAAGGGCAGGGGAGCAGGGGGCCCAGGGCAGGGCCCTCAGAGCCCGGCAGGACCAGGGGAGTGTCACAAGCATTTGGCCCAGGCCAAAGGGCGCCTTCTTTGTCTGCACAGCTTCCCAAACACTCACATTTCCACTCAGGCCGCCCTCTTTGTTGAAGTGTGTGTGGAACGTGTCCTCGCAGTACACCTCGCTGCACAGCTAACCATAGGACTGGGCATCGTACCTTCCTGCCAGGTGACCGAAGTTCGCAGGCGGATGGGTCACTGGGACCAACGCGGAGAGGCTCCTGCCCTGACCACAGGTCGACCACAGCCGCTGCCCCAGATCGGGGGTTGCAAAGCAGCCCTGTCTGAATCCCCTGCCTCTAGAGGGAGTATTGGACCAACACTTCTAAAAAATGGGGTCCTTGCGGGCAACTCATCGGAGGGACACAAAAAAATCTTTGCCGACTTTCTCCTGAAGCTTACGAGCGTTCACACTTAAGCCTTTTACAATGTCAGCTGTTTAGCTAAACATGAGCTCATGATCTAAATTTACACAATAATGAAGAAATCAGCTACAAGGGGAGACAATCAGCAAAAACAATCAATATGAGAATTAGTTTCCCAAGGCCACCCATCAGATGTTGGAATAATCAGGTGCAAGGCAGAAAATATACATAAAACTGGAACTGGAACAAGGAACAAGGATGTTTACTAAGACTGGTAGGATCTCTAAAACATTTGTAAAGTACATGTCATTGATAAAGCTAAATACTCAAAGGTTGTGTAATACAACAGATTAATCATTGAGAAGAGTGAAATTATGCTGTTTTGAAAACTATGGCAGGTCAGATTTTCTGCCTAATGATATAAGAAGATTTCTCTCAAAAATACACATTATTTCAAAGACTTATTGGCTGTGAAATAAGTGAAGGGTATTTCAAATGGCTTGTCTGCAAAGAAAGGTGAGATGTAGGGAATCACAGAAAGTCGAGGGGAAAATATGTCAATATATACATTGCTATATGGTGAACTAAGCCTTAGGCCAGCAACAATGGAGAGGACCTGACCCTTAGAAACTTACAAGTAAGCTGGAATCTTCAAAAGTTCAAATCTTTCTAAGTAAAAAGATTTATTAAAATGAATAACCAAGTGTTTTAATTGACATCAGATGATCAAAACAACAAACCCTGAGAACATAGAAAAAATATAAATAAAGATATGAGCAGAACTTAATACAACAGAAAACGTATAAAATTGAGGTGATTTAGTAAGTCCAAAGAATATTCTTTGAAAAGATTTAAAAGACACACTTTGATTAAGGAAAACATAAACATATGTAAAGAATATACAGAAAGAATCAGGACAATGTTATAGCAGAGAATATATGAAATGCCAGTAAATTTGAACATTTCTGTAAAGGGGACCATTTCCTAGCTCCTGAAGTTGACCAAAACTGACACAAGAGGAAATCATTGAAGGTCATCATGTCTGCCCTTGGCATTCTTGGAACGCCCTGGCCTCAGAATGCAGCATCGGTAGTCCATGGTAACCTGCGGAGAGGGGGTGGGGCTGAAGGAGGTTGGAACACTGCCCTCACTGAGGGAGTGGGTGTGGCCATCTCTGCTGTGACTGAACAAAGGGCAGGGGAGCAGGGGGCCCAGGGCAGGGCCCTCAGAGCCCGGCAGGACCAGGGGAGTGTCACAAGCATTTGGCCCAGGCCAAAGGGCGCCTTCTTTGTCCGCACAGCTTCCCAAACACTCACATTTCCACTCAGGCCGCCCTCTTTGTTGAAGTGTGTGTGGAACGTGTCCTCGCAGTACACCTCGCTGCACAGCTAACCATAGGACTGGGCATCGTACCTTCCTGCCAGGTGACCGAAGTTCGCAGGCAGATGGGTCACTGGGACTAACGCGGAGAGGCTCCTGCCCTGACCTCAGGTCGACCACAGCCGCTGCCCCAGATCGGGGGTTGCAAAGCAGCCCTGTCTGAATCCCCTGCGTCTAGAGGGAGTATTGGACCAACACTTCTAAAAAATGGGGTCCTTGCGGGCAACTCATCAGAGGGACACAAAAAAATCTTTGCCGACTTTCTCCTGAAGCTTACGAGCGTTCACACTTAAGCCTTTTACAATGTCAGCTGTTTAGCTAAACATGAGCTCATGATCTAAATTTACACAATAATGAAGAAATCAGCTAAAAGGGGAGACAATCAGCAAAAACAATCAATATGAGAATTAGTTTCCCAAGGCCACCCATCAGATGTTGGAATAATCAGGTGCAAGGCAGAATATATACATAAAACTGGAACTGGAACAAGGAACAAGGATGTTTTCAAAGACTGGTAGGATCTCTAAAACATTTGTAAAGTACATGTCATTGATAAAGCTAAATACTCAAAGGTTGTGGAATACAACAGATTAATCATTGAGAAGAGTGAAATTATGCTGTTTTGAAAACTATGGCAGGTCAGATTTTCTGCCTAATGATATAAGAAGATTTCTCTCAAAAATACACATTATTTCAAAGACTTATTGGCTGTGAAATAAGTGAAGGGTATTTCAAATGGCTTGTCTGCAAAGAAAGGTGAGATGTAGGGAATCACAGAAAGTCGAGGGGAAAATATGTCAATATATACATTGCTATATGGTGAACTAAGCCTTAGGCCAGCAACAATGGAGAGGACCTGACCCTTAGAAACTTACAAGTAAGCTGGAATCTTCAAAAGTTCAAATCTTTCTAAGTAAAAAGATTTATTAAAATGAATAACCAAGTGTTTTAATTGACATCAGATGATCAAAACAACAAACCCTGAGAACATAGAAAAAATATAAATAAAGATATGAGCAGAACTTAATACAACAGAAAACGTATAAAATTGAGGTGATTTAGTAAGTCCAAAGAATATTCTTTGAAAAGATTTAAAAGACACACTTTGATTAAGGAAAACATAAACATATGTAAAGAATATACAGAAAGAATCAGGACAATGTTATAGCAGAGAATATATGAAATGCCAGTAAATTTGAACATTTCTGTAAAGGGGACCATTTCCTAGCTCCTGAAGTTGACCAAAACTGACACAAGAGGAAATCATTGAAGGTCATCATGTCTGCCCTTGGCATTCTTGGAACGCCCTGGCCTCAGAATGCAGCATCGGTAGTCCATGGTAACCTGCGGAGAGGGGGTGGGGCTGAAGGAGGTTGGAACACTGCCCTCACTGAGGGAGTGGGTGTGGCCATCTCTGCTGTGACTGAACAAAGGGCAGGGGAGCAGGGGGCCCAGGGCAGGGCCCTCAGAGCCCGGCAGGACCAGGGGAGTGTCACAAGCATTTGGCCCAGGCCAAAGGGCGCCTTCTTTGTCTGCACAGCTTCCCAAACACTCACATTTCCACTCAGGCCGCCCTCTTTGTTGAAGTGTGTGTGGAACGTGTCCTCGCAGTACACCTCGCTGCACAGCTAACCATAGGACTGGGCATCGTACCTTCCTGCCAGGTGACCGAAGTTCGCAGGCAGATGGGTCACTGGGACCAACGCGGAGAGGCTCCTGCCCTGACCACAGGTCGACCACAGCCGCTGCCCCAGATCGGGGGTTGCAAAGCAGCCCTGTCTGAATCCCCTGCCTCTAGAGGGAGTATTGGACCAACACTTCTAAAAAATGGGGTCCTTGCGGGCAACTCATCGGAGAGACACAAAAAAATCTTTGCCGACTTTCTCCTGAAGCTTACGAGCGTTCACACTTAAGCCTTTTACAATGTCAGCTGTTTAGCTAAACATGAGCTCATGATCTAAATTTACACAATAATGAAGAAATCAGCTACAAGGGGAGACAATCAGCAAAAACAATCAATATGAGAATTAGTTTCCCAAGGCCACCCATCAGATGTTGGAATAATCAGGTGCAAGGCAGAAAATATACATAAAACTGGAACTGGAACAAGGAACAAGGATGTTTACTAAGACTGGTAGGATCTCTAAAACATTTGTAAAGTACATGTCATTGATAAAGCTAAATACTCAAAGGTTGTGTAATACAACAGATTAATCATTGAGAAGAGTGAAAATATGCTGTTTTGAAAACTATGGCAGGTCAGATTTTCTGCCTAATGATATAAGAAGATTTCTCTCAAAAATACACATTATTTCAAAGACTTATTGGCTGTGAAATAAGTGAAGGGTATTTCAAATGGCTTGTCTGCAAAGAAAGGTGAGATGTAGGGAATCACAGAAAGTCGAGGGGAAAATATGTCAATATATACATTGCTATATGGTGAACTAAGCCTTAGGCCAGCAACAATGGAGAGGACCTGACCCTTAGAAACTTACAAGTAAGCTGGAATCTTCAAAAGTTCAAATCTTTATAAGTAAAAAGATTTATTAAAATGAATAACCAAGTGTTTTAATTGACATCAGATGATCAAAACAACAAACCCTGAGAACATAGATAAAATATAAATAAAGATATGAGCAGAACTTAATACAACAGAAAACGTATAAAATTGAGGTGATTTAGTAAGTCCAAAGAATATTCTTTGAAAAGATTTAAAAGACACACTTTGATTAAGGAAAACATAAACATATGTAAAGAATATACAGAAAGAATCAGGACAATGTTATAGCAGAGAATATATGAAATGCCAGTAAATTTGAACATTTCTGTAAAGGGGACCATTTCCTAGCTCCTGAAGTTGACCAAAACTGACACAAGAGGAAATCATTGAAGGTCATCATGTCTGCCCTTGGCATTCTTGGAACGCCCTGGCCTCAGAATGCAGCATCGGTAGTCCATGGTAACCTGCGGAGAGGGGGTGGGGCTGAAGGAGGTTGGAACACTGCCCTCACTGAGGGAGTGGGTGTGGCCATCTCTGCTGTGACTGAACAAAGGGCAGGGGAGCAGGGGGCCCAGGGCAGGGCCCTCAGAGCCCGGCAGGACCAGGGGAGTGTCACAAGCATTTGGCCCAGGCCAAAGGGCGCCTTCTTTGTCTGCACAGCTTCCCAAACACTCACATTTCCACTCAGGCCGCCCTCTTTGTTGAAGTGTGTGTGGAACGTGTCCTCGCAGTACACCTCGCTGCACAGCTAACCATAGGACTGGGCATCGTACCTTCCTGCCAGGTGACCGAAGTTCGCAGGCAGATGGGTCACTGGGACCAACGCGGAGAGGCTCCTGCCCTGACCACAGGTCGACCACAGCCGCTGCCCCAGATCGGGGGTTGCAAAGCAGCCCTGTCTGAATCCCCTGCCTCTAGAGGGAGTATTGGACCAACACTTCTAAAAAATGGGGTCCTTGCGGGCAACTCATCGGAGAGACACAAAAAAATCTTTGCCGACTTTCTCCTGAAGCTTACGAGCGTTCACACTTAAGCCTTTTACAATGTCAGCTGTTTAGCTAAACATGAGCTCATGATCTAAATTTACACAATAATGAAGAAATCAGCTACAAGGGGAGACAATCAGCAAAAACAATCAATATGAGAATTAGTTTCCCAAGGCCACCCATCAGATGTTGGAATAATCAGGTGCAAGGCAGAAAATATACATAAAACTGGAACTGGAACAAGGAACAAGGATGTTTACTAAGACTGGTAGGATCTCTAAAACATTTGTAAAGTACATGTCATTGATAAAGCTAAATACTCAAAGGTTGTGTAATACAACAGATTAATCATTGAGAAGAGTGAAAATATGCTGTTTTGAAAACTATGGCAGGTCAGATTTTCTGCCTAATGATATAAGAAGATTTCTCTCAAAAATACACATTATTTCAAAGACTTATTGGCTGTGAAATAAGTGAAGGGTATTTCAAATGGCTTGTCTGCAAAGAAAGGTGAGATGTAGGGAATCACAGAAAGTCGAGGGGAAAATATGTCAATATATACATTGCTATATGGTGAACTAAGCCTTAGGCCAGCAACAATGGAGAGGACCTGACCCTTAGAAACTTACAAGTAAGCTGGAATCTTCAAAAGTTCAAATCTTTATAAGTAAAAAGATTTATTAAAATGAATAACCAAGTGTTTTAATTGACATCAGATGATCAAAACAACAAACCCTGAGAACATAGATAAAATATAAATAAAGATATGAGCAGAACTTAATACAACAGAAAACGTATAAAATTGAGGTGATTTAGTAAGTCCAAAGAATATTCTTTGAAAAGATTTAAAAGACACACTTTGATTAAGGAAAACATAAACATATGTAAAGAATATACAGAAAGAATCAGGACAATGTTATAGCAGAGAATATATGAAATGCCAGTAAATTTGAACATTTCTGTAAAGGGGACCATTTCCTAGCTCCTGAAGTTGACCAAAACTGACACAAGAGGAAATCATTGAAGGTCATCATGTCTGCCCTTGGCATTCTTGGAACGCCCTGGCCTCAGAATGCAGCATCGGTAGTCCATGGTAACCTGCGGAGAGGGGGTGGGGCTGAAGGAGGTTGGAACACTGCCCTCACTGAGGGAGTGGGTGTGGCCATCTCTGCTGTGACTGAACAAAGGGCAGGGGAGCAGGGGGCCCAGGGCAGGGCCCTCAGAGCCCGGCAGGACCAGGGGAGTGTCACAAGCATTTGGCCCAGGCCAAAGGGCGCCTTCTTTGTCTGCACAGCTTCCCAAACACTCACATTTCCACTCAGGCCGCCCTCTTTGTTGAAGTGTGTGTGGAACGTGTCCTCGCAGTACACCTCGCTGCACAGCTAACCATAGGACTGGGCATCGTACCTTCCTGCCAGGTGACCGAAGTTCGCAGGCAGATGGGTCACTGGGACCAACGCGGAGAGGCTCCTGCCCTGACCACAGGTCGACCACAGCCGCTGCCCCAGATCGGGGGTTGCAAAGCAGCCCTGTCTGAATCCCCTGCCTCTAGAGGGAGTATTGGACCAACACTTCTAAAAAATGGGGTCCTTGCGGGCAACTCATCGGAGAGACACAAAAAAATCTTTGCCGACTTTCTCCTGAAGCTTACGAGCGTTCACACTTAAGCCTTTTACAATGTCAGCTGTTTAGCTAAACATGAGCTCATGATCTAAATTTACACAATAATGAAGAAATCAGCTACAAGGGGAGACAATCAGCAAAAACAATCAATATGAGAATTAGTTTCCCAAGGCCACCCATCAGATGTTGGAATAATCAGGTGCAAGGCAGAATATATACATAAAACTGGAACTGGAACAAGGAACAAGGATGTTTTCAAAGACTGGTAGGATCTCTAAAACATTTGTAAAGTACATGTCATTGATAAAGCTAAATACTCAAAGGTTGTGTAATACAACAGATTAATCATTGAGAAGAGTGAAATTATGCTGTTTTGAAAACTATGGCAGGTCAGATTTTCTGCCTAATGATATAAGAAGATTTCTCTCAAAAATACACATTATTTCAAAGACTTATTGGCTGTGAAATAAGTTAAGGGTATTTCAAATGGCTTGTCTGCAAAGAAAGGTGAGATGTAGGGAATCACAGAAAGTCGAGGGGAAAATATGTCAATATATACATTGCTATATGGTGAACTAAGCCTTAGGCCAGCAACAATGGAGAGGACCTGACCCTTAGAAACTTACAAGTAAGCTGGAATCTTCAAAAGTTCAAATCTTTATAAGTAAAAAGATTTATTAAAATGAATAACCAAGTGTTTTAATTGACATCAGATGATCAAAACAACAAACCCTGAGAACATAGAAAAAAATATAAATAAAGATATGAGCAGAACTTAATACAACAGAAAACGTATAAAATTGAGGTGATTTAGTAAGTCCAAAGAATATTCTTTGAAAAGATTTAAAAGACACACTTTGATTAAGGAAAACATAAACATATGTAAAGAATATACAGAAAGAATCAGGACAATGTTATAGCAGAGAATATATGAAATGCCAGTAAATTTGAACATTTCTGTAAAGGGGACCATTTCCTAGCTCCTAAAGTTGACCAAAACTGACACAAGAGGAAATCATTGAAGGTCATCATGTCTGCCCTTGGCATTCTCGGAATGCCCTGGCCTCAGAATGCAGCATCGGTAGTCCATGGTAACCTGCGGAGAGGGGGCGGGGCTGAAGGAGGTTGGAACACTGCCCTCACTGAGGGAGTGGGTGTGGCCATCTCTGCTGTGACTGAACAAAGTGCAGGGGAGCAGGGGGCCCAAGGCAGGGCCCTCAGAGGCCAGCAGGCCCAGGGGTGTGTCACAAGCATTTGGCCCAGGCCAAAGGGCACCTTCTTTGTCCGCACAGCTTCCCAAACACTCACCTTTCCACTCAGGCCGCCCTCTTTGTTGAAGTGTGTGTGGAACGTGTCCTCGCAGTACACCTCGCTGCACAGCTAACCATAGGACTGGGCATCGTACCTTCCTGCCAGGTGACTGAAGTTCACAGGCAGATGGGTCCCTGGGACCAACGCAGAGAGGCTCCTGCCCTGACCACAGGTCGACCACAGCCGCTGCCCCCAATCGGGGGCCGCAAAGCAGCCCTGTCTGAATCCCCTGCCTCTAGAGGGAGTATTGGACCAACACTTCTAAAAAATGGGGTCCTTGCGGGCAACTCATCGGAGGGACACAAATAAATCGTTGCCGACTTTCTCCTGGAGCTTACGAGCATTCACACTTAAGCCAGATACAATGTCAGCGGTTTAGCTAAACATGAGCTCATGATCTAAATTTACACAATAATGAAGAAATCAGCTACAAGTGGAGACAATCAGCAAAAACAATCAATATGAGAATTAGTTTCCCAAGGCCATCCATCAGATGTTGGAATAATCAGGTGCAAGGCAGAAAATATACATAAAACTGGAACTGAAACAAGGAACAAGGATGTTTACTAAGACTGGTAGGATCTCTAAAACATTTGTAAAGTACATGTCATTGATAAAGCTAAATACTCAAAGGTTGTGTAATACAACAGATTAATCATTGAGAAGAGTGAAATTATGCTGTTTGGAAAACTATGGCAGGTCAGATTTTCTGCCTAATGATATAAGAAGATTTCTCTCAAAAATACACATTATTTCAAAGACTTATTGGCTGTGAAATAAGTGAAGGGTATTTCAAATGGCTTGTCTGCAAAGAAAGGTGAGATGTAGGGAATCACAGAAAGTCGAGGGGAAAATATGTCAATATATACATTGCTATATGGTGAACTAAGCCTTAGGCCAGCAACAATGGAGAGGACCTGACCCTTAGAAACTTACAAGTAAGCTGGAATCTTCAAAAGTTCAAATCTTTCTAAGTAAAAAGATTTATTAAAATGAATAACCAAGTGTTTTAATTGACATCAGATGATCAAAACAACAAACCCTGAGAACATAGAAAAAATATAAATAAAGATATGAGCAGAACTTAATACAACAGAAAACGTATAAAATTGAGGTGATTTAGTAAGTCCAAAGAATATTCTTTGAAAAGATTTAAAAGACACACTTTGATTAAGGAAAACATAAACATATGTAAAGAATATACAGAAAGAATCAGGACAATGTTATAGCAGAGAATATATGAAATGCCAGTAAATTTGAACATTTCTGTAAAGGGGACCATTTCCTAGCTCCTGAAGTTGACCAAAACTGACACAAGAGGAAATCATTGAAGGTCATCATGTCTGCCCTTGGCATTCTTGGAACGCCCTGGCCTCAGAATGCAGCATCGGTAGTCCATGGTAACCTGCGGAGAGGGGGTGGGGCTGAAGGAGGTTGGAACACTGCCCTCACTGAGGGAGTGGGTGTGGCCATCTCTGCTGTGACTGAACAAAGGGCAGGGGAGCAGGGGGCCCAGGGCAGGGCCCTCAGAGCCCGGCAGGACCAGGGGAGTGTCACAAGCATTTGGCCCAGGCCAAAGGGCGCCTTCTTTGTCTGCACAGCTTCCCAAACACTCACATTTCCACTCAGGCCGCCCTCTTTGTTGAAGTGTGTGTGGAACGTGTCCTCGCAGTACACCTCGCTGCACAGCTAACCATAGGACTGGGCATCGTACCTTCCTGCCAGGTGACCGAAGTTCGCAGGCGGATGGGTCACTGGGACCAACGCGGAGAGGCTCCTGCCCTGACCACAGGTCGACCACAGCCGCTGCCCCAGATCGGGGGTTGCAAAGCAGCCCTGTCTGAATCCCCTGCCTCTAGAGGGAGTATTGGACCAACACTTCTAAAAAATGGGGTCCTTGCGGGCAACTCATCGGAGGGACACAAAAAAATCTTTGCCGACTTTCTCCTGAAGCTTACGAGCGTTCACACTTAAGCCTTTTACAATGTCAGCTGTTTAGCTAAACATGAGCTCATGATCTAAATTTACACAATAATGAAGAAATCAGCTACAAGGGGAGACAATCAGCAAAAACAATCAATATGAGAATTAGTTTCCCAAGGCCACCCATCAGATGTTGGAATAATCAGGTGCAAGGCAGAAAATATACATAAAACTGGAACTGGAACAAGGAACAAGGATGTTTACTAAGACTGGTAGGATCTCTAAAACATTTGTAAAGTACATGTCATTGATAAAGCTAAATACTCAAAGGTTGTGTAATACAACAGATTAATCATTGAGAAGAGTGAAATTATGCTGTTTTGAAAACTATGGCAGGTCAGATTTTCTGCCTAATGATATAAGAAGATTTCTCTCAAAAATACACATTATTTCAAAGACTTATTGGCTGTGAAATAAGTGAAGGGTATTTCAAATGGCTTGTCTGCAAAGAAAGGTGAGATGTAGGGAATCACAGAAAGTCGAGGGGAAAATATGTCAATATATACATTGCTATATGGTGAACTAAGCCTTAGGCCAGCAACAATGGAGAGGACCTGACCCTTAGAAACTTACAAGTAAGCTGGAATCTTCAAAAGTTCAAATCTTTCTAAGTAAAAAGATTTATTAAAATGAATAACCAAGTGTTTTAATTGACATCAGATGATCAAAACAACAAACCCTGAGAACATAGAAAAAATATAAATAAAGATATGAGCAGAACTTAATACAACAGAAAACGTATAAAATTGAGGTGATTTAGTAAGTCCAAAGAATATTCTTTGAAAAGATTTAAAAGACACACTTTGATTAAGGAAAACATAAACATATGTAAAGAATATACAGAAAGAATCAGGACAATGTTATAGCAGAGAATATATGAAATGCCAGTAAATTTGAACATTTCTGTAAAGGGGACCATTTCCTAGCTCCTAAAGTTGACCAAAACTGACACAAGAGGAAATCATTGAAGGTCATCATGTCTGCCCTTGGCATTCTTGGAACGCCCTGGCCTCAGAATGCAGCATCAGTAGTCCATGGTAACCTGTGGAGAGGGGGTGGGGCTGAAGGAGGTTGGAACACTGCCCTCACTGAGGGAGTGGGTGTGGCCATCTCTGCTGTGACTGAACAAAGGGCAGGGGAGCAGGGGGCCCAGGGCAGGGCCCTCAGAGCCCGGCAGGACCAGGGGAGTGTCACAAGCATTTGGCCCAGGCCAAAGGGCGCCTTCTTTGTCCGCACAGCTTCCCAAACACTCACATTTCCACTCAGGCCGCCCTCTTTGTTGAAGTGTGTGTGGAACGTGTCCTCGCAGTACACCTCGCTGCACAGCTAACCATAGGACTGGGCATCGTACCTTCCTGCCAGGTGACCGAAGTTCGCAGGCAGATGGGTCACTGGGACTAACGCGGAGAGGCTCCTGCCCTGACCTCAGGTCGACCACAGCCGCTGCCCCAGATCGGGGGTTGCAAAGCAGCCCTGTCTGAATCCCCTGCGTCTAGAGGGAGTATTGGACCAACACTTCTAAAAAATGGGGTCCTTGCGGGCAACTCATCAGAGGGACACAAAAAAATCTTTGCCGACTTTCTCCTGAAGCTTACGAGCGTTCACACTTAAGCCTTTTACAATGTCAGCTGTTTAGCTAAACATGAGCTCATGATCTAAATTTACACAATAATGAAGAAATCAGCTAAAAGGGGAGACAATCAGCAAAAACAATCAATATGAGAATTAGTTTCCCAAGGCCACCCATCAGATGTTGGAATAATCAGGTGCAAGGCAGAATATATACATAAAACTGGAACTGGAACAAGGAACAAGGATGTTTTCAAAGACTGGTAGGATCTCTAAAACATTTGTAAAGTACATGTCATTGATAAAGCTAAATACTCAAAGGTTGTGTAATACAACAGATTAATCATTGAGAAGAGTGAAATTATGCTGTTTTGAAAACTATGGCAGGTCAGATTTTCTGCCTAATGATATAAGAAGATTTCTCTCAAAAATACACATTATTTCAAAGACTTATTGGCTGTGAAATAAGTGAAGGGTATTTCAAATGGCTTGTCTGCAAAGAAAGGTGAGATGTAGGGAATCACAGAAAGTCGAGGGGAAAATATGTCAATATATACATTGCTATATGGTGAACTAAGCCTTAGGCCAGCAACAATGGAGAGGACCTGACCCTTAGAAACTTACAAGTAAGCTGGAATCTTCAAAAGTTCAAATCTTTCTAAGTAAAAAGATTTATTAAAATGAATAACCAAGTGTTTTAATTGACATCAGATGATCAAAACAACAAACCCTGAGAACATAGAAAAAATATAAATAAAGATATGAGCAGAACTTAATACAACAGAAAACGTATAAAATTGAGGTGATTTAGTAAGTCCAAAGAATATTCTTTGAAAAGATTTAAAAGACACACTTTGATTAAGGAAAACATAAACATATGTAAAGAATATACAGAAAGAATCAGGACAATGTTATAGCAGAGAATATATGAAATGCCAGTAAATTTGAACATTTCTGTAAAGGGGACCATTTCCTAGCTCCTGAAGTTGACCAAAACTGACACAAGAGGAAATCATTGAAGGTCATCATGTCTGCCCTTGGCATTCTTGGAACGCCCTGGCCTCAGAATGCAGCATCGGTAGTCCATGGTAACCTGCGGAGAGGGGGTGGGGCTGAAGGAGGTTGGAACACTGCCCTCACTGAGGGAGTGGGTGTGGCCATCTCTGCTGTGACTGAACAAAGGGCAGGGGAGCAGGGGGCCCAGGGCAGGGCCCTCAGAGCCCGGCAGGACCAGGGGAGTGTCACAAGCATTTGGCCCAGGCCAAAGGGCGCCTTCTTTGTCTGCACAGCTTCCCAAATACTCACATTTCCACTCAGGCCGCCCTCTTTGTTGAAGTGTGTGTGGAACGTGTCCTCGCAGTACACCTCGCTGCACAGCTAACCATAGGACTGGGCATCGTACCTTCCTGCCAGGTGACCGAAGTTCGCAGGCAGATGGGTCACTGGGACCAACGCGGAGAGGCTCCTGCCCTGACCACAGGTCGACCACAGCCGCTGCCCCAGATCGGGGGTTGCAAAGCAGCCCTGTCTGAATCCCCTGCCTCTAGAGGGAGTATTGGACCAACACTTCTAAAAAATGGGGTCCTTGCGGGCAACTCATCGGAGAGACACAAAAAAATCTTTGCCGACTTTCTCCTGAAGCTTACGAGCGTTCACACTTAAGCCTTTTACAATGTCAGCTGTTTAGCTAAACATGAGCTCATGATCTAAATTTACACAATAATGAAGAAATCAGCTACAAGGGGAGACAATCAGCAAAAACAATCAATATGAGAATTAGTTTCCCAAGGCCACCCATCAGATGTTGGAATAATCAGGTGCAAGGCAGAAAATATACATAAAACTGGAACTGGAACAAGGAACAAGGATGTTTACTAAGACTGGTAGGATCTCTAAAACATTTGTAAAGTACATGTCATTGATAAAGCTAAATACTCAAAGGTTGTGTAATACAACAGATTAATCATTGAGAAGAGTGAAAATATGCTGTTTTGAAAACTATGGCAGGTCAGATTTTCTGCCTAATGATATAAGAAGATTTCTCTCAAAAATACACATTATTTCAAAGACTTATTGGCTGTGAAATAAGTGAAGGGTATTTCAAATGGCTTGTCTGCAAAGAAAGGTGAGATGTAGGGAATCACAGAAAGTCGAGGGGAAAATATGTCAATATATACATTGCTATATGGTGAACTAAGCCTTAGGCCAGCAACAATGGAGAGGACCTGACCCTTAGAAACTTACAAGTAAGCTGGAATCTTCAAAAGTTCAAATCTTTATAAGTAAAAAGATTTATTAAAATGAATAACCAAGTGTTTTAATTGACATCAGATGATCAAAACAACAAACCCTGAGAACATAGATAAAATATAAATAAAGATATGAGCAGAACTTAATACAACAGAAAACGTATAAAATTGAGGTGATTTAGTAAGTCCAAAGAATATTCTTTGAAAAGATTTAAAAGACACACTTTGATTAAGGAAAACATAAACATATGTAAAGAATATACAGAAAGAATCAGGACAATGTTATAGCAGAGAATATATGAAATGCCAGTAAATTTGAACATTTCTGTAAAGGGGACCATTTCCTAGCTCCTGAAGTTGACCAAAACTGACACAAGAGGAAATCATTGAAGGTCATCATGTCTGCCCTTGGCATTCTTGGAACGCCCTGGCCTCAGAATGCAGCATCGGTAGTCCATGGTAACCTGCGGAGAGGGGGTGGGGCTGAAGGAGGTTGGAACACTGCCCTCACTGAGGGAGTGGGTGTGGCCATCTCTGCTGTGACTGAACAAAGGGCAGGGGAGCAGGGGGCCCAGGGCAGGGCCCTCAGAGCCCGGCAGGACCAGGGGAGTGTCACAAGCATTTGGCCCAGGCCAAAGGGCGCCTTCTTTGTCTGCACAGCTTCCCAAACACTCACATTTCCACTCAGGCCGCCCTCTTTGTTGAAGTGTGTGTGGAACGTGTCCTCGCAGTACACCTCGCTGCACAGCTAACCATAGGACTGGGCATCGTACCTTCCTGCCAGGTGACCGAAGTTCGCAGGCAGATGGGTCACTGGGACCAACGCGGAGAGGCTCCTGCCCTGACCACAGGTCGACCACAGCCGCTGCCCCAGATCGGGGGTTGCAAAGCAGCCCTGTCTGAATCCCCTGCCTCTAGAGGGAGTATTGGACCAACACTTCTAAAAAATGGGGTCCTTGCGGGCAACTCATCGGAGAGACACAAAAAAATCTTTGCCGACTTTCTCCTGAAGCTTACGAGCGTTCACACTTAAGCCTTTTACAATGTCAGCTGTTTAGCTAAACATGAGCTCATGATCTAAATTTACACAATAATGAAGAAATCAGCTACAAGGGGAGACAATCAGCAAAAACAATCAATATGAGAATTAGTTTCCCAAGGCCACCCATCAGATGTTGGAATAATCAGGTGCAAGGCAGAATATATACATAAAACTGGAACTGGAACAAGGAACAAGGATGTTTTCAAAGACTGGTAGGATCTCTAAAACATTTGTAAAGTACATGTCATTGATAAAGCTAAATACTCAAAGGTTGTGTAATACAACAGATTAATCATTGAGAAGAGTGAAATTATGCTGTTTTGAAAACTATGGCAGGTCAGATTTTCTGCCTAATGATATAAGAAGATTTCTCTCAAAAATACACATTATTTCAAAGACTTATTGGCTGTGAAATAAGTTAAGGGTATTTCAAATGGCTTGTCTGCAAAGAAAGGTGAGATGTAGGGAATCACAGAAAGTCGAGGGGAAAATATGTCAATATATACATTGCTATATGGTGAACTAAGCCTTAGGCCAGCAACAATGGAGAGGACCTGACCCTTAGAAACTTACAAGTAAGCTGGAATCTTCAAAAGTTCAAATCTTTATAAGTAAAAAGATTTATTAAAATGAATAACCAAGTGTTTTAATTGACATCAGATGATCAAAACAACAAACCCTGAGAACATAGAAAAAAATATAAATAAAGATATGAGCAGAACTTAATACAACAGAAAACGTATAAAATTGAGGTGATTTAGTAAGTCCAAAGAATATTCTTTGAAAAGATTTAAAAGACACACTTTGATTAAGGAAAACATAAACATATGTAAAGAATATACAGAAAGAATCAGGACAATGTTATAGCAGAGAATATATGAAATGCCAGTAAATTTGAACATTTCTGTAAAGGGGACCATTTCCTAGCTCCTAAAGTTGACCAAAACTGACACAAGAGGAAATCATTGAAGGTCATCATGTCTGCCCTTGGCATTCTCGGAATGCCCTGGCCTCAGAATGCAGCATCGGTAGTCCATGGTAACCTGCGGAGAGGGGGCGGGGCTGAAGGAGGTTGGAACACTGCCCTCACTGAGGGAGTGGGTGTGGCCATCTCTGCTGTGACTGAACAAAGTGCAGGGGAGCAGGGGGCCCAAGGCAGGGCCCTCAGAGGCCAGCAGGCCCAGGGGTGTGTCACAAGCATTTGGCCCAGGCCAAAGGGCACCTTCTTTGTCCGCACAGCTTCCCAAACACTCACCTTTCCACTCAGGCCGCCCTCTTTGTTGAAGTGTGTGTGGAACGTGTCCTCGCAGTACACCTCGCTGCACAGCTAACCATAGGACTGGGCATCGTACCTTCCTGCCAGGTGACTGAAGTTCACAGGCAGATGGGTCCCTGGGACCAACGCAGAGAGGCTCCTGCCCTGACCACAGGTCGACCACAGCCGCTGCCCCCAATCGGGGGCCGCAAAGCAGCCCTGTCTGAATCCCCTGCCTCTAGAGGGAGTATTGGACCAACACTTCTAAAAAATGGGGTCCTTGCGGGCAACTCATCGGAGGGACACAAATAAATCGTTGCCGACTTTCTCCTGGAGCTTACGAGCGTTCACACTTAAGCCAGATACAATGTCAGCGGTTTAGCTAAACATGAGCTCATGATCTAAATTTACACAATAATGAAGAAATCAGCTACAAGTGGAGACAATCAGCAAAAACAATCAATATGAGAATTAGTTTCCCAAGGCCATCCATCAGATGTTGGAATAATCAGGTGCAAGGCAGAAAATATACATAAAACTGGAACTGAAACAAGGAACAAGGATGTTTACTAAGACTGGTAGGATCTCTAAAACATTTGTAAAGTACATGTCATTGATAAAGCTAAATACTCAAAGGTTGTGTAATACAACAGATTAATCATTGAGAAGAGTGAAATTATGCTGTTTGGAAAACTATGGCAGGTCAGATTTTCTGCCTAATGATATAAGAAGATTTCTCTCAAAAATACACATTATTTCAAAGACTTATTGGCTGTGAAATAAGTGAAGGGTATTTCAAATGGCTTGTCTGCAAAGAAAGGTGAGATGTAGGGAATCACAGAAAGTCGAGGGGAAAATATGTCAATATATACATTGCTATATGGTGAACTAAGCCTTAGGCCAGCAACAATGGAGAGGACCTGACCCTTAGAAACTTACAAGTAAGCTGGAATCTTCAAAAGTTCAAATCTTTATAAGTAAAAAGATTTATTAAAATGAATAACCAAGTGTTTTAATTGACATCAGATGATCAAAACAACAAACCCTGAGAACATAGAAAAAATATAAATAAAGATATGAGCAGAACTTAATACAACAGAAAACGTATAAAATTGAGGTGATTTAGTAAGTCCAAAGAATATTCTTTGAAAAGATTTAAAAGACACACTTTGATTAAGGAAAACATAAACATATGTAAAGAATATACAGAAAGAATCAGGACAATGTTATAGCAGAGAATATATGAAATGCCAGTAAATTTGAACATTTCTGTAAAGGGGACCATTTCCTAGCTCCTAAAGTTGACCAAAACTGACACAAGAGGAAATCATTGAAGGTCATCATGTCTGCCCTTGGCATTCTTGGAACGCCCTGGCCTCAGAATGCAGCATCGGTAGTCCATGGTAACCTGCGGAGAGGGGGTGGGGCTGAAGGAGGTTGGAACACTGCCCTCACTGAGGGAGTGGGTGTGGCCATCTCTGCTGTGACTGAACAAAGGGCAGGGGAGCAGGGGGCCCAGGGCAGGGCCCTCAGAGCCCGGCAGGACCAGGGGAGTGTCACAAGCATTTGGCCCAGGCCAAAGGGCGCCTTCTTTGTCTGCACAGCTTCCCAAACACTCACATTTCCACTCAGGCCGCCCTCTTTGTTGAAGTGTGTGTGGAACGTGTCCTCGCAGTACACCTCGCTGCACAGCTAACCATAGGACTGGGCATCGTACCTTCCTGCCAGGTGACCGAAGTTCGCAGGCAGATGGGTCACTGGGACCAACGCGGAGAGGCTCCTGCCCTGACCACAGGTTGACCACAGCCGCTGCCCCAGATCGGGGGTTGCAAAGCAGCCCTGTCTGAATGCCCTGCCTCTAGAGGGAGTATTGGACCAACACTTCTAAAAAATGGGGTCCTTGCGGGCAACTCATCGGAGGGACACAAAAAAATCTTTGCCGACTTTCTCCTGAAGCTTACGAGCGTTCACACTTAAGCCTTTTACAATGTCAGCTGTTTAGCTAAACATGAGCTCATGATCTAAATTTACACAATAATGAAGAAATCAGCTACAAGGGGAGACAATCAGCAAAAACAATCAATATGAGAATTAGTTTCCCAAGGCCACCCATCAGATGTTGGAATAATCAGGTGCAAGGCAGAATATATACATAAAACTGGAACTGGAACAAGGAACAAGGATGTTTTCAAAGACTGGTAGGATCTCTAAAACATTTGTAAAGTACATGTCATTGATAAAGCTAAATACTCAAAGGTTGTGTAATACAACAGATTAATCATTGAGAAGAGTGAAATTATGCTGTTTTGAAAACTATGGCAGGTCAGATTTTCTGCCTAATGATATAAGAAGATTTCTCTCAAAAATACACATTATTTCAAAGACTTATTGGCTGTGAAATAAGTGAAGGGTATTTCAAATGGCTTGTCTGCAAAGAAAGGTGAGATGTAGGGAATCACAGAAAGTCGAGGGGAAAATATGTCAATATATACATTGCTATATGGTGAACTAAGCCTTAGGCCAGCAACAATGGAGAGGACCTGACCCTTAGAAACTTACAAGTAAGCTGGAATCTTCAAAAGTTCAAATCTTTATAAGTAAAAAGATTTATTAAAATGAATAACCAAGTGTTTTAATTGACATCAGATGATCAAAACAACAAACCCTGAGAACATAGAAAAAATATAAATAAAGATATGAGCAGAACTTAATACAACAGAAAACGTATAAAATTGAGGTGATTTAGTAAGTCCAAAGAATATTCTTTGAAAAGATTTAAAAGACACACTTTGATTAAGGAAAACATAAACATATGTAAAGAATATACAGAAAGAATCAGGACAATGTTATAGCAGAGAATATATGAAATGCCAGTAAATTTGAACATTTCTGTAAAGGGGACCATTTCCTAGCTCCTAAAGTTGACCAAAACTGACACAAGAGGAAATCATTGAAGGTCATCATGTCTGCCCTTGGCATTCTTGGAACGCCCTGGCCTCAGAATGCAGCATCGGTAGTCCATGGTAACCTGCGGAGAGGGGGTGGGGCTGAAGGAGGTTGGAACACTGCCCTCACTGAGGGAGTGGGTGTGGCCATCTCTGCTGTGACTGAACAAAGGGCAGGGGAGCAGGGGGCCCAGGGCAGGGCCCTCAGAGCCCGGCAGGACCAGGGGAGTGTCACAAGCATTTGGCCCAGGCCAAAGGGCGCCTTCTTTGTCTGCACAGCTTCCCAAACACTCACATTTCCACTCAGGCCGCCCTCTTTGTTGAAGTGTGTGTGGAACGTGTCCTCGCAGTACACCTCGCTGCACAGCTAACCATAGGACTGGGCATCGTACCTTCCTGCCAGGTGACCGAAGTTCGCAGGCAGATGGGTCACTGGGACCAACGCGGAGAGGCTCCTGCCCTGACCACAGGTCGACCACAGCCGCTGCCCCAGATCGGGGGTTGCAAAGCAGCCCTGTCTGAATCCCCTGCCTCTAGAGGGAGTATTGGACCAACACTTCTAAAAACTGGGGTCCTTGCGGGCAACTCATCGGAGGGACACAAAAAAATCTTTGCCGACTTTCTCCTGAAGCTTACGAGCGTTCACACTTAAGCCTTTTACAATGTCAGCTGTTTAGCTAAACATGAGCTCATGATCTAAATTTACACAATAATGAAGAAATCAGCTACAAGGGGAGACAATCAGCAAAAACAATCAATATGAGAATTAGTTTCCCAAGGCCACCCATCAGATGTTGGAATAATCAGGTGCAAGGCAGAATATATACATAAAACTGGAACTGGAACAAGGAACAAGGATGTTTTCAAAGACTGGTAGGATCTCTAAAACATTTGTAAAGTACATGTCATTGAGAAAGCTAAATACTCAAAGGTTGTGTAATACAACAGATTAATCATTGAGAAGAGTGAAATTATGCTGTTTTGAAAACTATGGCAGGTCAGATTTTCTGCCTAATGATATAAGAAGATTTCTCTCAAAAATACACATTATTTCAAAGACTTATTGGCTGTGAAATAAGTGAAGGGTATTTCAAATGGCTTGTCTGCAAAGAAAGGTGAGATGTAGGGAATCACAGAAAGTCGAGGGGAAAATATGTCAATATATACATTGCTATATGGTGAACTAAGCCTTAGGCCAGCAACAATGGAGAGGACCTGACCCTTAGAAACTTACAAGTAAGCTGGAATCTTCAAAAGTTCAAATCTTTCTAAGTAAAAAGATTTATTAAAATGAATAACCAAGTGTTTTAATTGACATCAGATGATCAAAACAACAAACCCTGAGAACATAGAAAAAATATAAATAAAGATATGAGCAGAACTTAATACAACAGAAAACGTATAAAATTGAGGTGATTTAGTAAGTCCAAGGAATATTCTTTGAAAAGATTTAAAAGACACACTTTGATTAAGGAAAACAAAAACATAAGTAAAGAATATACAGAAAGAATCAGGACAATGTTATAGCAGAGAATATATGAAATGCCAGTAAATTTGAACATTTCTGTAAAGGGGACCATTTCCTAGCTCCTAAAGTTGACCAAAACTGACACAAGAGGAAATCATTGAAGGTCATCATGTCTGCCCTTGGCATTCTCGGAACGCCCTGGCCTCAGAATGCAGCATCGGTAGTCCATGGTAACCTGCGGAGAGGGGGCGGGGCTGAAGGAGGTTGGAACACTGCCCTCACTGAGGGAGTGGGTGTGGCCATCTCTGCTGTGACTGAACAAATGGCAGGGGAGCAGGGGTCCAGGGCAGGGCCCTCAGAGGCCAGCAGGCCCAGGGGTGTGTCACAAGCATTTGGCCCAGGCCAAAGGGCACCTTCTTTGTCCGCACAGCTTCCCAAACACTCACCTTTCCACTCAGGCCGCCCTCTTTGTTGAAGTGTGTGTGGAACGTGTCCTCGCAGTACACCTCGCTGCACAGCTAACCATAGGACTGGGCATCGTACCTTCCTGCCAGGTGACTGAATTTCGCAGGCAGATGGGTCCCTGGGACCAACGCAGAGAGGCTCCTGCCCTGACCACAGGTCGACCACAGCCGCTGCCCCCGATCGGGGCCCGCAAAGCAGCCCTGTCTGAATCCCCTGCCTCTAGAGGGAGTATTGGACCAACACTTCTAAAAAATGGGGTCCTTGCGGGCAACTCATCGGAGGGACACAAATAAATCGTTGCCGACTTTCTCCTGGAGCTTACGAGCGTTCACACTTAAGCCTGATACAATGTCAGCGGTTTAGCTAAACATGAGCTCATGATCTAAATTTACACAATAATGAAGAAATCAGCTACAAGTGGAGACAATCAGCAAAAACAATCAATATGAGAATTAGTTTCCCTAGGCCATCCATCAGATGTTGGAATAATCAGGTGCAAGGCAGAAAATATACATAAAACTGGAACTGAAACAAGGAACAAGGATGTTTACTAAGACTGGTAGGATCTCTAAAACATTTGTAAAGTACATGTCATTGATAAAGCTAAATACTCAAAGGTTGTGTAATACAACAGATTAATCATTGAGAAGAGTGAAATTATGCTGTTTTGAAAACTATGGCAGGTCAGATTTTCTGCCTAATGATATAAGAAGATTTCTCTCAAAAATACACATTATTTCAAAGACTTATTGGCTGTGAAATAAGTGAAGGGTATTTCAAATGGCTTGTCTGCAAAGAAAGGTGAGATGTAGGGAATCACAGAAAGTCCAGGGGAAAATATGTCAATATATACATTGCTATATGGTGAACTAAGCCTTAGGCCAGCAACAATGGAGAGGACCTGATCCTTAGAAACTTACAAGTAAGCTGGAATCTTCAAAAGTTCAAATCTTTATAAGTAAAAAGATTTATTAAAATGAATAACCAAGTGTTTTAATTGACATCAGATGATCAAAACAACAAACCCTGAGAACATAGAAAAAATATAAATAAAGATATGAGCAGAACTTAATACAACAGAAAACGTATAAAATTGAGGTGATTTAGTAAGTCCAAAGAATATTCTTTGAAAAGATTTAAAAGACACACTTTGATTAAGGAAAACATAAACATAAGTAAAGAATATACAGAAAGAATCAGGACAATGTTATAGCAGAGAATATATGAAATGCCAGTAAATTTGAACATTTCTGTAAAGGGGACCATTTCCTAGCTCCTAAAGTTGACCAAAACTGACACAAGAGGAAATCATTGAAGGTCATCATGTCTGCCCTTGGCATTCTCGGAATGCCCTGGCCTCAGAATGCAGCATCGGTAGTCCATGGTAACCTGCGGAGAGGGGGCAGGGCTGAAGGAGTTTGGAACACTGCCCTCACTGAGGGAGTGGGTGTGGCCATCTCTGCTGTGGCTGAACAAAGGGCAGGGGAGCAGGGGGCCCAGGGCAGGGCCCTCAGAGGCCAGCAGGCCCAGGGGTGTGTCACAAGCATTTGGCCCAGGCCAAAGGGCACCTTCTTTGTCCGCACAGCTTCCCAAACACTCACCTTTCCACTCAGGACGCCCTCTTTGTTGAAGTGTGTGTGGAACGTGTCCTCGCAGTACACCTCGCTGCACAGCTAACCATAGGACTGGGCATCGTACCTTCCTGCCAGGTGACCGAAGTTCGCAGGCAGATGGGTCACTGGGACCAACGCGGAGAGGCTCCTGCCCTGACCACAGGTCGACCACAGCCGGTGCCCCAGATCGGGGGTTGCAAAGCAGCCCTGTCTGAATCCCCTGCCTCTAGAGGGAGTATTGGACCAACACTTCTAAAAACTGGGGTCCTTGCGGGCAACTCATCGGAGGGACACAAAAAAATCTTTGCCGACTTTCTCCTGAAGCTTACGAGCGTTCACACTTAAGCCTTTTACAATGTCAGCTGTTTAGCTAAACATGAGCTCATGATCTAAATTTACACAATAATGAAGAAATCAGCTACAAGGGGAGACAATCAGCAAAAACAATCAATATGAGAATTAGTTTCCCAAGGCCACCCATCAGATGTTGGAATAATCAGGTGCAAGGCAGAATATATACATAAAACTGGAACTGGAACAAGGAACAAGGATGTTTTCAAAGACTGGTAGGATCTCTAAAACATTTGTAAAGTACATGTCATTGATAAAGCTAAATACTCAAAGGTTGTGTAATACAACAGATTAATCATTGAGAAGAGTGAAATTATGCTGTTTTGAAAACTATGGCAGGTCAGATTTTCTGCCTAATGATATAAGAAGATTTCTCTCAAAAATACACATTATTTCAAAGACTTATTGGCTGTGAAATAAGTTAAGGGTATTTCAAATGGCTTGTCTGCAAAGAAAGGTGAGATGTAGGGAATCACAGAAAGTCGAGGGGAAAATATGTCAATATATACATTGCTATATGGTGAACTAAGCCTTAGGCCAGCAACAATGGAGAGGACCTGACCCTTAGAAACTTACAAGTAAGCTGGAATCTTCAAAAGTTCAAATCTTTATAAGTAAAAAGGTTTATTAAAATGAATAACCAAGTGTTTTAATTGACATCAGATGATCAAAACAACAAACCCTGAGAACATAGAAAAAATATAAATAAAGATATGAGCAGAACTTAATACAACAGAAAACGTATAAAATTGAGGTGATTTAGTAAGTCCAAAGAATATTCTTTGAAAAGATTTAAAAGACACACTTTGATTAAGGAAAACATAAACATATGTAAAGAATATACAGAAAGAATCAGGACAATGTTATAGCAGAGAATATATGAAATGCCAGTAAATTTGAACATTTCTGTAAAGGGGACCATTTCCTAGCTCCTAAAGTTGACCAAAACTGACACAAGAGGAAATCATTGAAGGTCATCATGTCTGCCCTTGGCATTCTTGGAACGCCCTGGCCTCAGAATGCAGCATCGGTAGTCCATGGTAACCTGCGGAGAGGGGGTGGGGCTGAAGGAGGTTGGAACACTGCCCTCACTGAGGGAGTGGGTGTGGCCATCTCTGCTGTGACTGAACAAAGGGCAGGGGAGCAGAGGGCCCAGGGCAGGGCCCTCAGAGCCCGGCAGGACCAGGGGAGTGTCACAAGCATTTGGCCCAGGCCAAAGGGCGCCTTCTTTGTCTGCACAGCTTCCCAAACACTCACATTTCCACTCAGGCCGCCCTCTTTGTTGAAGTGTGTGTGGAACGTGTCCTCGCAGTACACCTCGCTGCACAGCTAACCATAGGACTGGGCATCGTACCTTCCTGCCAGGTGACCGAAGTTCGCAGGCAGATGGGTCACTGGGACCAACGCGGAGAGGCTCCTGCCCTGACCACAGGTCGACCACAGCCGCTGCCCCAGATCGGGGGTTGCAAAGCAGCCCTGTCTGAATCCCCTGCCTCTAGAGGGAGTATTGGACCAACACTTCTAAAAAATGGGGTCCTTGCGGGCAACTCATCGGAGGGACACAAAAAAATCTTTGCCGACTTTCTCCTGAAGCTTACGAGCGTTCACACTTAAGCCTTTTACAATGTCAGCTGTTTAGCTAAACATGAGCTCATGATCTAAATTTACACAATAATGAAGAAATCAGCTACAAGGGGAGACAATCAGCAAAAACAATCAATATGAGAATTAGTTTCCCAAGGCCACCCATCAGATGTTGGAATAATCAGGTGCAAGGCAGAAAATATACATAAAACTGGAACTGGAACAAGGAACAAGGATGTTTACTAAGACTGGTAGGATCTCTAAAACATTTGTAAAGTACATGTCATTGATAAAGCTAAATACCCAAGTTTGTGTAATACAACAGATTAATCATTGAGAAGAGTGAAATTATGCTGTTTTGAAAACTATGGCCGGTCAGATTTTCTGCCTAATGATATAAGAAGATTTCTCTCAAAAATACACATTATTTCAAAGACTTATTGGCTGTGAAATAAGTGAAGGGTATTTCAAATGGCTTGTCTGCAAAGAAAGGTGAGATGTAGGGAATCACAGAAAGTCGAGGGGAAAATATGTCAATATATACATTGCTATATGGTGAACTAAGCCTTAGGCCAGCAACAATGGAGAGGACCTGACCCTTAGAAACTTACAAGTAAGCTGGAATCTTCAAAAGTTCAAATCTTTCTAAGTAAAAAGATTTATTAAAATGAATAACCAAGTGTTTTAATTGACATCAGATGATCAAAACAACAAACCCTGAGAACATAGAAAAAATATAAATAAAGATATGAGCAGAACTTAATACAACAGAAAACGTATAAAATTTAGGTGATTTAGTAAGTCCAAAGAATATTCTTTGAAAAGATTTAAAAGACACACTTTGATTAAGGAAAACATAAACATATGTAAAGAATATACAGAAAGAATCAGGACAATGTTATAGCAGAGAATATATGAAATGCCAGTAAATTTGAACATTTCTGTAAAGGGGACCATTTCCTAGCTCCTGAAGTTGACCAAAACTGACACAAGAGGAAATCATTGAAGGTCATCATGTCTGCCCTTGGCATTCTTGGAACGCCCTGGCCTCAGAATGCAGCATCGGTAGTCCATGGTAACCTGCGGAGAGGGGGTGGGGCTGAAGGAGGTTGGAACACTGCCCTCACTGAGGGAGTGGGTGTGGCCATCTCTGCTGTGACTGAACAAAGGGCAGGGGAGCAGGGGGCCCAGGGCAGGGCCCTCAGAGCCCGGCAGGACCAGGGGAGTGTCACAAGCATTTGGCCCAGGCCAAAGGGCGCCTTCTTTGTCTGCACAGCTTCCCAAACACTCACATTTCCACTCAGGCCGCCCTCTTTGTTGAAGTGTGTGTGGAACGTGTCCTCGCAGTACACCTCGCTGCACAGCTAACCATAGGACTGGGCATCGTACCTTCCTGCCAGGTGACCGAAGTTCGCAGGCAGATGGGTCACTGGGACCAACGCGGAGAGGCTCCTGCCCTGACCACAGGTCGACCACAGCCGCTGCCCCAGATCGGGGGTTGCAAAGCAGCCCTGTCTGAATCCCCTGCCTCTAGAGGGAGTATTGGACCAACACTTCTAAAAAATGGGGTCCTTGCGGGCAACTCATCGGAGGGACACAAAAAAATCTTTGCCGACTTTCTCCTGAAGCTTACGAGCGTTCACACTTAAGCCTTTTACAATGTCAGCTGTTTAGCTAAACATGAGCTCATGATCTAAATTTACACAATAATGAAGAAATCAGCTACAAGGGGAGACAATCAGCAAAAACAATCAATATGAGAATTAGTTTCCCAAGGCCACCCATCAGATGTTGGAATAATCAGGTGCAAGGCAGAAAATATACATAAAACTGGAACTGGAACAAGGAACAAGGATGTTTACTAAGACTGGTAGGATCTCTAAAACATTTGTAAAGTACATGTCATTGATAAAGCTAAATACTCAAAGGTTGTGTAATACAACAGATTAATCATTGAGAAGAATGAAATTATGCTGTTTTGAAAACTATGGCAGGTCAGATTTTCTGCCTAATGATATAAGAAGATTTCTCTCAAAAATACACATTATTTCAAAGACTTATTGGCTGTGAAATAAGTGAAGGGTATTTCAAATGGCTTGTCTGCAAAGAAAGGTGAGATGTAGGGAATCACAGAAAGTCGAGGGGAAAATATGTCAATATATACATTGCTATATGGTGAACTAAGCCTTAGGCCAGCAACAATGGAGAGGACCTGACCCTTAGAAACTTACAAGTAAGCTGGAATCTTCAAAAGTTCAAATCTTTCTAAGTAAAAAGATTTATTAAAATGAATAACCAAGTGTTTTAATTGACATCAGATGATCAAAACAACAAACCCTGAGAACATAGAAAAAATATAAATAAAGATATGAGCAGAACTTAATACAACAGAAAACGTATAAAATTGAGGTGATTTAGTAAGTCCAAAGAATATTCTTTGAAAAGATTTAAAAGACACACTTTGATTAAGGAAAACAAAAACATAAGTAAAGAATATACAGAAAGAATCAGGACAATGTTATAGCAGAGAATATATGAAATGCCAGTAAATTTGAACATTTCTGTAAAGGGGACCATTTCCTAGCTCCTAAAGTTGACCAAAACTGACACAAGAGGAAATCATTGAAGGTCATCATGTCTGCCCTTGGCATTCTTGGAACGCCCTGGCCTCAGAATTCAGCATCGGTAGTCCATGGTAACCTGCGGAGAGGGGGTGGGGCTGAAGGAGGTTGGAACACTGCCCTCACTGAGGGAGTGGGTGTGGCCATCTCTGCTGTGACTGAACAAAGGGCAGGGGAGCAGGGGGCCCAGGGCAGGGCCCTTAGAGCCCGGCAGGACCAGGGGAGTGTCACAAGCATTTGGCCCAGGCCAAAGGGCGCCTTCTTTGTCCGCACAGCTTCCCAAACACTCACATTTCCACTCAGGCCGCCCTCTTTGTTGAAGTGTGTGTGGAACGTGTCCTCGCAGTACACCTCGCTGCACAGCTAACCATAGGACTGGGCATCGAACCTTCCTGCCAGGTGACCGAAGTTCGCAGGCAGATGGGTCACTGGGACCAACGCGGAGAGGCTCCTGCCCTGACCACAGGTCGACCACAGCCGCTGCCCCAGATCGGGGGTTGCAAAGCAGCCCTGTCTGAATCCTCTGCCTCTAGAGGGAGTATTGGACCAACACTTCTAAAAAATGGGGTCCTTGCGGGCAACTCATCGGAGGGACACAAAAAAATCTTTGCCGACTTTCTCCTGAAGCTTACGAGCGTTCACACTTAAGCCTTTTACAATGTTAGCTGTTTAGCTAAACATGAGCTCATGATCTAAATTTACACAATAATGAAGAAATCAGCTACAAGGGGAGACAATCAGCAAAAACAATCAATATGAGAATTAGTTTCCCAAGGCCACCCGTGAGATGTTGGAGTAATCAGGTGCAAGGCAGAATATATACATAAAACTGGAACTGGAACAAGGAACAAGGATGTTTTCAAAGACTGGTAGGATCTCTAAAACATTTGTAAAGTACATATCATTGATAAAGCTAAATACTCAAAGGTTGTGTAATACAACAGATTAATCATTGAGAAGAGTGAAATTATGCTGTTTTGAAAACTATGGCAGGTCAGATTTTCTGCCTAATGATATAAGAAGATTTCTCTCAAAAATACACATTATTGGGGCTTCCCTGGTGGCGCAGTGGTTGAGAGTCCGCCTGCCGATGCAGGGGACGCGGGTTCGTGCCCCGGTCCGGGAAGATCCCACATGCCACGGAGCCTGCGTGTCCAGAGCCTGTGCTCCGCAACGGGAGAGGCCACAACAGTGAGAGGCCCGCCTACCGAAAAAAAAAAAAAAAAAAAAAAAAAAAAAAAAACATTATTTCAAAGACTTATTGGCTGTGAAATAAGTGAAGGGTATTTCAAATGGCTTGTCTGCAAAGAAAGGTGAGATGTAGGGAATCACAGAAAGTCGAGGGGAAAATATGTCAATATATACATTGCTATATGGTGAACTAAGCCTTAGGCCAGCAACAATGGAGAGGACCTGACCCTTAGAAACTTACAAGTAAGCTGGAATCTTCAAAAGTTCAAATCTTTCTAAGTAAAAAGATTTATTAAAATGAATAACCAAGTGTTTTAATTGACATCAGATGATCAAAACAACAAACCCTGAGAACATAGAAAAAATATAAATAAAGATATGAGCAGAACTTAATACAACAGAAAACGTATAAAATTGAGGTGATTTAGTAAGTCCAAAGAATATTCTTTGAAAAGATTTAAAAGACACACTTTGATTAAGGAAAACAAAAACATAAGTAAAGAATATACAGAAAGAATCAGGACAATGTTATAGCAGAGAATATATGAAATGCCAGTAAATTTGAACATTTCTGTAAAGGGGACCATTTCCTAGCTCCTGAAGTTGACCAAAACTGACACAAGAGGAAATCATTGAAGGTCATCATGTCTGCCCTTGGCATTCTTGGAACGCCCTGGCCTCAGAATGCAGCATCGGTAGTCCATGGTAACCTGCGGAGAGGGGGTGGGGCTGAAGGAGGTTGGAACACTGCCCTCACTGAGGGAGTGGGTGTGGCCATCTCTGCTGTGACTGAACAAAGGGCAGGGGAGCAGGGGGCCCAGGGCAGGGCCCTCAGAGCCCGGCAGGACCAGGGGAGTGTCACAAGCATTTGGCCCAGGCCAAAGGGCGCCTTCTTTGTCTGCACAGCTTCCCAAACACTCACATTTCCACTCAGGCCGCCCTCTTTGTTGAAGTGTGTGTGGAACGTGTCCTCGCAGTACACCTCGCTGCACAGCTAACCATAGGACTGGGCATCGTACCTTCCTGCCAGGTGACCGAAGTTCGCAGGCGGATGGGTCACTGGGACCAACGCGGAGAGGCTCCTGCCCTGACCACAGGTCGACCACAGCCGCTGCCCCAGATCGGGGGTTGCAAAGCAGCCCTGTCTGAATCCCCTGCCTCTAGAGGGAGTATTGGACCAACACTTCTAAAAAATGGGGTCCTTGCGGGCAACTCATCGGAGGGACACAAAAAAATCTTTGCCGACTTTCTCCTGAAGCTTACGAGCGTTCACACTTAAGCCTTTTACAATGTCAGCTGTTTAGCTAAACATGAGCTCATGATCTAAATTTACACAATAATGAAGAAATCAGCTACAAGGGGAGACAATCAGCAAAAACAATCAATATGAGAATTAGTTTCCCAAGGCCACCCATCAGATGTTGGAATAATCAGGTGCAAGGCAGAATATATACATAAAACTGGAACTGGAACAAGGAACAAGGATGTTTTCAAAGACTGGTAGGATCTCTAAAACATTTGTAAAGTACATGTCATTGATAAAGCTAAATACTCAAAGGTTGTGTAATACAACAGATTAATCATTGAGAAGAGTGAAATTATGCTGTTTTGAAAACTATGGCAGGTCAGATTTTCTGCCTAATGATATAAGAAGATTTCTCTCAAAAATACACATTATTTCAAAGACTTATTGGCTGTGAAATAAGTGAAGGGTATTTCAAATGGCTTGTCTGCAAAGAAAGGTGAGATGTAGGGAATCACAGAAAGTCGAGGGGAAAATATGTCAATATATACATTGCTATATGGTGAACTAAGCCTTAGGCCAGCAACAATGGAGAGGACCTGACCCTTAGAAACTTACAAGTAAGCTGGAATCTTCAAAAGTTCAAATCTTTATAAGTAAAAAGGTTTATTAAAATGAATAACCAAGTGTTTTAATTGACATCAGATGATCAAAACAACAAACCCTGAGAACATAGAAAAAATATAAATAAAGGTATGAGCAGAACTTAATACAACAGAAAACGTATAAAATTGAGGTGATTTAGTAAGTCCAAAGAATATTCTTTGAAAAGATTTAAAAGACACACTTTGATTAAGGAAATCATAAACATATGTAAAGAATATACAGAAAGAATCAGGACAATGTTATAGCAGAGAATATATGAAATGCCAGTAAATTTGAACATTTCTGTAAAGGGGACCATTTCCTAGCTCCTGAAGTTGACCAAAACTGACACAAGAGGAAATCATTGAAGGTCATCATGTCTGCCCTTGGCATTCTTGGAACGCCCTGGCCTCAGAATGCAGCATCGTTAGTCCATGGTAACCTGCGGAGAGGGGGTGGGGCTGAAGGAGGTTGGAACACTGCCCTCACTGAGGGAGTGGGTGTGGCCATCTCTGCTGTGACTGAACAAAGGGCAGGGGAGCAGGGGGCCCAGGGCAGGGCCCTCAGAGCCCGGCAGGACCAGGGGAGTGTCACAAGCATTTGGCCCAGGCCAAAGGGCGCCTTCTTTGTCTGCACAGCTTCCCAAACACTCACATTTCCACTCAGGCCGCCCTCTTTGTTGAAGTGTGTGTGGAACGTGTCCTCGCAGTACACCTCGCTGCACAGCTAACCATAGGACTGGGCATCGTGCCTTCCTGCCAGGTGACCGAAGTTCGCAGGCATATGGGTCACTGGGACCAACGTGGAGAGGCTCCTGCCCTGACCACAGGTCGACCACAGCCGCTGCCCCAGATCGGGGGTTGCAAAGCAGCCCTGTCTGAATCCCCTGCCTCTAGAGGGAGTATTGGACCAACACTTCTAAAAAATGGGGTCCTTGCGGGCAACTCATCGGAGGGACACAAAAAAATCTTTGCCGACTTTCTCCTGAAGCTTACGAGCGTTCACACTTAAGCCTTTTACAATGTCAGCTGTTTAGCTAAACATGAGCTCATGATCTAAATTTACACAATAATGAAGAAATCAGCTACAAGGGGAGACAATCAGCAAAAACAATCAATATGAGAATTAGTTTCCCAAGGCCACCCATCAGATGTTGGAATAATCAGGTGCAAGGCAGAAAATATACATAAAACTGGAACTGGAACAAGGAACAAGGATGTTTACTAAGACTGGTAGGATCTCTAAAACATTTGTAAAGTACATGTCATTGATAAAGCTAAATACCCAAGTTTGTGTAATACAACAGATTAATCATTGAGAAGAGTGAAATTATGCTGTTTTGAAAACTATGGCAGGTCAGATTTTCTGCCTAATGATATAAGAAGATTTCTCTCAAAAATACACATTATTTCAAAGACTTATTGGCTGTGAAATAAGTGAAGGGTATTTCAAATGGCTTGTCTGCAAAGAAAGGTGAGATGTAGGGAATCACAGAAAGTCGAGGGGAAAATATGTCAATATATACATTGCTATATGGTGAACTAAGCCTTAGGCCAGCAACAATGGAGAGGACCTGACCCTTAGAAACTTACAAGTAAGCTGGAATCTTCAAAAGTTCAAATCTTTCTAAGTAAAAAGATTTATTAAAATGAATAACCAAGTGTTTTAATTGACATCAGATGATCAAAACAACAAACCCTGAGAACATAGAAAAAATATAAATAAAGATATGAGCAGAACTTAATACAACAGAAAACGTATAAAATTGAGGTGATTTAGTAAGTCCAAAGAATATTCTTTGAAAAGATTTAAAAGACACACTTTGATTAAGGAAAACATAAACATATGTAAAGAATATACAGAAAGAATCAGGACAATGTTATAGCAGAGAATATATGAAATGCCAGTAAATTTGAACATTTCTGTAAAGGGGACCATTTCCTAGCTCCTGAAGTTGACCAAAACTGACACAAGAGGAAATCATTGAAGGTCATCATGTCTGCCCTTGGCATTCTTGGAACGCCCTGGCCTCAGAATGCAGCATCGGTAGTCCATGGTAACCTGCGGAGAGGGGGTGGGGCTGAAGGAGGTTGGAACACTGCCCTCACTGAGGGAGTGGGTGTGGCCATCTCTGCTGTGACTGAACAAAGGGCAGGGGAGCAGGGGGCCCAGGGCAGGGCCCTCAGAGCCCGGCAGGACCAGGGGAGTGTCACAAGCATTTGGCCCAGGCCAAAGGGCGCCTTCTTTGTCTGCACAGCTTCCCAAACACTCACATTTCCACTCAGGCCGCCCTCTTTGTTGAAGTGTGTGTGGAACGTGTCCTCGCAGTACACCTCGCTGCACAGCTAACCATAGGACTGGGCATCGTACCTTCCTGCCAGGTGACCGAAGTTCGCAGGCAGATGGGTCACTGGGACCAACGCGGAGAGGCTCCTGCCCTGACCACAGGTCGACCACAGCCGCTGCCCCAGATCGGGGGTTGCAAAGCAGCCCTGTCTGAATCCCCTGCCTCTAGAGGGAGTATTGGACCAACACTTCTAAAAAATGGGGTCCTTGCGGGCAACTCATCGGAGGGACACAAAAAAATCTTTGCCGACTTTCTCCTGAAGCTTACGAGCGTTCACACTTAAGCCTTTTACAATGTCAGCTGTTTAGCTAAACATGAGCTCATGATCTAAATTTACACAATAATGAAGAAATCAGCTACAAGGGGAGACAATCAGCAAAAACAATCAATATGAGAATTAGTTTCCCAAGGCCACCCATCAGATGTTGGAATAATCAGGTGCAAGGCAGAAAATATACATAAAACTGGAACTGGAACAAGGAACAAGGATGTTTACTAAGACTGGTAGGATCTCTAAAACATTTGTAAAGTACATGTCATTGATAAAGCTAAATACTCAAAGGTTGTGTAATACAACAGATTAATCATTGAGAGGAATGAAATTATGCTGTTTTGAAAACTATGGCAGGTCAGATTTTCTGCCTAATGATATAAGAAGATTTCTCTCAAAAATACACATTATTTCAAAGACTTATTGGCTGTGAAATAAGTGAAGGGTATTTCAAATGGCTTGTCTGCAAAGAAAGGTGAGATGTAGGGAATCACAGAAAGTCGAGGGGAAAATATGTCAATATATACATTGCTATATGGTGAACTAAGCCTTAGGCCAGCAACAATGGAGAGGACCTGACCCTTAGAAACTTACAAGTAAGCTGGAATCTTCAAAAGTTCAAATCTTTCTAAGTAAAAAGATTTATTAAAATGAATAACCAAGTGTTTTAATTGACATCAGATGATCAAAACAACAAACCCTGAGAACATAGAAAAAATATAAATAAAGATATGAGCAGAACTTAATACAACAGAAAACGTATAAAATTGAGGTGATTTAGTAAGTCCAAAGAATATTCTTTGAAAAGATTTAAAAGACACACTTTGATTAAGGAAAACAAAAACATAAGTAAAGAATATACAGAAAGAATCAGGACAATGTTATAGCAGAGAATATATGAAATGCCAGTAAATTTGAACATTTCTGTAAAGGGGACCATTTCCTAGCTCCTAAAGTTGACCAAAACTGACACAAGAGGAAATCATTGAAGGTCATCATGTCTGCCCTTGGCATTCTTGGAACGCCCTGGCCTCAGAATTCAGCATCGGTAGTCCATGGTAACCTGCGGAGAGGGGGTGGGGCTGAAGGAGGTTGGAACACTGCCCTCACTGAGGGAGTGGGTGTGGCCATCTCTGCTGTGACTGAACAAAGGGCAGGGGAGCAGGGGGCCCAGGGCAGGGCCCTCAGAGCCCGGCAGGACCAGGGGAGTGTCACAAGCATTTGGCCCAGGCCAAAGGGCGCCTTCTTTGTCCGCACAGCTTCCCAAACACTCACATTTCCACTCAGGCCGCCCTCTTTGTTGAAGTGTGTGTGGAACGTGTCCTCGCAGTACACCTCGCTGCACAGCTAACCATAGGACTGGGCATCGAACCTTCCTGCCAGGTGACCGAAGTTCGCAGGCAGATGGGTCACTGGGACCAACGCGGAGAGGCTCCTGCCCTGACCACAGGTCGACCACAGCCGCTGCCCCAGATCGGGGGTTGCAAAGCAGCCCTGTCTGAATCCCCTGCCTCTAGAGGGAGTATTGGACCAACACTTCTAAAAAATGGGGTCCTTGCGGGCAACTCATCGGAGGGACACAAAAAAATCTTTGCCGACTTTCTCCTGAAGCTTACGAGCGTTCACACTTAAGCCTTTTACAATGTTAGCTGTTTAGCTAAACATGAGCTCATGATCTAAATTTACACAATAATGAAGAAATCAGCTACAAGGGGAGACAATCAGCAAAAACAATCAATATGAGAATTAGTTTCCCAAGGCCACCCGTCAGATGTTGGAATAATCAGGTGCAAGGCAGAATATATACATAAAACTGGAACTGGAACAAGGAACAAGGATGTTTTCAAAGACTGGTAGGATCTCTAAAACATTTGTAAAGTACATATCATTGATAAAGCTAAATACTCAAAGGTTGTGTAATACAACAGATTAATCATTGAGAAGAGTGAAATTATGCTGTTTTGAAAACTATGGCAGGTCAGATTTTCTGCCTAATGATATAAGAAGATTTCTCTCAAAAATACACATTATTTCAAAGACTTATTGGCTGTGAAATAAGTGAAGGGTATTTCAAATGGCTTGTCTGCAAAGAAAGGTGAGATGTAGGGAATCACAGAAAGTCGAGGGGAAAATATGTCAATATATACATTGCTATATGGTGAACTAAGCCTTAGGCCAGCAACAATGGAGAGGACCTGACCCTTAGAAACTTACAAGTAAGCTGGAATCTTCAAAAGTTCAAATCTTTCTAAGTAAAAAGATTTATTAAAATGAATAACCAAGTGTTTTAATTGACATCAGATGATCAAAACAACAAACCCTGAGAACATAGAAAAAATATAAATAAAGATATGAGCAGAACTTAATACAACAGAAAACGTATAAAATTGAGGTGATTTAGTAAGTCCAAAGAATATTCTTTGAAAAGATTTAAAAGACACACTTTGATTAAGGAAAACAAAAACATAAGTAAAGAATATACAGAAAGAATCAGGACAATGTTATAGCAGAGAATATATGAAATGCCAGTAAATTTGAACATTTCTGTAAAGGGGACCATTTCCTAGCTCCTGAAGTTGACCAAAACTGACACAAGAGGAAATCATTGAAGGTCATCATGTCTGCCCTTGGCATTCTTGGAATGCCCTGGCCTCAGAATGCAGCATCGGTAGTCCATGGTAACCTGCGGAGAGGGGGTGGGGCTGAAGGAGGTTGGAACACTGCCCTCACTGAGGGAGTGGGTGTGGCCATCTCTGCTGTGACTGAACAAAGGGCAGGGGAGCAGGGGGCCCAGGGCAGGGCCCTCAGAGCCCGGCAGGACCAGGGGAGTGTCACAAGCATTTGGCCCAGGCCAAAGGGCGCCTTCTTTGTCTGCACAGCTTCCCAAACACTCACATTTCCACTCAGGCCGCCCTCTTTGTTGAAGTGTGTGTGGAACGTGTCCTCGCAGTACACCTCGCTGCACAGCTAACCATAGGACTGGGCATCGTACCTTCCTGCCAGGTGACCGAAGTTCGCAGGCAGATGGGTCACTGGGACCAACGCGGAGAGGCTCCTGCCCTGACCACAGGTCGACCACAGCCGCTGCCCCAGATCGGGGGTTGCAAAGCAGCCCTGTCTGAATCCCCTGCCTCTAGAGGGAGTATTGGACCAACACTTCTAAAAAATGGGGTCCTTGCGGGCAACTCATCGGAGGGACACAAAAAAATCTTTGCCGACTTTCTCCTGAAGCTTACGAGCGTTCACACTTAAGCCTTTTACAATGTCAGCTGTTTAGCTAAACATGAGCTCATGATCTAAATTTACACAATAATGAAGAAATCAGCTACAAGGGGAGACAATCAGCAAAAACAATCAATATGAGAATTAGTTTCCCAAGGCCACCCATCAGATGTTGGAATAATCAGGTGCAAGGCAGAAAATATACATAAAACTGGAACTGGAACAAGGAACAAGGATGTTTACTAAGACTGGTAGGATCTCTAAAACATTTGTAAAGTACATGTCATTGATAAAGCTAAATACTCAAAGGTTGTGTAATACAACAGATTAATCATTGAGAAGAGTGAAATTATGCTGTTTTGAAAACTATGGCAGGTCAGATTTTCTGCCTAATGATATAAGAAGATTTCTCTCAAAAATACACATTATTTCAAAGACTTATTGGCTGTGAAATAAGTGAAGGGTATTTCAAATGGCTTGTCTGCAAAGAAAGGTGAGATGTAGGGAATCACAGAAAGTCGAGGGGAAAATATGTCAATATATACATTGCTATATGGTGAACTAAGCCTTAGGCCAGCAACAATGGAGAGGACCTGACCCTTAGAAACTTACAAGTAAGCTGGAATCTTCAAAAGTTCAAATCTTTATAAGTAAAAAGGTTTATTAAAATGAATAACCAAGTGTTTTAATTGACATCAGATGATCAAAACAACAAACCCTGAGAACACAGAAAAAATATAAATAAAGGTATGAGCAGAACTTAATACAACAGAAAAC